>NC_064303.1:24708344-25033344 GCF_023373825.1 Bactrocera dorsalis | reverse complement strand
TTACCTTAAGCAGTAACCCATATCAAATTTTGTATGCAAAAGTTTGCCATACAAGCCCTTGATTCTGATTCGGAGATTACATTGTTGCCTTAGAAAATAATCTATACCGAATTTTGTGAATACATCTCGTCAAATGTAAAAGTTTTTCATGCCAGCACTAGATTCCGATCGTTCAGTTTGTATAGCAGCTATATGCGATAGTTAACCGATCTGAAAAATTTCTTCGTATATTACATTATTATCTTAGAAAATAACCTGTGCCAACTTTTGTGAAGATACTATACATTGTCAAATGTTAAAGGTTTCCATACAAGAACTTGATTCCGATCGTTCAGTTTGTAAGACAGCTATATGTTATAGTGGTCCGATATCGGCCGTTCCGACAAATGAGTAGCTTCTTGAAGAGAAAATGACGTTTGCAAAATTTCAAAACGATACCTTAAAAACTGAGGAACTAGTTCGTATATACACAGACAGACAGACGGACATGGCTAAATCGACTCAGCTCCACATATGATCAGTATGTATATATTTTATAGGGTCTCCGACGCTTAATTCTGGGTATTACACATTTCGTGGCAAACTTAATATACCTTGTTCAGGGTATAAATATACCAAAACATTTTTACAGTTAAAAGAATTCGCGTATAAGCAATCAACCTTTTTTGTGGACGGCTTCTGATAACACTTTTTTTAATGAGCTTATATTTGACCAATTGGAGTAAAGTCAAAAAGTTATAATTTTAAAGCTTCACAAAAAATTATCGAATATATATGTATGTACATATGTTTATGGCGAATATTATAATTTTATAACGGCGGTATAAGGGCTGCGAAAACTATTTACTTATGTGCAACATAACCTAACCTAACATTTTTGTTAGCCAAAGGAAAAATCGCCAACTACTTATATGCAAATATTATCCACACTATTTTTTTATGTAATATTTGTATACATACATACATATATTTCTTATTTGTGTATACTTCAATAAAAATTGTCGTTTATTTATTATAGTACACATATGTACATATGTCTGCATGCATTTATTTCCATATCTAGCGTTCGACCTTCTTGACTTACATTCACAGCTATATTTTTCACACGCAGAACGTTGCCTTTGACTAAATTAGAAATACTTAGTATATCCGCAGACAAATATTTTTTAAATAATTATTTGGACATCTTCCAACAGCCGAAAAAACGGATGATATGGTTACATACATATCTACGTATTTATATACATATGTCTATACACGCCATAAAATACATATAGTATGTATGAGAGTATGGAACTGTGCAAATAACTGAATAAGTTTATGGCACAAGAGACGAACTTTATTTTTCTCTATTTATTTATTTATTATTATTTTTGTAAATATAACGGTTTCGTAACTTATCAATAAAAGTAAAGATTCAAACAACCAATGGTAGCTAAAATCTAGTTTTGCATAGCAAATGTAATATATTTGAGAATATGTTTCTAAAATTTTAAGTTTATCCTTATTATCTGACTGTATTTGTAAGAGTTTTTTACTTGGTGTAATCGTCTCACAAAACTATAAACGCGTTTTTTACGAAACTCTATTTTCAAAGTCGGTGAAGAAAATTTCTTCGAAACTTCATCGATCCACTTGAAATTTTCACACGACTTTTTTAGATATTTTTTCTAGGTCATAATTGAAGGAATAAAATTTTTGATAGTATTTTCTTATTTTAAGCCAGTGTAGTGCATATTTTTCCCAAAAACTATTTTTTTGGGGAATAACAATACTGACAAGTACTTCGATCCTTACTACTATCTAAAGTAACAATACTTTTTTGCTTTAAAATAGAGATAATTTAAGCAGCAAATCAAAGTAAGGAAGATACTGCCAAACATATTTTTTTAGAGGTACTCCTGGAGATCTGCTAGGGTAATAGCAACCGAAAATTTCTAAAAATAAGTCGCGTATTACTAAAGTACATTCAATTCTGTAAATGTACATATGTTTTTTATGTAATGAGAAAATGCTTATTCACAAAAACGCTTTTTTTTTAACGTGCCAGTGGATATAACCGCTTAAGCCTCTTTAACTTTATTACAAATTCGCATACAAGTACATAGCATAAATAATATTTTATATATTGCAGAAATAATTCTATATATTGCAGAAATAAATATTAAAATAATAATTCACTGACACGTAAGGTGTGTTGCCTTCGTTTTGACCGGCTGCTTTAATATTGAATAATGTGCATGTTTTTCATTTTCCATTTGAATTATACATACATACATACATACATATGTACATAAGTATATGCGCGTAAATGCACACATACGTATGTTAAATTTTCGTTGCTAATAATTTTGTGAAATGGAAAATGTTGCAGACTGTCTGCAAAATTTTTTATATTTTTTTTTGTCTGAGGAATTCATGCTAAACAAATTTTCGAAAATAGCACACAAAAACATGGCGAATTTTGAGTATAACTAAGTACTCCTTTGAGTATCACGTAAACGCGAAGATTTCTGTTATCATAATTGTCAACATCTTATATTTGTATGTTTGTATGTATGGGTGCGAGTATGTATGTATGTATATAAGTAATAATTAAACTGAAGTGCCGGGAGCTTAACTGTTCATGGCATCGAATAGAATACGGGAAAACAATAAATACACAACCTACGCATGAAATCGGCAGCAAGACACTTGAGTTTGATAGATACGCTATAATTGTTTAGATAAAATTAGAGTATTATGAGCATACGAGTATTATAAGTATAAACGTGCTTTATTTTGTTACTTTAGAGTTTTATACATAATAAGATAGGAACAATGGAAAACTTATTGGGGTAAAATATTTGTACTCATATAATTTATTTTATAGCCATGAGCAACTCTACCAAACTCTTTCTTGCAGACGATTAATATGGTTCTCAATAATTCAGCGTAAAACGGCTTCCAAGAGACTTTAATAGAAAGGAGCCTAAGATATGGTTATTAAACCCTGAACAGGATATATTAAGTTTGCCACAAAGTTGGTAACACTTAAAAGGAAACGTCGGAGACCCAAAAAAAATAGATTTTTAAATGAACATAGTAACGATCAAAGTCGATTTAGTCATGTTCGCCTGCGAGTATGTATGCGAACCAAGCACTCAGTCTTTGAAATATCGTTCTAAAGTTTTACACCTCTTCCTTCATCCAAAACAAGCAACGCATTTGCCGACACCGTCGAAACCGGACCACTATAGCATGTAGCGGCCATACAAAAAGGCTGATCAAAATAAAGTTCTTATATGGAAGATTTTTATTTATTTTACAAATTATTTTTATGAAATTATTGGGCAAAACAATATTACAATTACTCAGATCGAAGCACTATAGCATATCTTCTTCTTTACTGGCGTAGACACCGCTTACGCGATTACAGCGCGCCAGTCGTTTCTTCTCTTCGCTACGTGGCGCCAATTGGATATTCCAAGCGAGGCCAGGTCCTTCTCCACTTGGTCCTTCCACCGGAGTGGAGGTCTTCCTCTTCCTCTGCTTCTCGCGGCGGGTACTGCGTCGAATACTTTCAGAGCTGGAGTGTTTTCATCCATCCGGACAACATGACCTAGCCAGCGTAGCCGCTGTCTTTTAATTCGCTGAACTATGTCAATGTCGTCGTATATCTCGTACAGCTCATCGTTCCTTCGGATACGGTATTCGCCGTGGCCAACGCGCAAAGGACCATAAATCTTCCGCAGAACTTTTCTCTCGAAAACTCGCAACGTCGACTCATCGGTTGTTGTCATCGTCCAAGCCTCTGCACCATATAGCAGGACGGGAATTATGAGCGACTTATAGAGTTTGGTTTTTGTTCGTCGAGAGAGGACTTTACTTTTCAATTGCCTACTCAGTCCGAAGTAGCACCTGTTGGCAAGAGTTATCCTGCGTTGGATTTCTAGGCTGACATTGTTGGTGGTGTTTACGCTGGTTCCAAGATAGACGAAATTATCTACAACTTCAAAGTTATGACTGTCAACAGTGACGTGAGTGCCAAGTCGCGAGTGCGACGATTGTTTGTTTGATGACAGGAGATATTTCGTCTTGCCCTCGTTCACTGCCAGAGCCATTTGCGTTGCTTCCTTGTTCAGTCTGGAGAAAGCAGAACTAACGGCGCGGGTGTTGAGGCCGATGATATCAATATCATCGGCATACGCCAGCAGCTGTACACTCTTATAAAAGATTGTACCTGCTCGATTCAGTTCTGCAGCTTTAATAATTTTCTCCAGCAGCAGATTGAAAAAGTCGCACGATAGGGAGTCGCCTTGTCTGAAACCTCGTTTGGTATCGAACGGCTCGGAGAGGTCCTTCCCGATCCTGATGGAGCTTTTCGTGTCGCTCAACGTCAGTTTACACAGCCGTATTAGTTTTGCGGGGATACCAAATTCAGACATCGCGACATAAAGGCAGCTCCTTTTCGTGCTGTCGAAAGCAGCTTTGAAATCGACGAATAGGTGGTGAGTGTCGATTCTCCTTTCACGGGTCTTTTCCAAGATTTGGCGCATGGTGAATATCTGGTCGGTTGTTGATTTACCAGGTCTGAAGTCACACTGATAAGGTCCAATCAGTTTGTTGACGGTGGGCTTTAATCTTTCACACAATACGCTCGATAGAACCTTGTACGCGATGTTGAGGAGGCTTATCCCACGGTAGTTAGCGCAGATTGTGGGGTCTCCTTTTTTATGGATTGGACACAGCACACTTAAATTCCAATCGTTGTGCATGCTTTCATCCGACCATATTTTGCAAAGAAGCTGATGCATGCTCCTTATCAGTTCTTCGCCGCCGTGTTTGAATAGCTCGGCCGGCAATCCGTCGGCCCCTGCCGCTTTGTTGTTCTTCAGGCGGGCAACTGCTATTCGAACTTCTTCATGGCCGGGCAATGGAACGTCTGCTCCATCGTCATCGATTGGGGAATCGGGTTCGCCTTCTCCTGGTGCTATGTGTTCACTGCCATTCAGCAGGCTGGAGAAGTGTTCCCTCCATAGTCTAAGTATGCTCTGGGCATCGGTGGCTAGATCATCTTTGGGGGTTCTACAGGAGTATGCTCCGGTCTTGAAACCTTCTTCTTCTGTAAGCTATAGCATATAGCTGCCATAAAAAATGACCGCTCAAAATCAGGTTCTTGTATGAAAAAACTTTTTTTATTGAGTAGTCGAAAAAGTCTTAAAAAGTTTACATTAATGAAATAATGCCTCTAGCGGAAAAATGGCAAAAAGTTGTCGACCAAAATGGTACATATTGTTTATTTATTTATTATATATAAAAATAATAAGTTGAAGTTTGATTAGTCACACGAAAAGACTTTTTCGACTAGCCAATATTTCTGAAGAGTATTATAGTTTCGGTGCAACCGAGTCAAATGTTTTTATTGTTTTTTAAATGTAAAATTAATAAATTATGATATTTTTCATAATAAAAAACAATGTCGCAGATAATATTATTTTATATAAACACTTATAGATATTCATTTGTGTTATTTTATGATTATAATAAGTTGTTGTTAGTTTAATTGCGAGATATTACGAATTGATATTGAGAAAAAGTTAAGAATTTTAAGCGTTTATGTACTGAACATATGTATGTACATATTTATATCAGCGAAGTTTAAGGATATTTAATTTAAACTTCATCATGCTAGTAACAATCAGTTTAAACTGGAACGTGATTACCCTACAAACATACATATATGTATGCTATGTATATACATTTCTATACTTAGAAATTGCCCCTGTATGTACATACATATGTATGTATATTTAACTGATCTTCTTGTCTAACCATGTTATATGACACAATAGATAAAGCTTACGGTAGGTAAAGCGACATTATTATTATCAAATGCTAGACTTTTTTTTACGAGCAGATATGATAATTGTGGGCTCATAAAGTGTACATAGATATAACCATAGTTATTTGGAGAACGCTTTTTACTGACTTTGGAATATATGACAACTATATACTATAGATATGAACAACTAAATAAGACCAATGTAGAAACATATAATTTAAAATTTCTTAGGCCTTCGGAAAAATTTTATTACTTATTATTGTCATAATTTACTACACGCTGGTTATATATTATTTAGTCGACCAATCTTTATGTTACTACCGGCAGTAGTTTCTAAGCACTTATTTTTTTTATAATTCAAGTAGAAAGTAACAAGAAAGTTGAAAATTTTTTCTTCTGCCTATTCCGATCTTACGATATTTTTAGAAGCTTTAAAGTTTTGTTAAGGAGTTTTATCTACTTGCAAACTTTAATTTTTGACCAAATTATGGCTTCCCTTCTTTGGGAAAAAATTTAAATAATTAACATATTTACCTTAAAAAATCGAAAATAGTATAAAATCATAATATCTACATATCTATAACAAAAATTTCAAGTAGATTGGTCTAGCTGTTTTGGAGAAAACTTCATCACCGGGTCTGAAAACAGCATTTATAAAAAATGAGTTTTAATCTTGGGAGTCGATTACACAAAGTTAAGATTCTTAGAAATACATAAGTGGATATAATCAATTAAACTATATTCAATGAAGATCCCTAATTTCCACCAGGGAATGGTTGGCATAAAAAAATACTACGTCTCATAACATAATAAAGTTTTTTAATTAGAAATTTTTTGTGAAAAATATACACATTTTTATTTATCTCTGCCTCTTTCAATCTGCGCATTGCTAATGTGACATCAGGCTACTGTTTTCAGTGGGAAAAAAATAAAAGCGGTTTTTGTCCTCGAATTCCATATAGAAATGTCCACATCTTCCAAATTAATAAACATGTACATGTGTAGGTGCATCAAGAACAGGCAATCAGCCAATTTTCACTAAGGGCCTCAATGCATTACATACATATGTACATAGTATACATATATGTATGCAATTCTAACACGCATGCGATCGTGTGTTAAGTAGGCGACGCAATGTTATTCTATTCAAATAAGTCTTTGAGAACATAAATACTATAACAAATTAATATCAATGCAAATCATAATTCTGTATATCGTTGTATATATGTATGTATATTTATATTATACTATATAAACATGCATATAGGCATATAGATAACCATAAAAATATACCTAAAATTATTCTGCAAATTGATTTTCGAATACATATTTATTTTTTAACGTACATTTTCCAAATGTGCGAAAGATTGGGGCCATTGCTTATTATAAATAGAACTTTATGTAGCGTTTCGTGCGTCATTTCGGCTTTTCATTGAGTTTTGCATATATCTGTTGCAAATCAACTAGTAAACTAGGCAACACTGTTCTGTACATATTATGTACATTGTTGCAATTGATTAGAGAGATAAAGGATCTTGAAATACCTCGTATGTATAACTCTAATTTTCAAATTGCTCCAAAAGTAAAATGCGAGAAAATTAAACTACGCTTAACAGATTTGCTTGAAATTTTGAGGCCACCTTAAGGGGCACACTGAGAGCTGCAACGAGTATGATTAAGTCAGACAAACAATCGTGCCGAAAACAATCGACAACAATGATGCAACACGAACAATCTATTCTTTGGCAATCACAATCGAGGAAAAATAATACGTTCGTTTTTTTTTTATTCAACATAGTTCCTTTCAAGGGGGATATACTGATTATAGCGACCCTAAAACTTTTCTTTGTTATTTGTCCTTTGCTTCATTTTCTTCCCTGCGAGCATTCTTTAAAGATCTGCAAACAGGAAATAATTGGATTTTTGCTTCAGTTGATATATTTAGAGTGCCTGCTATCACGAACAACTTAACTTTACGATCATTCAAAAATATTTTTTATCCTTTTTTGTAATTTTCGTCGGTAACAACCTCTTTTGGGCATCACCGGCGTCGGTGCTCATTTCACCATGTCTATATGCCGACCAATCCTTGATGGTTGATCTGAAACTCGTCACCAAGCCAATTTTTTGCTTCACCTGTATTTTTTCCCTTCCAAAAGCAATATTTTATCAACCCGTGAAATTCCTATTTATCCATTTATCCATTTTTCACAATAACTATAGTTGCTTCACACAAAGTGATATAATAAACAAACTAATACGACAATTGTCCGGTTTATAGACACGCCTTTTGAATGTTAGGGCTAACTAAAAATCATATGGATTTAATTTTAGTAGCGCCATCCATGTGTCAGGTCGAGGGCGGCTTTTGAAGTGGTACATAAGAAATTTGTAAGGACATTTTTGAATGAAGCACAAAATTGTGTGATACATAAGGGAGTCGTTTTCAAAATAATAATTTCCTGGTATTTAAAAAAATGGTGTGAGATTCAGTAAGATGCAGCCAGGATTGACACTATTTCTTATATTTATAACTTATACATTTATCACAGGTGATATAAAATAAGGAGTGGTATTCCTTATGTCAAATTTAATAACGATTATTGGAGTACGATTTCGATGACTCGAGTTTCCATTGCATCGAGAAATAACACGTTGTAAGTTCAAACCTATTTCAATAGGTTGTATATTTAGTAAAATTTTACATAAACATAAATTATTGGTTCTTAGGTCTGTCGGATCCCAAATTACTAGGTCGGTTGATCAAACCTTTGCAACCGATAACAGAAGAAAGATAAATTTGTATGTATGTACGTATGTCATAAGTGGCTTTAAATAAGCAGGACATGCAATTTGTCTATTTTTGAGTATTCTGTTAAAAATAAATAATTTTTTGCAGTAAAATTAATAATTAATATCAATCAGCATGGGTTTGTCTCTGGGCGCTCCACTGTGTCAAACTTAGCAGTTTTTAGCGATTATTGTATGTCTGTGGTATGTCTAGGGTTTCACTCGGTCTCTTTGAAGTGTATTAAATCATATCTAAAATGAAGAGACTAAATCAATTTTTAAAAACGTAGCAGAGAAGAAATTAATTTACTTAATTCGATTAAAAACTATAACAAAATAAAAATAGCAGTTGTTGTTTAGTATATCAATATAAATAATGACAATTGGCCTAAGTATACTCTTTCCCACTAAATTGACTAAATGTAAGTTGATAGCACTGACCCCCATGACAATAACCAAATATAGGGTGTCCCAAAATTAACGCAAGATTTAAATTTGCCGCCATTTCAATTAATCATCATAGCTGCCGAATTTAAAACATTATTCCATATTTTGTATGAAATTTTCAAATTGCGGCCGCCAAGGTTTTATTATTTACTTTAAATCTTCTGTTAAATTTTGGATATCCTTTATTTTCCGGTATCTTAATGTGTATAAAAAATGTAATATATTGGTTGTCAAAAAAGTCTTGCGGTATTTTTAATGAATCAATTCGCGTGGCACCCATACATCGAGCTTCTTAGTGACTCTAAGCTTCTTCAAATGGTTTATAACGGTTTGATGACTACTATGCCGGTCTCTTTCGACCAATTGAGCGATTTTATCGCAATTTTCGACGACAGGACTTCCGGAGCGTGGCGCATCTTCGGCCACCTCTACACCGGAACGAAAACGTTGAAACCATCGTTGTGCGGTGGAAATGGAAACTGTATCGGGTCCATAAACTGCAGAAATTTTATTGGCGGCTTGAGATGCATTTTTGCCGTAGTAGTACTGTAAAATATGCCGTATTTTCTCTTTATTTTGCTCCATATTTGCGACGCTATAACTCACGAACGACTTAAAAGAAACGACAATCAATCAAACACGTGTTAGCGCGTGAAATGAGCTTTCCAAAAAGGTATAGCATGACCCGATGCGACGAATAAAACTAGAACTACGCGCTTTCAGCGCCAACTAGCGAAAATAACGCAAGACTTTTTTGACAACCCAATATAAATATTGATTATTAAACAAAAGTTTTGTGTAAAAGTTTGAAAGAACGCATTACTTGCCATATAACTGGAGACACAAACAATTTGTCGAAACTGGTTTAATCAGACGATAGTGTGATATTTTGAAGATGTGGTAAGGAAGCTTGGTGAGGACACCTCAGTATGCCTGTATGTGTATATGGATTTGTAGTTGTATGTGGCAAATGGCTGGTCTGCAAGAGAATAATAGCTTTTCTGTTCTTTAACGTTCGGTGAGAGTAACTATCTCAGCCTGTGGTGATGAGTCATGCGAACAAGAAGACGAATACAATTATAAATCCTAACGTTTTAGCTTACTATACTTTGTCCTGAGCGTTTGAGTAAAGAAAGAAAAGGATAAAAATCCGATAAAAATGTATCGTATATGTATGTATGTATGTGCATACATACATATATGAAGGGATACGTATTTATTCTTACAAACTTTTGCACATATTTCAGGGCTTTATTTTTAGTTACAAATATTAATCTACATATAAAGTAAAATGTAGTAAAAAAGTGCGAAACAACTTTTTATAATCAGAGAGTGCTAGTACTCTTAAAGTAATACATATGTATGTATATGTACAAACGATAATCAAACCAGAAACTTTAAACGGAAGCAGTAGTGAAAATTTATCTTCAGAAACCATTGTTAAAAAAAACAAAGAAATGTAAATTTTAATTTATCTTATGCCTCTCTTTAAAGTTTTTGCAAAAATAGATAATTATGGTATCAGTTGGAAAGTTTGTAAAATTTGGACTCTATTTGAAGTAATTAAGGTATCGTCTGAATACATTCATACAACAAGTATTCTTAAACACGAGACATTACATAAGGAAGAACTTCAGCTGGATATTCAAACAACTATTCTATATTCAACTATATTATAAAAAATTACTAATCAAATAGATATTTATTAAGGATTATGTATTTACATACATATATCTAATTTATTTAAATTTGGGTAAGACGCGTATTAATACTAGATTCGTATCAAAAGACCTGAAACTTATTTAAAAACGACGTCGAGCAGAGTTCGCAAAAGGTATGCTTACAAAGTGTCGGAGGAGTCTTTATTCATCAAACCAAAAAAACCATAATTTGCTAAAGGCACTGAGTCCATCCCAACTTAGGCTTATAATACGTGGGTGGAAAATTGGATTAATGGTTAGCATGCTTGCATAAGGAATGAGATAATAAAGATTTGTATTAAAATATGTGAAATGTTTTTTTCTCAGTCCTGGTCTAATTTTTGTATGTGTATATGTACATTAGGGTGATTCAAAAAAAAAAATTTTAAAATTTAAAATTTAAAAAATTTAAAAAATTTTATTTTTTTTTTTATTGGTACTCGGAAAAATGGGTTCCTAGACACCTCTAAGAAATCATCTCCAAATATGAGTTTTTAATTGTAACGGGAAGGTCCTCCGCCTAACGGTTTTCTATTTTTTCTT
The DNA here is from genome assembly GCF_023373825.1 of Bactrocera dorsalis. Taxonomy (NCBI): domain Eukaryota; kingdom Metazoa; phylum Arthropoda; class Insecta; order Diptera; family Tephritidae; genus Bactrocera; species Bactrocera dorsalis. The sequence continues at coordinate 25,022,040 of NC_064303.1, read as the reverse complement.
ATTATCAGATAGAAAAATTTATATCTCGCTTCCAACTACTTGAAAAAATATCTTGTTAATTAGGTTTTGTAGGAAATTGAATGCTCTAAAATATGGTCTCTTATGATTTTTTCGTAAACCCAACCGTTTAAAAGATATTAACGGTTGAAATTTGACTATTTTTGGAAAAATTCTTTATTTCTTATTAATTTTATAACTCAATGAAAAAAAAATATTATGAATAGGTTTTTGGAGAGGATTTCTTAGAGGTGTCTAGGAACCTATTTTTCAAAGAACCAAACGAAAAAAAAATTTTTTTTTTTGATCCACCCTAATATGCATTGATGTTTGACGATGAATATCTCGTAAACGCACTTAATCGAAAAATCATAGTAGACCATTTTTATAGAGCAGTAAATTTCCTACAAAACTATGTGCTTCATCATTCATAATAATTTTTTTTCATTGAGTTATAAAATTAATAGGAAATAAAGAATTTTTCCAAAAATAGTCAAATTTCAACCGTTAATATCTTTTAAACGGTTGGGTTTACGAAAAAATCATAAGAGACCATATTTTAGAGCATTCAATTTCCTACAAAACCTAATTAACAAGATATTTTTTCAAGTAGTTGGAAGCGAGATATAAATTTTTCTATCTGATAATAAGAAAAAATAGAAAACCGTTAGGCGGAGGACCTTCCCGTTACAATTAAAAACTCATATTTGGAGAGGATTTCTTAGAGGTGTCTAGGAACCCATTTTTCCGAGTACCAATAAAAAAAAAACAAAAAATTTTTTTTTTGAATCACCCTAATGTACATATATAGTAACTATATACATATAAAAATAATTCGACAGCTGATGTGTTAATTTTTTATTATAAATAGTATAACAATACAAAGAAAATCCAAATCACGTAAATATTTATTTAGGTAGTGAGACCGAGCACCAATAATAAAACTTCTAAAGCTTTGAAATAAAACTGAATAACGTTCTGAGTCATGCTTAGAAACTTTAGAATTAACATAACTTTCATTAGATTATGATAATTACTTCAGAATATTATTATATAACGAAAACTATTGGTGCATGCGATTTTTTAACTTCAGTGTATTTTACTTCAAGTTAAGTTTTGTATTATACAGTAGAGGCCCGGTAATCCGGACACGGCCTAATCCGGATTCCACTGTAATCCGGACAGGGTTAAAAAATTCAAAATTTCTATTATGTCCCTTGTAATCCGGACCGACATTCTCTATCTGTATTCTCTAATCCGGATCACATGTTTATTATTCACTACATTCGCTTTTATGCTTTGTTTGACATTCGCTCACACACTTTATTTCGCCACTTGATCAAACATGGGTGTCTGCTGTAGAAAGAAGTGCCATTAAAAATCTCACAATAAAGGATGCTGTTTTTTGGTTGCGAATTCTTGGGACAAGCTGTCGTCTGATGCAGTAGCAAAATGTTGGCAAAAAATTCTTCCCTATTCAGGAAATAACGATAGTTAATACCGAAAACAATTCCGATGCTGACGAGGACCCAGATGATAGCGTTTTTCTGTCTGTTCTCAAAGAAAGGACGTCAAAGGACGGACCTTTGTTGCAGAGAATATTAACAATCATCAACTGTCACATTCTGAAATTAGTGAATGGCTTATTGGAGATAACGACCATTTACCCCTCGATAGTGAAGACGATTCCTCCGTAAAAGAAGTCGAAAACAATGAACCAAAAGCTAAACATGAAGACGCTATTAAAAGCTTCAGCACCTGTATACATTGGTCAGAGGAAAATAACGTTGAATCAATAGCAATGGAGGCTAAACAAAAAAGCGTTCGACAAACAAAATTAACCGATTTTTTCAATTAAATTTAGAATTTATATTACACCGCTTAATAAATACAAATTTCTAACGTTTATTTTCAGTGGATTGTTTTATGTTTTTTTGGAACATATGTATTATTTGTTATAATAAACAAACAGAAATTTATAAATATTTTTTCTTAATACATAGTTCTGATATGTCTTTGGTAATCCGGATTCCCTTATATTCCGGATAGGGGTCGGTTTTAATTGATCCGGATTAGCGGGCCTCTACTGTACTCGTATGTTGAGCACTTATGTAAGTATGTAAATATATAACACCTTATGTATGTATATAACAAATGGCGCCTCAATAGGCGTATAGACTTATAGATAGTGCTAATATACAAATGGATGCAAATTTTTAGACAAAGCAATTCAAATGTATAAATATACATATATATAGTATATACTATGTATGTAGATATGTTTGTGATGACATCGTTCGATTGATGGCCGAATTGTGCAGTCACGTATCTACATACATACATACATATGTATGTGCATACAAACATAATATAGGTTTGCATGCATGTTTTCATGTTTGTGATGACGGTATACACAAAATAAAGAAATGTAAACAAATTTTAATACAACTGGTATGGAACAGCACGGTCAGCTGCAAATTCAATTAGCTTTAGAGTAAAATAAATCATAAAACCATCACTGTTTGTGGAAGGAAAAACAAGATGATTCAATCATAAACACCAATGTGCTTTTGCCAAAATCAGAGTACCGAGCTAAGTTTCTTAAAACCACAAGTGGCTTGGAAATTACCTATAAACCCAGTTCGAAAGCTATTACAGAACTTTGAGGAGCTTGAAAAATATATATGTACATATGGATGGGTGAATGAGATGCGTTTTTTCACTGGCGGACACGATTTCTCATGTTTGGATCATCTAAAACACAAAAACCCTATTTATTCATAAAAAGTACGGGAATGGTTATCGTCCCTACTAAAATCAGGAAAAAATATTGATAAATAAAAATTTTTTTTACATAAATTTTTTCAAACCATTTGTCAATAAATTATGAAATAGGGACGATAGCCAAGCGTTTTGTGAACATTAGAAAAAAATTAAGCAAACCGGTTGCGTAGTTCGACCGGAAGTTTAAATAGTGTGTTTTGAGAAAAGCGCGTTTAAAGTTTGAGGTGTGCACTCCGAACGTCGAGCGGTATTATTATTTTTGGTCCTTTTTCGAAACCTTCCAATGGTAAAGAGGGTTAGTACATTAATTCTTAGGGTATAAGGGAACACAAAATACACAAAAAAAATTGAAAAAATATTACCCTACTGACCCCTTAGAAAAATCGGCAAAATTTCCATTTTAAGCGGTCACACTAGATGTGCGCCATAACAAACAGTAATTTGATACAACTTTCCAAAATAATACCATTTAAAATCTAATTTTAAAGTTTTCAACTTGCAATATATAGTATTTGCATAGATTTTTATATAGAAGCTAAAAATTTTTTCGACGGAGATATCAGGTTCAGTCTTACTTCTAGCAGTAAGTGCATAAATGAAAAACAGAGTAACAAAGAGAGGTAAATAACAAAGGAAAAAAGTCGAATCAAGATTACTTAATAAGGATTTTGATCGGTTAATTTGAATGGTAGCTATATGATTGAATGGCAGCTATATGATTTGTTGTAAGAATATGGTATATGTACATACATACATATGCATGTGTAGCGTTATCATAGACAATAATTTATGTCCAGACTGTTCCCACGACAGTCGGGTCTACGTAATCGGAACGGACCCGGATTTTTATCCGGCCAAGGACTGTCAACTCGAAAGAATTCTGCCGCTACGACAACAACAACAATAATTTATGTCAAATTGCATGAAGATATATCGTAGCTTCGGTTGCAACAAACTATAATGCCCTTCACAAGTTCAAAAGATTCCTAATAAAAAATCTTTGATCGGTCAATTTGTATGCCAGCTATATGCTATAGTGACTCGATCTGAACAATTTCTTTGCCTTGATCAATAACTGGTACCAGATTTGGTGAAGATATCTCATCAAATAGTTTCCCAGTTTGTATGACAGCTATATGAAGTAGTGGTCAGATATCTTCGGTTCCGATGAGCAGTTTCTTGGGGAGAAATAAGAACGAGTTTAGTTTGAGATCGATATCTCAAAAACTAAAGGATTAGTTCGCATCTATTAAGACGGACGAGGCCAACATGAACTCTCTCTCTGATTATTAATTTAATTTTTTGGACTAATAGTTTTTGTTTCTGAAATACTCTTCTAGAAAAATAGAAGATGAGAAGCAAAAAATTGGTTATTTTCATTAGATTGCAGTTTCGTCAGAATTGAATTGGCATAACCAAAGAGCGAGAAAAAATTTTAATATTGCGAGCTCCACTTAAATTAATAGCAGAAGTGTGAATATGTTAATTACTATTTATAAATAGAAAAAAAAATGTCTTTTAAGACAATATGAGGTCTTAAGAACTAAATTATGTGTGAAATCGTGTTAAAAAAATCAAAAATTCGTGTATGTAAACATACATATTTTTTCTGTACAATAAAAAATGTATGTACATCGTGTACCTCAGCAATCTTCGGCACGTGATTTATGCAAAACACGGCAGATAATAGCAAACCTTCAACAAGTGATAAGAGAAATTTACGAAAAAGGAAAATACTCTTAACTTTCTTCGTATAAAAATACTAAAACTAAAAGTTCCGATTACGTAAGAACTACGCAAATAATTTGCCACAGGCTTTGACGTCTTCGATTACTATCGGGTTAAAGTTATAGATAAGAGCACGAAGCGTTTAACACGATTTGCTACTCATAATAAAATTATCATTCTAGCAATCTAATTACACACACGTAAATTTGAATGTATCTATTGTATATAAATAAATACATAACTATGTGAATTCGAAACAGACCTCGTCCTCAATTAATCTGCTGCACTCGTTTTTCCATTAAAAATATTTATTCTAATGGAACGACAAATTAAAATAATAAACGCAAAGCCATGATATGAGTAGAAAGCATTTGGGTTGACAACCTAAAAGTGTAAAATTTGAAAGCCAAACAATCAAAATTGATTATCGCTGCCAATTGATTTTGTCCAAGTTGAGTACCGACCAAAGCAACAGTTCTACGGTCGATGAGTGACAAAATTGTAGTACTGCGCCTACAATATAGCGAAGGGAAAAGTAAATTTGATAAGAATTTCCGATATCCAAAGTGATGAAATATGAATACTCATTTCCAAAGTTACGTGGCCGGTTAGGCCATAATGCTATAATTTCCTTTTTAAAATATTAAAATATTCCATATTTAAATGTTGTAATGAAGCAATCAAAATTTTAATTTGCAATCAATGTTATGGAAGTTTAACAAAATTCGACTATCAAACGGAATATATTCTGATTATCTTATAAATTAGAAAATAGAAAATTTTTTTCGGAGATTATATTATTACCTTTAGCAATAATCCACGTCAAATTTCGTGAAGATACCACGGCAAATGTGAAAGTTTTCCATACAAGCCCTTGATTCCGATCGTTCGGTTTGTATGGCAGCTATATGCTATAGTGAGCCGATCTGAACAATTTCTTTCGATATTACATTATTTCTATGAACAATAACTCATACCAAATTTCGTGAAGATATACCGTCAAATGAGGAAGTTTCCCATGCAAGCACTAGATTCCGATCGTTCAATTTGTATAGCAGCTATATGGTATAGTAAGCCGATCTGAACAATTTCTTCGTATATTACATTAACATCTTAGAAAATAACCAATGCCAACTTTTGTGCAGATATTGGGTTGTCAAAAAAATCTTACGGTATTTTCGCTAGTTGGCGCTGAAAGCGCGTAGTTCACGCGCTAACACGTGTTTGATTGATTGTCCTTTCTTTTAAGTCGTTCGTGAGTTATGGCGTCGCAAACATGGAGCAAAATAAAGAGAAAATACGGCATATTTTACAGTACTACTACGATAAAGGCAAAAATGCATCTCAAGCCGCCAATAAAATGTGTGCAGTTTATGGACCCGATACAGTTTCCATTTCCACCGCACAACGATGGTTTCAACGTTTTCGTTCTGGTGTAGAGGTGGTCGAAGATGCGCCACGCTCCGGAAGGCCTGTCGTCGAAAATTGCGATAAAATCGCTGAATTGGTCGAAAGAGACTGGCATAGTAGTCATCAAACCGTTATAAACCATTTGAAGAAGCTTGGAGTCACTAAGAAGCTCGATGTATGGGTGCCACACGAATTGATTCAATAAAAATACCGCAAGACCTTTTTGACAACCCAATACATTTTTATTACCATGCTCGAACTATAAACATAATTTGACAGTTCTATGACAGATTTAAATTAGTACCATTGTTTGCTATTATTCTGCTCTCAAATGTACTTAAAAACATTTATGGAAGGAAAATAGGTCTAAACTATATTGTAAATGGAATCAAACTTTAAAAGCTCATTGCATACAGAAAACATTATTGGAAAATGTAGCATTGGTTGGAGCTTAGTGTTAACAAATTATTACGAACTTTATGCAGGCGAAAAATGTGTTCTAACTCTCTCTCAGGTTTAAGAATATATAAGAACTATGTATGTACATATGTATGTATATTGAAAAAATCCACACCAAAGACTGCAAATAATTAGCAATATAGTATAATATATAATTTTAAAACCTACTCAGACAAATAAGCGGTACAGACGTATTAAAAGTTGTGGCAGCAAATTAGGAACCGAAAATTTGGCAGCTTACACAGTGACCCGATGATGTCACATTGATTTGTGAGTATGCAAGCGAACGACACTGTAAGGTTTCGGTTGAAAATTAACGCTGCGTGAAACTGGCGGCACTGAACAGATATAGAAACAAACATACATACATATATGTATATACATATACGAATGGGTGTTTATTTGCTGAGAGCAAGAAAAAAATATGCAAATATATATACATATGTATGTACATACGTACGCAGCAATAAGCAAAACATTTCCTTATCGAAAAAATGCATGTATGTATGTATGTATGTATATTAAAAAGTAAAACATAGAACAAAATACATTAAAGTGTTTAAAAATAATTAAATATATATGTACGTGTAAATAAGCGTTTGCTTGACTAAATAAAGCTTACGCAGGTATTGCAAAATGTATTTTTCAGTATCGTATCAACAGACTTCAGATTACAAATTTTCAATGCGGCAAATATGTCGCATTTATCAACGATTGATAAGAAGAAGACAATTGAGAAAGTCGAAAAACAACACACTTGCGCATAAATATAGAGATGTATTTGTGTACGTACATATTCATATGTGTGTGTTTACATTTCGATTAGTATATTGTCTGTGCATGGCAATATTTTGATAAAAGCCAGTTCCAGTTCAAAATTTCTGCAGTATTTTCACTTATGTATGTATATTCTTCATAAAATTGTATGCTGTTTTTTTAATATTTTACTGCATTATAAACATTTTTTAGTGTTGCTTTTTCAGATACGAGGTAGATATTTAAATCAAAACCTTTAAAAGGAAAATTATCTCCTTCCAAACTATGACTTACATTTTTTGGGTGGACCGAAAATCTATATACACATGTACATATGTACATTCAGTAGATATAGAACGAGGAATAGAGAAATAAAAAAATGTTAACTTAATTTGCACCGAAGTTATAATACCCTTCACAAATAAAAAGGTTTCCATACAAGAACTTGATTTTGATTGCCAGTTTGTATGGCAGCTATGGGGATCCGATTACAGCGGTTCCGACAAAGGAACATTTTCTTGGGAAGCAAAGGATGAGTACAAATTTCAATTCGATATCTCAAAAATTGAGGTACTAGTTTATGTATTTAACGACAAAAGGATATGGCTAAATATTCGACTAATCGGCTAACCGGATTAATGCCTTCTATTCGAATAAATGTATTCAGTATGCAGTATGCTCATTTCCGACTATCAAGGGAACCGTGATGGAAGAAGTATATCGAAGTTGATGGTACCGTCACATATTGCAGATTAATGCTGTTCATTAAAGAGATATTGGCAACTGAAATTGTCTCCTCATGAACTAGTAAAATGTTCATAAACCATATGATAAAATTACAAAACGCAAATAAACACGAAAATACCGTTTTATTATATGTACATATATGCTTATTATAATTACAGTAGGAGTATAAGAAATAATTTGGAATACTTGCATTATTCAATGTAGGCCGGTGTAAAGAGTTTTTTCAACACCTAAAATTTTTTCTTTATCGAATTTTACAGCAAACATATTCCATATGTCTGTATATATGCTGTTAACATGTTTACGAATCAATACAAAAGTTTCTGGAGCAAGTATTTTGAAAGTAGATAAGAAATTCTGTTAAAATTTTCATATAAAATTGTTAATAAATACTTTTTTGTGCCCCGCCAATGTAAACAGTTTACAAAACACAGACATACATACATATGTATACAGAAAATATATTTATCTTGTTTGCCAACATACTTTTGAGTACGATTATTGAAAAAAATGTGACACGTTCTATATAAAGCTTTATAAGCGCCCGCATAAGTACTTAAGTATTGGTTCCATATCTCTAAAAACAAATGAGAAGGAAAAAAGCCTGGTAATGAAATTATACTCGCAATAAGTTTTGAGATCAGTAGGAGCACACCTTTGACAAGAAGGCCAACTTTGTAATGGGGTTAAGTGGTACTGCAGTATTTGAAGATACAATACTGACACTTACAGAAATGTATGTACATATGTTCAGTTATAATAAAGATCGACTCATTGAAATTACTGACGACACATTTTATGAAGTACTCGGATAGATTATAAGTTGTCTGGTTTTAACGGAATTTCCAGTAACTAAGAGTGAGAAGTAAATCCTCTCTCGACGAACAAAAACCAAACTCTGTAAGTCCAATACCACATTGGGTGGAATGATGACCTGCATGAGCTATACGACGACGTTTCTCTAGTTCAGCGAATTAAAAGAAAGCGGCTAAGTCCTGTCGTCCAAATGGACGAAAACACTTCAGTTCTGCTCTTAAAGTATTCGACGCAGTGCCCGCAGGAGGAAGCAGAAGGGGAAGATCTCCACTCCGTTGGAAGGTCCAGATTTCGCTTTGAATCTTCAATTGGTGCCACATTGCGAACAGAAGAAACGACTGGCGCGCTGTTGTTAACTAGGTTATAACCGCTTAAGCGGTGTCTACGCCAGTAAAGAAGAAGAAAAGCGTAATAATTTTTGAAGAAATGACACTGAAGTCGTCTGGGAAGGTGTCGAAGTACGGATGTACTTGCGCCCAGAACTTGAGCACTCTTAATGTTCTCTGCCAAACGAAAAGGATCTCTCAAGAGAGTTTCTTATGCTTAGAACTCCTTTCACTATTCATAAGAAATATCTGATATTAAATACCTTAACACCTATTGTGATTGCGCAAGTGTGATATGCGTACCGGGAATTGGTTATAACACAGGGATTAAATTTTTTTAAATATATAATTTTGCAAATACTTAATCAAATTTGTATCAATGACACTATGCAAATTTTTAACACTCTACAGACCAAAAGCGAAAACAAAAAACTGTTCGATTTAACTTGAGTAATTAACAAAAAGAAGTTTTTGATTCTGTGAATTTTAGCCTTTATCACGGAAACCAACAACCATACTGTAAATTTGTTGTCACAATAAAAGCAAACACTTTCTACATGGATACATATACATACTTATGTATATATGCATAATATTGTATCTATATGCAAATTAAAATTTATCATTCATATACAACATGTACATAAGTATGTATACTCACATTTGTAGTAGAATATTTAAAGGCTTGTGGCTTCAGACAGATAGCTGCTAATAACTTCTACAATCACACAGGTGACAAAGTTTGTACATTATATATACACACAGATACATACGATGTGCAATATTTAGATACAATGTTGCCAACTAAAGTTAGACTAAAATACCATCTGATCAAACTTAACCTGGACTGACAAAATATATAATTAATTTTTACATACTTCTTTTTAATATAGTACAAATCTTTATTACACCCATCAAAATAGGTTTCTTAGACAATACTTTTGTGACTTTAGCGAATTTTGTTTTGCTCTTTTGTAACTTTTTAAACTCAGCGGTCAGAGAGTAAGTTGTATAATATTACTACCCCTCTATTTTACAACGTAACAAAGGGAGTTTCGACCAACAAGCATTGAGATCAGGAGATGTTGAACTCAGCCCAGTTATGCTTCAGAGGGTCATAACTGGTAACGAATCATGGGTTTATGGTTATGGTTATGAGGTTTTGTTAACAGTTTTCTTCGGTCGTGTATCACGAATTCTTGCCAAAAGATCGTACGAGCAATAAAGAATATAAAAATACAACACATTAATGGTGCCGTAGCCTGGGTGACTTTTTGTTCTTAAAACTGAAGAAGCCTCTGAAAGGACGACGCTACGCTACGATTTAGAAGATAAAAAGGATCAAAAGAGGATCAAGACAAGATCAGATAAAACTACCTTTTTAAGAGTTTTGAGAATTGGAACAAACGCTAGGAGAAGGACAATATTACTTGGGCTGATTACTTTAAAGTGGACAAAATAGACATTCATGAATAAATAAAACCTTTCTTAAGAATCACCAAATTCGCGATACTTTTTGAACAAACCTCGTGGAGAACTGAAACCAGCATTTGGCTAGTCATTAGAAAGGTAAAGTCCGCTAAAAGGTTTTGTAGAGTTGGACGTATTGGACGGCCATCTAAACACAACCATTCAATTTTCGAAGTAATGAAGATAAAAATTGGGTATTTTATTTCATTTCTTTCTTCAATATGTTTAACTAGGCCCGCCAACTAACCATTTGCATGATATTTCAACCAAAGCCGGACTAGTTCGAAATCACCGTAAAAACGATATTTGAATTTCACTCATGTGCTTATAATCATTACTAAGTACATACATATGTATGTACATAAGATGCATGTGTGTGTACAAAATACAAACGCAGATTTATGCCGGTAAACAGTGTACGCTTTCTACCGCTCTCAGCAAATATTCTATTTCTTATTTACTATTGAAACAAGTTGGCTTTGCTTACGCGTATTTTTTTAATAAATAACTAATAATAAAAAAAATAAATGGAAATCAGAATAATCGTGCAATGCGTACAAATAGTTATCACAACGTCGGAGAGTCATTTCATTGCGCTCTTTCAATGCTCTTTATGCATACAAGTATGTATGGTATTTTGAAATGTTTTCGCATACAAATGTGCGCTGGTGAGTATAAGCATGACGATATTTGTAGTGATAGACGAAATGTGTCGACTTGGCACAATTTGCCATTCTTTGATTCATATATAATATTTTATGAGAAATTAAAATTCTACTATTTGTTTGTATAGAGAAATATTGCAGCCAAGCTGTCATCACCGGATATGGCAACATACTTACATATTTGTTTGTTTTAAATTTGACTTTGATAGCAGCTTTGCAAATTGTAAATATTGTTGCATTTTCATTTATCTGCTTAAAACAGTCTCAGTCATACTCGTAAGCCAATAAAGCATGCAGAGGAAAGATTAACGCACGCACTTGTGGACAGAGATTATCTTATATGCATACATATGTACATACATGTATGTTTTCGTATGTGTATGTACATATACTTAATATGTATGCACAAGTAGGTATTTAAATATATGTACATAAATACTTTATAGATGCATATAGTCATCTGAAATGCAAAATAACGTAACAACATTTTCGGAAATTTACAGTGTCATGAATGAAACAAGAAATAAAATGGAACATGAGTGAAAAAAGTCCGTTAGCGCAGCTGTCGCACTGGAATCAGCTGTTTATTTGCTGAATGACAGTTCGGAGTATTGTTCACAAGTGTACAAAAGCGTTTTGCCAAAAGTGATCGCAAAAAAAAGTGATCAGCGATGGAATTCAAACGTAATAGTGTGATTGCTTTATATTTAGCTGGAAAAGCACAGCCAGCAATTGTTCGTGAGCTCAAACACCTTAATGTGAATAAAATTTTTGTTTATCGCACCATCACTCATTACAATGATACTGGTAGCATCGCAAAACGCCATGGAGGTGGTCATTAAAAGACTGCAACGTCACGTGAGATGGTTCTGTAAGTGAAGAAGCGACTTGAGCGAAATCCACGACGAAGCGGCAATCAAATGGCTAAAGAACTGAAAATATCCGACCGTAGCATCCGACGCATATTGAAAAATGAGCTCAAGGTCAAGACTTACAAGTTCCAAAAGGCCCATGATCTCAGACCGAAGCAGCAACAAGTAACACTTGAGAGAGCGAAGCAGTTGCTTCGTTTGGCCGAAAGCGGTCTAATTCCGAACATTATGTTTTCTGACGAAAAAATTTTTCCAATTGAGCAATTCGTAAACTCTAAAAACGATAGGGTTTACTTGACCGACCGTTCATACGAGAATCTAAGTCATCGGTTGGCCACCAGGAGGCAGCACCCGCCACAAATAATGGTTTGGGCCACTGTCACCGCAGATGGGTGCTCTCCAATTGATTTCATCGAGCCTGGCGTCAAAGTAAATGCAACATATAATCGGAAAAGTGTTCTGGAGGCTGCTTTGACACCGTAAAAAATACAGAAGTCTCGAGATGCTGAAGAAAGTCATTGTCCGTGAGTGGGCCAAAATACCGGCAAGTCACATTCGAGCAGCTTGCGATTCGTTTTTTGACCGTCTCAAAGCCATAGTTAAGGTGGTCATATTGAGCAAAAGTGAATTGGAATTTTGTACTTTAAAATAAATAAAAATAATTTTCCTACCCGAATTTATGGCTTTCTTAATTGGTTACACTTCCGAGTGCCGGACCCTGTATTTGTCGTAATTATTTTAAGCATGCTGTTTCAACTCACCTCCCACTATGTTATTAGCTACTTTACACCATAAGTATGCGGGGGCTGTTTTAGAATTATTTAAAATTCATCGCTTAACAATCTTAAACAAAATAAACTCTTCTCAGCCATAGTAGAATTTTGTGTAGCTGTGATCAACACCTGTAAGGATTTTTACTACCATTCCAATTATTAAAGGATCGTCTCAGGGGACCCTCTGAAAGATCACTGACTTTCGCGATTTTTTTTAAGTTGAAATTAACTAATCGGTCCGGTTTTTTTTTATAAATAAATACATTCATGACGATTACAAAATGATTTTGAGGTTAATTTATTGGGTCTATAACTAAATAAAATTGCGTGTAAAAAAGGTCCTGTACTAAAATTTTAAAAAGATTATTAATGTGTAGGAAAGTCGCTATAGTGCTATTGAAGCTTTTTTTTTTGGAAATTTGATAAAAATAGACCAAAAAGTATCGAATTTGGCCTTTTTTTGATAATTTTTCGTAGAAAAAAATATGAAGATTTCAAAAAAAATAAAATAAAATAAAAGTTTCCATAGCGCGATAGCGAATAACGTTAAATATGTCCTCTTCAAATATCTTCAAAACGCTTCCTTTAAGAGTGGAAACCGTTTTGAAAAACAGAGAAAAACGCGAACGAGGCAAATGTCTCGCTCCTTTCCCCACTCTGTTTCCTTTCTACAAGAAACGCTGTAGCGGCTGAAATAATTTGAATTTCGGTTTCAAAATTTGAGAAATTGTTTATTATAGTGTATACTATCCGATAATGCAACAAAAAAATCTATTTCTCGAAAATTTTACACGGAGACGATCCCTTAAGGCATCATGTTAGTATTGAACCTTCGAATTATCGGCGGTCCACTTTTCTATTTTTTAAATATATATATTAAGTTTGCCACGAAGTTTGTAACACCCAGAAGGAAGCGTCGGAGACCGTATAAAGTATATGTACATATATATAAATGATAGTATGTTGAGCTGAGTCGTCTGTCTGTCTATATATATACAGAACGAACTAGTCCCTCAGTTTTTAAGATGTCGTTTTGAAATTTTGCATTATAGATTATTTCCTAAGGCAACATTTGGTATAGATTATTTCCGAAGAAATTGTTCAGATCAGACATTATAGCGTATAGCTTCCATACAAGCTGAACACACAGTTACTGAAAGAAGAGTATATTAGCTTCGGTGCAGCCGAAGTTAATGTTTTTTGTTACATATACATACATACATACATATTTTCTAATTTTTAAACCACAAATGCAGTATCAAAACATTAATTCCTTTGTAAATTTTTGCAAAATTTATTCGCAAACACAACATTTCTCTTAAGTTAAATACAACTAACTAGTAGCGAAGAAATAAATAAGCATTTAAAACAGATTGATCAAAATATTTACAGAATCATGCAATTGTACCGAAGTTATGATAGTCTTTATACATATGTAGGTGCATTTCTTATAGCATAACACGCTAGAAATCGTTTTCGTGACATTGATCCGTCAGTTTATATGTATATGTATTTCTAATATACTATATTGATCCGATCTAAACTATATGTTCCGAGATCGTGTTTTTGCCATATTTCATGAAGATATCTTGTAAAATAAAAAAAAAAATTCAATATAAGAATTTGATTTTAATTATGGCAGCTTCTAATGGAGAAAAGGGAATGTGCAAAATTTTAAAACCAAACCCGTAATATCTTACAAAAATACTTTTTATTATAATACAAAATTTATTAAATTTAATCGCATAGTAAAATTAACAATAATTTGCTAATTTGACCAAAAAACTCCAATTTTAACATTTGATGCTCCAGCGTTTGCATGTACATATAAACATACAAATATTTGCTTTTTCGTAATTACACACATTCTGTATGTACATGTATGTATGTATGTATATCTCAAAGAGAATTTGCAATTTTAGAAGCTCTAAAATTCCATTTGCTAAAACTCAAACGAAAACACAATACGCACATTTATAATTCACCGAGAGCCCGAAATTTCAAAGTCGAAAAGCTTCGGTAATTATATAAAGTCGACAGGGCAACTCAGAGAAAGAACCACACATAACGTTCTGAAGCAGCGAAAAACTTTAAACAAAAGCAATACATCGATGGATAAATATTTTTGTTTTTTCATTGCATATATGTATGTATATAGATACGTATATGTACATGATACATATGTATATATATTTGTGTTTTGTTTTGGTTGGAGATACAACAATAAAATAAAATGGTTGTACATATTTGTGCAGATAGCCGGCTGAAACCAGTTCGAAATTTCTGCAACTTGGACGCTTAATTGGCGGTAGGGTACATGGGTTAAATATATAATTGAATTATTATTTTAAGAAATTTGTATGCACACAAGTTATGTGCAAATAAATTTTTAAGTGAGACGAATGGAGCAAATTAATTATATTTTGACAAATTTATCTTTCTTATGTACTTTTACATATGTATTTATGTACGACATACATACATACATAGTCAAAAAAAAAATATTCCGTCACACGACAAACTCAGAATCTGTTGTATTATATTCCTATGTACACATGTACCTGATGATTTCGTGGCTAATATAGATACTTCAATTAGTGCAAAATAATCACAACAGCAATATTTAAAGTTTGTCTTTGTTTCAGCAGAAATTAAGAAGTATGAAGAATTTACTTATATTCATAAATAAATTCATAGTCCCTCAGAGAACACATGCATACAGATGTACATACATATGTATATAGGCATTGTAATAACGTTGAGTCAAAGTAAACAATTATGAAATGTGATATATGGAACTACAAAAAATTTTGAGTCATCGCGATGCCTTTTTAAAAATAAAGTATAAGTAAAACTTTATTTATTTTCTAGTACCCAAGTACATATGTTCAAATGTAAAACTTAATCAAATATGGATGTATTCTATATGTAATACAGAAAAATAATTTGTGCCTTCATTCGAATATAATTCAGAAATTTGTATGTAGAATGTATCTTTATACATTTTATACTCTTTTAAAATAACATGTTGTTGTTATAATAGCGCGATAAAAAAATTCGCATATATTTTTGATCCTTCTCCATTCCAAGTTATGAATGCCTAACAGCCGTGGGGTGTATATACATATTAATGCTTTGCTATTTTGCAATATTTTTAAAGTTTTTATAGAACATACATATACAAAAAATGATTTTTGTGCATAAAAAATGGAAATGTCTTTCATCTAAAGATTGGAATTTTTAAAGTTAGTGTCGTTTTAATAACGTAAACACCTTAGAAGCCGCTGATTGTCCTTGAACGGAAAAAGACTGTCGTGGAATCGGGACCGTACATATGTATGTACATTTGTTTAGGAATAGTTAGAACCGAAAAAACCGTTCAGTAACACATTTTCATAATTTTTAATTATACTCATTGACGTTGTATTTCTTTTATTAACAGCGCATTACATATTAATTGATAACACTCGAGAAATACATTGAACTACTACTGCCTTTCTTCTTAGATCAACATTTTATTTTGGCAATTTGCCAACTGACTTGCGCGTTACTAAATTTAATACTATTTCTTATTTATTGTGCGTAAGTTGGGCAGCTCATCAAATAGTTTTGTTTTGAGTTTAATAATAATTAAATCTATATGCTCAGGTATATCTACATATACATATATCTCTAATACTTACTTAAGTTTGGTAGAGTCGGAAAAGTCAGTAAATGTTGCATTGCCCTTGTTTTCTGTAGGAACATTTTCGACTATTCTAGGCACTACATCGTCAACTGGCGTTAATATTGCTCCTCTTAATAAATCACTTTTACTTTTGATTTGTGCACAGCTACCAATACAAAAGCATTCTAATAGAACAATTAAAGACAACACAAGTATGGGAAGGCTTTGAATTTTTGCGTGGATAAGGGGGCAAGTTGGAACACTATAATTGCTATGCAAATGTTGAAACATTGATTTTCCACTTTTTTCATTCGACAATTTGGACCCCAGCAATAGCTCTGGAGCTTGTGGACCACTTGAGGGAGCTAAACACCGCAACGAAGAGGTATTTAAGCCATTGGATGCGTTCTTTAATAAAAACTGTTTATTTCTAGTCCGTATTTGGCTTTTGTATGACTGTTTTCCTTGTTTATGCATTTTGAACTTTTATTTAACAAACTTTATTTAAATAAATTGGTAAAAATCACTTCTCTACTTTACAAAAACAATCAAAAACTATAGGAACACCAAATGATGCACTACACTTAACGAACAATTTCCAACTGTCAAATTCCATTACTTTCCACTGCTTTTATCTCTGTGCTGCTACGTCAGAGTTGCATTCAGTGTTGTCAGAAATGATAACTTCGCCATATATTGAGGGATTTGTGATAACTAATATACCGATATACCGGACTTCAAGTATACAATTAACATTTTCAATGTTTTCACCATATAATATATACAGTTATTATTTACAATTGTACCTAATTAATTAAAATTGGAATAATTAAAAACAGTAGCAAGTATTACTTATCAATATTGAGTACATAATTTAAAATGTAATTATGATATTGAAAATAAAAATACTTTCATACATATGGGTGGCCACACCGACAAATTTAAGCCGATAAGAAAAAATATCGCACATCCTTAATAATTTTTGGTTCTGGTTTTCTAATAAAATATAACCATTTGTTCTCTTGTGTACCCATATCGTTAAATTATGTTACCTAGTGATATACGGGTAAGTTAGCGCGTTAACTCGGACAAACTTTAAAAGAAATACGCAGTGTCTAACGATTAGATAGGGTTTGTGTTCAATTGGTATTTGGAAAACATATTGGACTTATATACATACATACATACATACATACATAAGTACGTAATTGCACACTACGAATATTACAAGGTTTGTGACGCATTATCATTCATAAAAAAATTCTATATACCACCACAATAAATGTGCAAATTACAATAAACAAATAAGAAAAATTTTTAATGCGATATCTCAAAAAAAATCCTATGCATTTAAACTTCTATGTAAATTGTACACAAAACAAAGTTAAACTTGTGAAATAAATTTGTTTTGCGATCCAAAAGAAGACAAAGCAATGAAATTGTAATCCTCCCAGCAATTCCAAATTTGCTATTTTCGAGCGCTCGAAAAATAATATCCCTGGTCGGTCCAAAACCCCGGTGTTCAAAATTCTTCTGTGTCCAAATTCTTATTCTTTCTGCAATAATAATGAATAATAAATTTCCTATTATGTATTTCTCATTTTTGCCAATTCTCGATCAGTCTCGAATATCGAGGGTATCGATAATTCGAAAACGATCAGTGCATGACTCAATAGTGGCCATTCGAATTTACAACAGCTGTGCCACAATTTCGAACATAACCTTGCCATTTTCGTTGAAGTGAAGTGATTGTAAAGTTTTTCATATTTTTATAAAAATAACAAAAAAACCAATTTCTCTTATTGATTAACTAAACAACATCAATAATTACGTGTATATAACTTATAGAAAGTATAATTTTAACATCTAAAGACTGGTAAAGCGTAAAAGTGAATTTATCATTTCGGGAAATACGATGTTTTTTGATAAAAACAAAGAAAATATATCATACATGTTCGTAAAGTAGAACTAAAAACGAGTATTTTAAGACATTTCCCGTGAAAATTGGTGCACGTTTTCGGAAAAGCCGCTCTGCTGAACATTTACCCTATTTTCCTATATATGAAAAGAATTTTAATGGAAATTAACACATACATACATTGCAAAAGGTTTGAAACAATTATTATAACATGCACACAAGAGTTTAAAGTAGGTTTGTCAACTTGACCTTATAAACTCATAGAAACATTAACAGAAATCTCTGCATTCTATGTGGACATATTGATGCACAAGAAAAATGTTTTCGATTGAATGTGTTGAAGTGAAATTAATAAAAAAGGGAAAAAATAATTTGAAAAATAGTTTGTATATTGTCTATGACAATAGATGCCTATGGATCGGTTGTCACACATGTCATAGAACGAACGTAAAATGGATTTGTATGACGTATATCGCGAAACAATTTCAAAGCAAATCTATTTTGTTTATTTTTCTCGCGATTGGCATATGATTTAACCAATTAGATTTGCTCTGCCTAATTCCATAATTCTTTGAATATAGGGGTGAAGAAACACGTTCCACTACATAGTTTTCGATGTTGCCACCAAACACGTGATTTGCCAATTTTTTGTCCGAATATTTCTTTAACTTTCTTCTTTTGTGGAAGATGATTTTTTGTAATCGATTAGTTTCGGTCGTATATTTTGAGTGTTTATGTCGTGTAACAGATACTCTTTTTTTAATGTTTCAGATAGTGCAGGAATAGATAAAAATGGTAACCCTTGTAAAGAAGATGGACATGTTCCACAACATCAACGACTGCATTCTTTTTATGCAGTTATCTATGTACATACATATTTAATATACATATGTATACTAGGTTTCGTTATTTGTTGCGGTTAAGCACACAGTACAGTCGTCTGATAGACAGTAAGAAAGCAAGTTTACCCGTGCAGTGAGTTATACTAAGTGGTAATAACCGTAAATTTTTTTTTATAGTGTTAATCAATATGTGTTTTTAATTGCATTAAATTCGAACACAAGGTGTGTTCAATTTGCATACGCGATAATATTTATATTACATTATGTATGTATATATATAACAGACTTGTAAGCGTTTATGTACATGTGTACATTGCGTTGCTAAAGTTCAGTATACTTATTTAGTCAAGTATATGTACTTTTGTATGTACATATATCAAAATGGTGTATACATTTATTTATACTGTAGCTGTTACAACGTTGCGTTACAACGTTGTTTAATAAAGTTTTGAACAAATTTTTCCAGTGTGAGAGCGCCTCAAAATTTTCGTTTTTTTTTTACAACATTTTTTCATTGACTGAAACACATAGAGAGCGACACGACAGTGAACTGAAAATGGCGTTGGGCATCTTACTACATGAACATTCGTAAGAATGCAGCAACATAACAATGGCCGGCATGTACACAAGACAACGCAGTTGTCCATTTAGCATGTACACAATTTCGTTGTGGCCATACTAATACCTTGCACTTCAATGAAATTTTAATATTTTGTTCAAAGTGAAATTTTTTATGCAAAAAATAAGTAAATTTATTTGTTTTAAATTATCAATTGTTACTACAAATGGTAAAATAGAGCTATAATAGAGCTATTTTATGCTTTTATTTGTAAAATAACGTGAAGTTTGTAAGAACTGTGAATAATTTTACATATTAGTGGCATCACCACTCTTCCTCATCTCTCTATCTTCCATTCTACTGACAACTCTACTGTCGTTGGCAAATAAGAGAATATTGAAGTTAGCGAGAACGACAACCGTCGGCCTAGTCGTGACGTCGTCAAAATAACAGTGTCCATAAGAACGTGTGTATTTTAATATTTGACAGATGTCGTTTGTCGTCGTATTGTGTTCAGCACTTGAGAGCGCCTCAAAATTTGCGTTTTTTTTTACAACATTTTTTCATTGACGCTCTGAACACATAGAGAGCGACACGACAGTGAACTGCAAATGGCGTCGTGAATCCTACTACATGAACATTTGTAAGAAGGCTGCGACATAATAATGACAGGCATGTACACAAAACAACACAGCTCTCCATTTTGTATGTATTATACAAAATTTCGTTGTTGTCATACTTATTCCTCTCACTTCAATGCAGGTAGGTAGGTAGGAGTACAGCCTTATCGGGCTCAATTAGCACTTGATGTGCCATTTTGATAATGCATATGACACAAAATGTCATTGATTACAAAGATGTTTGTTTTTAATTGAAGATTGATATTTCTTAGAAAGCTGGTATGTGTGCTGGACATAGCGGAATTACTGGGAGGTGAACTTCGAAAGTATACTATTGAAATATATCGATACACTTTGATTACATTATTATACATACTCAAGAGATGATGTTACTGACAGTTATGATGAAAACTCTCATAGTATTTTAAAATAAGTGCTTATCAAACTTTTCTTATTTGGTTATTGTTGCATGTCATAATATCATTCGCACTGTTTTAATTCTATTACTATAAAGTAGGATTCATATATTTCATTTGCACATATATAAATATGTACCATATATACCACATACTTATTATAAGTGTAAAAAAAATCAGAAGTGTGATATATCAACCTGTTATGCGTGTTTACAATAAAACGCCCAAAGTTTAAGTGTAACCGCCAACAATGAAACCGGTAGGTATCAAAGTGATCAATACTTCAATGCAAAATGGAGGTCGAAATTTAGCTGCTGAGTAAGAAATTATCATTTTTTCCAACATGCACTTGTTTGTATTATGTACATGGTTAACCTTTATATATTTTTGGCAATTCGGTTTAAACTACTGTAACTTTTTTAGAAAACTAAGTGAAGAAGGGCTAAGTTCGGGTGTAACCGAATATTTAATGCTCCCTCAAGGAAAAAAGCCGGGCAAATACTTTTGTATTAATGTTGCGAAAGAGTTCAACATTTATTATATGAGAAAAAGTCATATTAGAGATAAAAAGCTTAGAGATAGGGGGCCTTTGTCAATGGTTTAGACCAATTTCATTCATATTTAGCGGTAAACCGTGTTTGAAATACACACATGCACCTGCCAGAAAAGTCTTTATACATCCATCAAATTCCGGATACGCTCCGAATACGTAGTTCCGACTCTCGTGAGAACGGTTATTAAGTACTCTTTTTTTTTAACGCTGAAAACAAAAAATGGTAGCAATTCAAAAACTTTTACACTGCGAGATAAATATTAATAGAAATATGGTATTTGAAAACGACTTCAAAGTTTTAATGTAAAAGAATTTACGAATTTAGTAGTGAAAGAAAAAAATGTCATATAATTAAAAAAAAATATGAAAGACTAAATCTGGCAAATTATAGGAAGAGTTTATTCTATGCAGAACGTCGTGGAAACTTTCAAAAAACCTAGGGTAGAAGCGTGCGGCTCAAATAAGCGAAAATAAAACAATCGCTAGGTAAGGATATTCATGAAGATACGTTATGGAAAAAAATTTAAGATAAATTAATACCATGCTCGTGTATCACATTTCATAGAAATAGGTATGGATTTTGAAAATTTTGCGAAAGGGTCATATTATAGGATGAAAGCAAATATTCCATAATTAGCACTAAAAAAAAAAAATTAAAGCCTCAAAAAAAAACCTTTTACCAACTGTGAAACATTCAGAAACCAATGTGAGACTCTAGTTGCTCTATAACATTAAGCACCAGTTGTATACTCTGCCTCAATACCTAGATCGCAGAGATATAATCCTTGAAGATCAGGCTATAGCTATCCGGTTAGGCGACGTTGAGTTCGAACTATTTAATATACAAGGTGCATTCCAAAAAAAAAAAACCAACAAATGGTTTTTTCGACAAAATCAATTTATTTTATTCAAATTCTGCTTCAATACAGCTTTTTGCACGGTCCAAAAGCATGTCGAACGAGTGTTTTAGCACGTTGGCCGGTATGGCCGCCAGTCTGCCGGTGCAAGCCTTTTGAGCCGTTTGCATAACGCTTTCCTTTCATGGACAAATACATTTTTCCGAAAAGGAAGATGTCGCACGGTGCCATATCAGGTGAATACGGGGAGTGGTTAGTGGTTAAAATGTGATTTTTGGTCAAATAATCGGTCACAAGCGTCGATTCGAATGATGGATTATGAGCAATTTGTGTGAAACAAACCGTGCACACACCTTTCGTAAGCCCAAAAGTTTAGTCAAAATGCGATAAATCAATGTTTTGGAGATGCTCAATTCCATTTCCATGAATTTCAATGATGATTTCGGCTGATTTTTGATGAATTCACGCACAGTTTCGATGGAATTTCCGGTGATCACGGATTTTGATTGGCCCACATGTTGATCGTCATTTATGTATGTCCTCACGACCACTTTGAAAACGTCGAAACCACTCGTGCACTCTGCTTCGGGATAGGCAATCATCGCCATAAACTTGTTTCATCAATTGAAACGTTTCGGTAAAAGTTTTACCAATTTTTAAACAAAATTTAATGTTGGCTCTTTATTCGAAGCTCATTTTCGCACCAATAACACACACATACTGACACTTAAAACGCAATAACTTCACTTCCAATCAATGAAATGTCATGAAATTCTCACTGGACAATCGATAAATATAGCGGATTCTAACGCACTAGTCGACATATAGATGACACCACCAGGGGACTCAAAAGTCCTGATTACTTTGGAAAGCACCTTGTATAAATCCCGGCGATCTACGTTAACTCTTGCATCATACCTCTGCCCATAATTATCTCGATCGAGAAATCTCTCGACTTTATTTCTGTGGGCTGCGCGGTTTGTTAACTTTAATAAAGCTATCTGGGATGGCTTCACAGAATTTGTCGATAGAACCTTCCCCGCAATACCCATTCCTTTATACGTAATTGTTGGCGATCGTAAATCAACAAAAGCGGACAAAATGGATAAAGCACCTGAAGACTTGTAACCTCTCCAACGGCGTGAGTAAGCTTTCGACTACAGTCAAGGTTTTGTCTAATCCGAGCAGACATGATGACTAAGTTGAAATTCAATTCGATGACCTTGCCTCCTTGAACCCGAACAAATCCGCGAGTTATTTTAGGGGGCAGTTCACATTGCACTCTTGGATAGACAAAGTCAAACAATGTGTCACCCGACAGTTGCGCAAAATGCTAATACACTGCGTAAAACTTTCTTTCACCGATGAGGATGTTCGGTGTGTTTATGACAGGCTAAATATTTTAGATCCATGTGGAATAAACTTGGTGATGCTAAATCACCCAGGCTCGACAGGAGTAAGTTCCTAACCAAGGCCCTCAATCTCACCGCTCACCACTCTTCAAATACCGGATGTGTGGAAAGTCGGAAAAGTGGTCCCACTACTGAAACTCGCCATCAAAGGGAAGTCTTACGATACGATAACAATACTCTCCCCAGTAGTAAAGTGAAGAAATCATCCTTACTGTTTCAGTATATATAAACTACTAATTGAAAATAATTAAGTAGGTGGTTACGCAGTGTGGTGTCCTTTCCACGTTACTGATTAGTTTCTACATTTCGAAGCTCCTTCAACCACAAGAGGGAATTTCTATCACCTCGTACGATTATGAGTGCACCATATTGACGTCGGGCAATGGAATCGATGGCATGCGGTCTCCGACATTTCTCGGTTCTTCTCTGCAAGGAGCCTGCCACTCTATCCCACTAAATCCACAGCGACCACATTCATAAACTGAACGAAAGAGTAGACTATGCACTCTCCATGATGTACAGTTCCGACTGCTAATATTCCGAAAATTTTAATTGCAACATTTTACTCCTTCACTAATCATACGACCGCGATTACTGTCAAAGAACAGAACCGCCACAAAATCCTCAAGTCACATTGGGAAAGGACAAAAAACGTTCTAGGCAACATACAATGCAATCTGCTGGGTGGTCTTAAGCTACGCCGCACCGATTTGGTCGCTTGAATGCTCAAACATATCAGAACACTGTACTCCGCACTATAAAAGGATGCTTTTTAATGTCTCCGGTCGACGAGATACATAGCGAAGCCCTTATGCTTCCAGTTAAGGAACACAATGAACTTCACTCCAAGCGGATCCACCTCCTTGGAACATCAAGAGATCTTTCCTAGACTACATTGACGACTTTGGAAACTACGCCGACCAGACTACGGACGCTGCTAACTTCACACACACACACCGACCGCTATTCACAGTAAAGCCATTATTAGGAATGCTTTCACACACTACCCCCAGTGAATGGCATACTTAACATTAAATCATATCAGAGAAAGAATTTGAGTTGTCCAGAGAATCTAAGGTAACTTTTGCGCATTTTCGCTCTCAATATTATAGCAGGTTAAGTTCTTACTTATCCTGAACTGACTCCGACATAAACGAGTCCCCGCATAATTCTCTTTGCATGCCCAATGAATCCTACTCATCTGACACTTCTCTCCCGATGGCCCGACCACGTCCGAACAGCACGTTTCCTAGGCCTCCCGTTAGACGACTTCGATGACAACCAACTTGAGCATTACCACCCAAGCGGGAATTAGCGATTGTAGCTTCTCAACGTCGAACCTTCTTTGTGTTTATTGACGAGCGTCTTTTGCTGCATAGAGGCGAGTGCGTATCTTGGCTGAAACAAGATAGTGGTCCGAGTCAATGTTATGACCTCGGTGCGTACGCAGGTCTAAAACATTGGATACGTGTCCTCCGTCTATCACAACATGATCAATCTGGTTGGTGGTTTTTCAAACCGGAGACAACCAGATAGCTTGATGAATCTAGTACTAGTAGTGAATCCATATTTCTGACCACGTCGAAGTCGATCAGCCTCAACCCATTTGGGATGTTTCATCATGGAGGCTGAATTTACTGACCGTTTTACCAAAGACAACTTATTTGCCCACCCTGGCGTTAAAGTCGCAAAACGCGATTTTGACATCGTGGTGCTCATAGAAACCCGCTTGCATTGGTAGTCATCAAAAGGGGGGTCTCTCATCCGAGGCTGTTGTTTCCGTTGTATGGGCAGTGGAGAGGGCTACAATCCGATTTCACCAATTTTCACACTGTCGGAGGGTTTGCTGAAAATTTAATTAGTATAGTCTTAGTGGTTTGGTAGATTTGTACATTTAGCCTATTAGAAGGCGAGACCACATCCACTTTTTGGA
Source organism: Bactrocera dorsalis (assembly GCF_023373825.1). Classification (NCBI taxonomy): domain Eukaryota; kingdom Metazoa; phylum Arthropoda; class Insecta; order Diptera; family Tephritidae; genus Bactrocera; species Bactrocera dorsalis. Next base: position 24,996,460 of record NC_064303.1, on the reverse strand, counting down.
AAAGTTAAAACCACACCAATCTCTTCCTAATGGTATTCGCTGTACCACATTGGAATGTTCACTTCAGTTATAACATTTTGGCGTTTTGTGGCCTTGGAAGTGGCCCGATTCCGCCCATTTGCAATACCAATCTTCTGATGGTGCCAATATGTGGACAAAGTTATCAAGATAGTGAAATTTTTTTAACACAAGCTAAAGCTTGCACAGACGAACGGACGAACATATAATCAGCCGCATTTCAACACGTATCCTCATACTGATATTTTTGTTATACATATGTACATTTTATATCTATCTCGATTAATTTTAGGTTATTGCTTTCGTAAGGGAAGTAGATATTAAAAATTTTTATTTACGAACTAAAGTTCAAAATTGACTCAGAAGAAACGGCTTATGTTTGGCCAATACTGAGCTCCAACCAACTGTAAAACTGTAAAAATGGAAGAAGAATAATGACAAAGAGCGAAATAATGAAAAAGTAAAGAAACGGAAAATCAGTAGGAATTAGCTAGAAAAGATCTATCAAATATCACTATTCAAAACAATGAATATAAAACAAATTCAAACAAAGTTCATCAAATCTCGATTGTCTACACATACCCGTTAACAGCTATTTCTACATATGGCAGTAGGAGTTTCACTAGCAGAAGGAAGCGGCTCTCTCAGACTTTTACGCTCGCAACTTGAGCTCTTTTTGCTGTTTTTTTTTTTGGGTTAAGAAACGCCTTTCCAGCAGAAATTTTGCTAGCTGGTAATATTTAGCTGTAATGAAGCAAACTGCTGAAGGTTATCTGTTCAAAATTGAACATGTTCGTTGCTACCACGGCTACCAATACATTTAGAGCTTTTACATATGTATTTTACATATTGAGTAAGATATAAAACATTCAGTCCACTAATATTAAATATCTATATTCAAATATATTGAACATACATACATACATACATATGTATATATAAACACATAAACATACATATATACATAAACAAACACATAAAATGCATTGTCATGCAAAGCGTTCAACATACAATATCACAAACCTAATTACGAAGGATAAGATGTTTGCATATGATAACTAATGGGTTCTTAGAATACATTTAACCAATTGTTTGTAAATGTACGCATATGGAAACAAACCCAAGGTCACACAAAATATGTTAAAACAATTGGCAACATACATGCATATAAACACACACACATACGCATATATTTAGTTATTTAAGATATTTTGAAAATTAATACATAAAGGTTTGAAATTTGAAAATAAAATTAGAATGAAAATTTCTCAACTTAGAAACGATCTTTATTCTTCCCCGCCAGTGGTAAGAATCTGAAGAATCTGATTTAAGTTTCACCGTTTGATCATACAAATCAAACTTATTATTACCTGTATAACGACCCAAAGATAAAACAGGAATCGTGCAAATCGTGCTATGGAATAAACTACGAATAATCGAGATAGATATAGATTACATATATTGTGCAGTTATGGTCAAAATAATGGGGTACATTTTTAGAAGCTTAAATTGAAATGAATCTTTTGAAAACCTTGGATGGGAACGATTGCGTTCTTTTGGGAAAATCTTTAGTGGCTATCAGATTATTATTCTTAAAAGCATTTAGGTTAGGTTAAAATGTCGATTCTAACAGGAATCCAACTTGGGCAGCTTTGAGCGGCGATTGATTATGGTAGCTAAAACTTAGGTCTACAACTTTGCTTCCGCCGCTTTTTTTTGTAAATTTAAGGCTTTATTGTATAAAAACGGTTACTTAATTAACACACGAAATGCTTTATGATCCATGTTTTTTGTAAACTAACACATGTTGCTTTACAAAAGTTCTATATTTTTTTAATACCTAATAGAAATCGTATAAATGGTAGTGGTAGAGTAAAAGTATTATCTAAGTATGTGTCAGCCTCAGAAAAGCGTGGACGGGTCCTCAGCCGCACTTTTCTTGGAATTAAAGAAGAAAAGCAAAATTTCCCGCAAATGTCGAGAATTCGACTCAAAAAGTGACATTTTCAGTTGAGAATAAGTTTGGGATGCAAACGGCTCTCTACAAATATTTTGTTGGGTTAATGTTGGCACAAATGTCCGAGATCCATATAAAATGATTTAATCGACCACTGCTTGACCTTAGAGACATCTATTGGAAATAGATGCCTGGATGTTTCTATCTCACCCTCTTCCAAACAACTTTGACAACTAGTGTCCGAAACGATTTTAGCCTTACCGCATGTACTTATGCCTATGACAATATCCAATAAGAGCCCTTACGATTGTGGATAAGTTTGCTAAGAGCAAATAGCTCAGAAAATCTTCTGTGTTCTACTCTAGGTCTAACAGACGCACAGGATCGTCGTCCAGGCTGCACTTTGTAGCATAAAGTGTACTGATATCTTCAAAGTAGTCACTTTTGCCTGAAAAACTCTACATTTGTACGGCATCACAAAAAAGATTGACGGATAAATCTTTACAGAAAATCCATGAAAAAGCTTATCCTGCGACTCCCCCTCCCCTTTCATATGTCCCTTGTCGGTGTGTGGACAAGGAGAAGGCCGCTATGAATAGCCTCCGCGATGCAGTGAACCAAGTTTTCAGGAATGCAGTTGAAGAAGGCTGGCCAGTTTTCCTGAACTTTAGAGAGAAACTGAAATTGAGTGCAATTGGTGTAGTACCGCAGGCAACCGTTGCCTTCTTTACTCTGTCCTAATTATTTGGCCTCCATGAAAGCTTGTTATCAAGGATAAGCCCGCGATATTTCACCTTGTAAACAGGTTGAAGGCGTGAGCCTCTGAATGAGGGAAGAAACGCTAATACCTCCTGATGAAAGTTTTCTTGGGTTGATGGCTATGGTGCTTCTATTCGCCCAGTTGGATACCACTTTGATAGCTCGTAGACGGTATTGGAATGAAAACTAAGGTAACAAACGTATGCTGTTTATTCAGAACAAATATTTTCGGCACTTCCTCAGACAATGTAAAGATGGATGAAACTGGATGATAACCACACTACAATTAAGAAATTTCTATAAGGGTTATTTCTATTAAGATATTTGATAAAAGGAGCCGCATTAGCGAAGAGCATCCGTAGTTTAAAAATTTTTTTACAAAGAGTACTCTACCGTTCCGTAGATTTAATGTTTTATTTCGAAGACCACTTAAATCAATTACAATTTACATTTACAATAAATCACTAAATAAAGGCGTTGAAAGAATTAAATTTCACATACTATATGATACAGAAGGGTCTAATTAGCCAATTCCCGGCAAATTGCGTGAATAGCATAACTGACATTCGTATTTTGCAACAATCAGGCCAATTCGAATTGATTCTTTCACTTTACGGTGTTGATATCAAGAGTGTAAAAAGAGTGCCTTTAAAGCGTGGTATCTTGGATCAAAAAATAGCCGAAATCGGACCATAACTTTTCAAGCTCTCAGGACCGAATATGTGTGCCCCAGTGTTTATGACTGACTTTTCTGCTCAAATATCGGTCAATATGTGAGATATATTATTCAAACTCAAAAATAATCATTTTATGATGACTGTGTATAATAATCGGATAATAATAAAGACAGGGACACAGATTCCGTTAGACAAATGCAAAGTATTTGCACACATTTCGTAAAAAGCCATTTTGTTCTTAACAAAGTCCGCAAGCAGTTGTGTTTAATAAGGACAACGTATTGAAACGTATTTTTTTTGCAGAGATAAGGCAAAAATAATATTTATGGTTTTAATATCAATCAATTTAAACCTGGTTCTTTTTTTATTGTATCGATATGAGTAAGGATAAGCACTGCGATTCGAAAACTTGAGAACATATTAAATATGTATTTAGTGAAACAAGGAAATTCGTACAGAAAAGTAGCGAATTTACTGAATACTTTTAAAACACTGTTTGAGCAAGCAGTAAAATGGGTTTCCCAGATTGAAACAGGCGCCAAGAAGTCAAAAATAGCGTTGTTTGTCAGGAAAATATAGTTTGCTATGTGAAGAAAAATCCATTAATTTCATTTCATTCAATCCATTCATATAAAGGAAAATCTCAAGAACCAAAGCACGAAAAAAAAGGTCTATGTTGTCAAAAAAAGAACGTGCAACAAAAGCTTAAGTTTGCCGAAGGACATGACCTTTGGCCTAAAGAAAAATTACGTAACATTCTCGGGTTTGACAAAACAAAAGTCAACTTATTTAATTCTGATCGAGGTATCCATTATGTAAGAAGACCGAATAATGCTGCCTATAACCAACCCTAAGTATACGATAAAGACCGTTAAACATGTTGGTGGAAACATTATTATTTGAGGACCGTTTTCATACAATGGTCTGCGGTCGCTGCATAGGATACCGCAGACTGTGAAGACAACCGATTATGTGGCAATACTACAAGAATTTATGCTACAGTACGCTGAAGACAATATGCCACTTAGGTGGATATTTATGTGGGACAACGAATCTAAAAAACACGGCTAAGTGTACAAACGAGTGGCTTAGGGTCAATAGTGGAGTGGTCACCGCACTCATTGGATCTAAAAGCCCTTGAAAATTTGTGATATACATATGGTGAAAGCGGCGTTAATAGAAAAGTGTCCGAGTATTAATCCAGAGCTTTTTCAACTTATTCAAATTTCATGGAATGCAATTCCAGTTTCCGTCTGCCAAAACCTAGTTGATTAATATCATCACTTCTGAATGAAAACTAGTTACTTTTTTACTTGATATTGTATTTTTTTTGCTAATATCGTGAATTTGAAAACAAATGCAAATAAAATATAAAATGTAGGAAAATATGGGTAGAACTGTAAAAAAAAATATTTTTAATTGGTTCGCAATAAATTTGATTATATAATTGCCGTTGATTCCCACACATTTCCGGATGTACATTAACTTCATTAACTGTAGGCCGCTGTCCATATTATTTTTCACATAACTGTATATACATACATATGTTGATGAATATGTGAGCTGCCTTAACGAAACTCAGAGAACGTCTTTTCCTATTAACAGTGTATCCTTGCGCCTAAATTAGATAAAATCGGGCAAATATTCCCCTACCACCAATATACCTAAAGTAAGACTTTAAACTTCTTGCTGTGATTTTCGTTATTCTCGCAGGCATTCGGCCGGATATGTCGGTCAGTGTGTCAGCTATCCTTATGATACCATGTTCTCAAGTATATAAGGAGTGATGCGAAAAGTTAACGCAATCATTCTAGATCTTCCCTTAGTTCCAATGTATGTCATAATTTAATGGAATTACATAGGTGTGCAAGTTTCTTAATGCTTTTGTGCTGAATATGAATGAACTTGGTCTATACATTGATCTAAACCCCACTTTCTCATTTCCGATTATCTTAAAATAAAACGTAACAAAAAAAATCAATACTTATATGTACATATGTATATTAAATATACAGAACACAGATTTACTTTTAGTTTTTTTCTGGTTGATATGGTATAATATATATTAGGGTGCTAAAAAAAAAATTTGATTTTTTTCAACTCTTCTTCTTCTTAATTGTCGTAGACACCGATTACGCGAGTTAACAACCGCGCGCCAGTCGTTTCTTCTTTTCGCTACGTGGCGCCAATTGGGTATTCCAAGCGAAGCCAGGTCCTTCTCCACTTGGAATTTCCAACGGACTGGAGGTCTTCCTCTTCCTATGCTTCCCCCGGCGGGTACTGCGTCGAATACTTTCAGAGCTGGAGTGTTTTCGTCCATCCGGACAACATGACCTATCCAGCGTAGCCGCTGTCTTAATTCGCTGAACTATGTCAATGTCTCGTATATCTCGTACAGCTCATCGTTCCATCGAATGCGATATTCGCCGTGGTCAATGCGTAAAGGACCATAAATCTTTCGTTGAACCTTTCTCTCGAAAACTCGTAACGTCGACTCATCGGTTGTTGTCATCGTCCAAGCCTCTGCACCATATAGCAGGACGGGAATTATGAGCGACTTATAGAGTTTGGCTTTTGTTCGTCGAGAGAGGACTTTACTTTTCATTCAGTTCGAAGTAGCACCTGTTGGCAAGAGTTATCCTGCGTTGGATTTCTAGGCTGACATTGTTGGTGGTGTTTACGCTAGTTCCAAGATAGACGAAATTATCTACAACTTCAAAGTTATGACTGTCAACAGTGACGTGAGTGCCAAGTCGCGAGTGCGACGACTGTTTGTTTGATGACAGGAGATAAGGGGTCGCTATTTTTTTTTTATAGGTTGCCATACATTTAACATAGGAATTTTCGTTTTTCATTCAAACTAAAATTTCACCAACTAACTTTCGTTTCTCAAAAATAACCATCACCCAGCGGGATATGGTAGACATTGGTAAGCGAGCAAGGTAAACGATGTAGCATGATTGTATCGCCTACTCCGACCCATGAAAATTAACATGGCGATGCCTTACGAAAAGTAACAGATCACCCCTTTCGCTTACCATAGGGACGAAAAATTCTTCGATGCCAAATTTAACGAAGAATTCTTCGATGCCATAGTAAACGAAGAATTCTTCGATGCCATAGTAAGCGAAGAATTCTTCGAAGCCATAGTTAACGAAGATTTTTTTAATGCCACAGTTATACCATGTTCAGACCGACATTTAATCACACGATTTCGGCTGTTGAATGGATTATCCCAGTAATCTTAAAAATTTATCAAGATTTCGCCATACAAAAATGACATTTTCAAATCACTTCATTGAAAGGATTTGAAACTGATCCACGCTAAATCTTTCTTGCGACTCTGATTTTGCGCCATCTACTTGTCAGCATTGGAAATCTGTTATATTATCACAGCTGATTTAGACACTACAAAGGGGGAAAAATGTAAACAAACAAACTTTTTTTAAAGCAATGGATCTAATTTCACCTGAAAATCGACTAAACAAATGAAAAAATGCATCCATTATTTCTATTATATGGAAAATATTTGAAAAAAGACGGCTTTTTTTACAAAATACTATATGACAATACTTTCTTTTGATAAATATTAAGCGATGTGACTTCATGAATGAAAATAACAGCTGTTTTTTGATCTTTCTAACGGCAGTGAAAACACTGTTCGGTTATGAAATGCTTTAATGTAATCTAACCTTTTAAATTTTCGGTCTGAACATGGTATTAACGATGAATTCTTCGATGCCATAGTTCACGAAGAATTCTTTGATGCCAAGGTCAATGGAAAAAATGCATATTCGTATGAAAATAAGTATTATGTGTACAAAAACTCACCTTATAGGCCACTCACACTTTTGTTAAAAAGAAAACTAGATTCAATACAATCGTTATAAGGTTTTATTTTATGCGAAATGCACTTAAATTCTTCAAAGAAAAAACTTTCGTTTCTCAAAAATAACCATCACATATTCAGAAAGTTCACTTTCCAAACTTTAAAAATTTCTGCGACAAGAGTAAGGTAAGAGTTGAAAAAAAAAATTAAAAAAAATTTTTTTAAGTACCCTAATAAATATATAGGTCATTATGTAAGGTATATTAATGAAACTCAGGAATCATCCTTTTCTGCTAGCCATATAAGTCTTTATATCAAAAATGGGTAAAATTCATAAGAGAAAAGAAAACATGAAAAATAATGTAAAAATGTATTAATAATGACAATATCAGCGAAACAAAATAACTAAATAAATAAATGCACGATAATTAAAAAGTATATTACGAGCATAAGAAAATTATTAAAAAATAAATAATAATAATAATCAAGCCTAGATGTTTTGAAATGACGGCATTTCATTTAGAGGGGAGAGTTAAGGAATGTATTCCTTATAATATTATCTTATCAAAATATCCTAAACAAACAAACATCAAAACAACCTTGAATTTGAGTAAACAAAAAATATCAAAATAACCTTATCTTAGAACAAAGGAAATACATATCTATGCAAACCTTCTATTATATGTAAACAAACCTAAGCAAACAATGTATTAAATGTAAACAAACTAACAACTAGTAATAAGTAAACATACTAACTAGTATAAATATAAGAATCATGTAACAAATTAGTCTTAAGAGTACTAACAAAGAGTATACATCTCGATGCAGCTCGAAAATATATCTTTTGACTATACTTTTATATTAGGTATATGAGACCTAGGCGATGTATTGACCTGTATCTATTTTTGGTAATACATACACATACAAATAATGTATTATTCTGAGTTAATGTACACCTATGTATGTTACCATCACCATATAAATGATCAAGATGACAAGAGAAATTGAAATCCGTTTGACTGCTTGTCTGTCCGTCCGTCCGTGCGTACTTTAGTACAAAAAAAAAAAATCGTGTTCGTAGATGGGCGTAATCGGACCACTGCCACGCCCACAAATCGCCATTATTCGAAAACATATAAAGTGCCATAACTAAGCGCTAAATTAAGATATAAAGCTGTAATTTGGTACAAAGGATCACAGTAGGAAGGGGCACCTGTGAGCAAAATTTTTTGAAAAAGTGATTGTGGCCACACCCTCTCCCAAGTTTAAAGTACATATCTCCTAAACCACTTAAGCTACAACAACCAAATTTGCTGAGTACAAATCTTGTAAGAACTTCTACCGACAGTGTGATGAAAGGGGAGGATAACCCCGCTCACTCCCCATATAATGATACTGTTCAAAACTACCAAAAACGCGGTAAATCAATAAATGTCGATCAACATGTGGGCCAATCAAAATCCGTGATTACCGAAAATTCCTTCGAAATTGTGCGCGAATTCATCAAAAATCATCATTGAAATTCGTGAAAATGGAATTGAACATCTCCAAAACATCGATTTACCGCATTTGACCGAAAATTTGGGCTTACGAAAGGTGTGTGCACTTAGGGCGGGTCGAATTTTGTTCGCATAAAGCGGCTAGCAAAAACGAAAACTACAGAAAATTCTAAGAAAGTTTTGTCAAGAAACCATGGGTCTAAAATTGATTCCCAGTTCGCGCAGAGCGACTTTAGATTTTGAGGTCATACTTATAAAATTGTACTCAAAAACCTATAGTTTTAAAAATAATAGCATGCAATAATAGCCGGTTTTTGTAACTTATTCGTTTTTTTACGTGGCTGAGCAAAAAACAACAAAAGTAAGCAATGGTACGGTACTCTTACCACACAAGTGGTTTGCGTTGAATAAACAATAGTGTGTTCTAAATAATTTTTTTCAAGTTTTAAATAGTTTTCGATCAATAAATTATAATGGAAACGTCTGCAATGTCAGTTGATTCCACCAATTCAGAAATTGATACAATTTCAATGAACACCGGGTCTTGTGTTCCTCCCAGTCTGAATATTGGCTTGCCAAGAGATTTGAGTGATCTAAATCTATCAAGTAATCGTGACGTTAATTTTAATAATTACTATTTATTTTTACGCGTGACTGAGCAAAAAATAACAGAAAAAAGCAATCAAACGGTAATCTTAAAACACAAGTGGCAAAAAAAATTTGGAATAAACTAAACATTTCGTTAATCAATGAAAAAACTGCCTCGAAAAAACTGAAAACATTGCTAAATAAATATCATAATAAAATAAATTTTAAAAGTAGACCAAGTAAGTCTTCAACGTTTCTGGAAACAATTGATCAAGTGTTTTATATTGGAAAATGTCAGTGCGCAAAAACATTGCCTTGCTGCTGTGGTTTAATACCCATTGAACTCTAATAGTTTATGATTGATCAGCACAGTAAGAGTAAGCTAACCATTCCCGAATTCGAGGCGATTGCTGTTGACCAATTTAAATTTTTGCAATTTTTACATTTATACAGTCCACGCGATATTTACCACCAACGCTGCGAGAAATTGTTAACACTGTCATCCAAAATAATTCATACTTCGCTCATCCTGAAAATATCTTACTGGCAATGTTTTATGATAAGAGAATAGATGTTCGCGAAAGAGCCATAAAAAAGATAGTATATTATCGTGATAAAGTTTGTGATCCGACTAATCTAAAGGTTTATGATAAAAAGCACGCCATAAATTTTGAATACTCAGGTAGTCTTTGATCTGGTTGACCTAGATGATGACAGTGTTTTGTCTGAGCCTTCATTCTCAGCAAACATTCCATACGAACACTTGTTGCAGTTTATTGAGTCTGATGATCCGCCGCTTCCTGACCCAGGGATTCCATGTCATACCCAAGCAACTGAGCGTTGTGTACAGCTTCTGACAACAGTTTCACGACGCGCTATTGCCGTAACTATAGAAAGTCGTACTACAACACCACGCATGGAATCTAAAAAAAGACTTTAAAACCTAAAAAAACTAAAACTAGACAAGATTCTCAGTCCTCAGCAAAAAAAAACAATGTCTGTAGCTTGCACCACAAAAACATTTAATTTTTTGAAAACTTAATTACAATAATAAAATTTTATTTTCGATATTCCACAATTTTAGAATTTATTGAAAAAATATGGGAATATCTGTATGCTGCATACATAACATTACAGAAGCACAGAATTTCGTTGTAATCGAAGAAACCAAGCACAATTTTGCGGATCGCTTCTTATGAAAGTGTAAAGTTTTTGAGTACAATTTAATAAGTATGACCTCAAAATCTAAAGTCGCTATGCGCGAACTGGGAATTAATTTTAGACCCTTGGTTTGTTGGAAAAACTTTCTTAGAATTTTCTGTAGTTTTCGTTTTTGCTAGCCGCTTTAGCCGCACAAATTGATTGACGACCAAAAATTGCTCAGAATCCAACATTCGAACGAAGCTTGTGACCGATTATTTGACCAAAATTTCACATTTTAACCATTTGTTCTGTTTTTTTTTTTTAAGTACTGTTTACTTTGGAACGCACCTTGTATATCGGTCAATATGTGAGTTATCCCAATGAAAATAAGAGCGTGTTTTATTTATAACATTGAATCATTGTGCCAAAAAGAGTTAAATTTAAGCGAAAACTTGGCCTAGCCTCTATGTATATAGCATCAGGATTTTCTAACATTCGCCTGACTTTACTCTATATCAGGGATGGGCACATTTTTGCCCGAAAAGTTAGCAAAGTGCGCACGGGGGCTAGATGAGGGGAATATCAGTGTACGGAGAGAAGAGCATAAGAGGTTGCGAAAAAAAATCAATTACATTCCTCCACAACTTAATGTTCATAGCAGAATCAGAGATAAAGAGATCCCCAACTCTCCTGTCACTGGAAATGTGAGAGCCGCTCACCTACCGAACTTTGACAGTTGACTGGATTGGGTAGGTGTTGACGTTTTGCAATTGGAATGACTGGAACGGCCAGATTGAAATTATACCAAAAATATATGTGAACGGAGGAATTTGTTGCCGCCGTTCAAAGTCGCTAATAAAAATTTAAAACAATGAAAATCAAAGAAAATGCGAAATTTAAATATATTTCATGAAACGTTTTGTAATTTGATGCATAATAGAATTAATTTTCTATTACAATTGATTAAAAACATTTATTAATTGAGAACTAACAGGCTTAATTCACCTTATTAAGTATTGAAAGATCGAAATTCAGTTGTTTTAATATACCATAAAATCATAAAAAAGGAATTAAGTAGTTTCGCCATATATTAAAAGTCCAATATATAATAATTTGCAATCGTAATAAATGTTGGGTATTTTAATTTAAAAAACCCAAAAATTCTTATTTTGTTCGATCTGCCCATAATGGAAAATGTTATAAAAAACGCTTATATTGAGGCGCTCTCACACTGGAATAAGTTTGGCATCCCATTATCCCTGGCAGAATGGTTGCGGCAATACTGACATTGTACACAAATTTAAGAGCGGAAGTTTACTTCATATCGGAATTGTACAGTTGTGTGAACCAAAAGAGCTAAACATAATTTGCACGTTTTGGAGATTCGCATTAATATCTGTTTTAATTTACCTTTGCATGCTGGAAATTCTAATCACTGTTAGGAAAGAAATATATATGTTACACTTGTATCTAAAAACAATTTTATTTAATAAGAAAACAGCATATTTTAAAACTTCACAACACCTTTTGGTTGTTCCTATTTTGTTCACACCACTGTACATGTGATAGATCAGTTAATGGTGGTGATGCCAGTTGTAAAAATTCATTTTAGTTACAATGGGGAAAACTTTTCTCAAGTTGTGGGCTTTTATACGTACATATGTATGCATATCTATAACAATGTTGCCATTACTCAATACGCATATGTAGTTTTGTACACATCTAAGTTATCAATTATAATTTTTCATAATATAAAATATTAAAACTGAAATCAAACTATTAAAATTAGTTTATATATTTGTAAATAATAGCATTCGATTCTGAATTTGAGTTATTTTAAGAAAATTTCAAATACATATATTGAAGACAATTTTTAAATTTACTACAGTATATCGAGCCTGGCAACCCTGCGGAAAACCTAATGTCGTTGGAAATTCTACGATTGGCGGGTGGTAGAAGGGTTGTTGGGGAATTATTTACATTGCGCTCTCATAAGATTCATTTGGTCATGTGTGTTTGAAGAAACAGTGGTTCATAAACTGAAGTTATTATTGAAATTACTTTTTATAAGGAAGTTTAAAGAAATAACTTGGTTTGAAAATTTTGCCTTTTTGCTTCGAAATTTATATCTAAAATAAGAAGTAGGTTATCTGATTTAAATTTTTGTACAATAATGGACATTTTGAGGCAAAGTCTCAATTTGAGACTAGTTACTATTCACTAAACAGTCTCTAGCGTTAGTCTCAAAATATTGAGACCTGGTAGTTAGCAGGTCACAAAACCAAAAAGAGCTCTTGTCTGCCATTTTGAATATAATGAATAAAAATCATCATAGATATTAATCGATTGTCGTTTCTTTATATTTTGTAAGCAACTCAAACACGAAAAGATGAAAAATAAATCATTTTTACATAAATTTCGTAAATATTATGAAACAAAGTCAACATATATTTTTATTTTTATTGATAATTATGTTTTTTGACTATGTTATAGGAAATTTAATATTTGTTATCGACATATTTATTTTCATTCAAGTGTAAAAACATCTCTGAATAATGAAATGTAATAGATTTTGTGACTGTCACTTACAGAATAGCAATATCGTCTCAAGTCTTAAAAATTGTCTCTAATTTAAAATCTCAAATTTAGAGACAAGTTACATAATCGCACGGTAAATCAAAGATATAATTTATTTTTTCAAATAAACAAAATTAAATGCTGGTATAAAAACTTATTAAAAAAAATGATTACTAAAATCAAATATTTATTATACTTTTTGTTATTTGTCTTACATTTTATACATTTATAGTAGTTACAAAGAAACTTAAAATTGTTAGGCAATTTTACAGTTATTACCCACAGTGCAACTTCCCATATATGCGCGCGCTCTCATTTGTAAACATGGTGTCGGAAAATACGTTGCTCTCATTTGTAAATATGGAGTGGTAAAATACGTTGCTCTCATTTCCCTCTTCATGTTTGCCCTCAAAATGTGCACTCGTGCCCGCACGGGCAAAATGCCACTGAGGGCTAATATGCCCACCCCTGCTCTATATTATTGGTTTTACACATTAAAGTACTTCCATGGCTTTCATCCTTGAAGGTTGCAAGAGTATAAATTGTTGGGTTGCACCCGAACTTAGCCCTTCCTCACTTGTTTATCTAAAATTTGTTACAATAAGTCGTTTTCTAATTAAATTTTCAATTTCAATATTCATATTCGTTGCGTAATGTATTCGAGTATTTTTTTGTTTTTCTACAGATAAATGCCACGCCATCGTAAAGGAGCAAAAAATATTGGTCGGCGTACTCGAAGCGCGCAAATGTCCTATAATCGTCGATTAAGAGTAAGATTTTTCACCCTTACTTAAAACAAATAAAAGTTTTTATTTACAATACAGCTATTGCCACGGTCGAATTTTGATAAGTGTAAATGTAATTACGTTAGGCATTAAAATAACTTGTTACAACTTATTAAAAAACGTCTGTTGGGTCTTCTAGTTTATATATTCTGTATATATAAAATTTCTTAGATTTTAATCTCTGGATGACGTTTTACAACTTAAGGGGTTTTCCTGGCTTTGATTCTTGCAAGTTGAAAGAGTATATAGATTTTTCATCAAAAATAATCATGAGTGATGAGCCCATTTCCATCTCTAGCGGGTTCCCTAAATAAGCAAAATATATGCTTCTGGGGCACTGAAAATCCGCGTATAACCCACGATGAGTCATTACACCCGCTCAAAGTCACTGTTTGGTGTGCTGTTTTCGCTGAAGGAGTCATCGGACTTTTTTTCTTCGAAGACGTTACGAGCCAAATGGTTACTGTGGGTGGTGAGCGCTACAGAGCAGTGATCAACGAGTCCTGTTTGCCGCAACTGGATGAATTGGGATTGGAAAACATGTGGTTCCAACAGGACGGTGCAACGGCACACACTGCACGTGCCACAACCAATATGCTGAAGGATGCATTTCCCGGGCGCCTATTCTCCCGTTTTGGCGATTTGTACTGGCGAGCAAGATCGCCTGATTTGACCGCTCCATACCTTTTTTTTGGGGGCTTTTTGAAGTCGCGGGTTTATGTCAACAAGCCTCAGACTATTGCAGCTCTTAAAGACAATATCCGTCAAGAATGTGAGGACCTATCGCGGGAAGTTCTGGTCAAAGTGATGGAAAATGCCATAAAAAGGGTTAGCTCAAATAAGAATCTTTAATTCTTACCGCTGGTGGGGGAAAAATGAAGACCTTATTTGAGCTGAGAATTTATTCATTCTGGTTTTTATTTAGTATTTTTCTTGCTTATATACAAATTTTAAAACTATCTTAAATAACTAAATATGTATATGTGTATGAGTGTATGTATGTATTGCAGCATATTGTTTATGCTGCTTAATATGTTTTATGCTACATGGGGTTGTTTTCAAGTGTACAATTTAATACATGTGTGTGCGTGTGTGTTATCTCTTCTGTAAATTTATGACTAGTGTCCTCATGCATTTTTATTATTATTAGATGCACATTGCATTTAAATGCATGGGATTGTTTATGTACATATGTACATACATATGTATGTATGTATCTTTGAAAATAGATATTTATATTTAGTAGAATTTCGGCTTTGCTGATAAGTAAGCATTTTCAATGATATTTGAACACCATATATCTATACATTTTTGTTGAAATTACGACTGATTTGTATTTTATTAAAAGTATGTATGTACATATTTACATTAGGGTGTTTTTTTTTGAGCTATTAATTTCTTTCAGTCCCGTCACGAAATTTCCTTGGAAATACCCTAAAAAAAAGTCCCTGAAAATTTTAGCCATTAATATTAACATTAAGAACTGGACCAAAATTTTCCATAGAAAATACACTACAATCATGAATTTTTATCTTTAAATTCCTACAGATCAGAGGTATTTTATGGCATCGCTTTGACTTTAGACGCATATTTCTCAGAATTGTTCACTCTACAAATGTGTCCAGTAGTGATGAGCGATATTTCACTACCGGTGATTTTTCACTTTTGAAAAATCGCAAATCGCAACTGCGATCACTTTTTATAAATAGCAGTTCGCTGCTATGAACTGCGATTGCGATCGCATAAATTGATTGAATAATTCAATTTTACAACAGTGATACCATAATTTCGAACATAACCTTGCCATTTTTGTTAAAGTGAAGTGATTGTGAAGTTTTTCATATTTTTATAAAAATAACATAAAAACCAATTTCTGTTATTGTTTAACTAAACAACATCAATAATTACGCGTATATAACTTATAGAAAGTATAATTTTAACATCTAATGACGTGTAAAGTGTAAAAGTGAATTTGTCATTTCGGGATATACGAAGTTTTTTGATAAAAACAAAGAAAATATTGATTTTAAAGGCACGCGCCATACATATTCGTAAAGTAGAACTAAAAACGAGTAAGACATTTCCCGTGAAAATTGGTGCACGTTTTCGGAAAAGCCGCTCTCCTGAACATTTACCAGTAAATTTATCGTAGGAAAGTTTCTTGACCGTTTCTTAAGCGTTTTTTTTTATGAAGTTTTTACATTTCTTGAGAGAAGTTTTTACATTTCTGGATACTAAGCTTATAACTTGAAACTGGTCACTTAATTCGATTCTTAATCGACTCCGACTACTGAAGATCGATTCCGAAAACTCGAGTATTTTACGAGAAAACTCGATTCTCGAGTAGAATCGGAATCGAGTTAGCCATCCCTAGTGTAACGTTCTTATAATTTTTAATAATGGCAGGAAATGTATCAAGGAAAAGAAGTGAAGTGTGATGTTTGAAGTGGTAGATGAAATATAATCAAAATGGAATATTTTAATTTGTTTTAATAAAATTTTTAATTTTACTTATAGTTAAAACCAAATTTGAAAGCTTTTTGTGATGAAAACAAGAATTGTAACTAATTAATTTCAGAAAAAATGATGGAAAAAAATATTACGGGTTTTTAATATTTTCCCAAAGATTAGGAAACTCGCGTTAATTATTTGGTCTTGAAAATATTAAAAGCGGGTATTCTAAACAAAATTACTCTAATGGTAATTCCTTCTAAGAAATGTGTGAAACCATCATACCAACATAAAAATGAACTATGCAATACGCTCTAAGTGTCAGGTAGCCGAACCGCTCCAACATTTGCGAAAATGTAGTGAAAAGAAAGGCGGAAAAACTTGACTCGAGTTACAGGAGCCAAAAGAGAATTTGCCGCCAATAACGACAAAATGTTTCCGTCGTTCGCGTCTACGTAAGTGGAACAGACCCGGACTTTTATTCGGCCAAACAGTGTCAAATTGGCAGAATCTGCCGCTACAACAACAACAACGACGTTTGAACGTCGACTTAGTTGCGATCACAATAGCAATATAAAATCACAGTGATTTAAAAATAGCAATCACTGAAATCACAGATATCGAAAAATCACAATTTCGCTCATCTCTAGTGTCCAGTGCAACAAAGTCGTAACTCATACCGGCGAGGTAGTACGGGGCTCTAAACCCGATTTTTCCAAGAATTTCACATTATTTTTTGTATATATCTCGTAAAAGACAGGAGCTATAGAAAAAATGTACATGACAAATTTGTAGGAAATTTTATTTGCTATAAAAAAAGATCCGAGAGCATCATTAATACTTCTCGAGATATTCGGTTTTTAAGTAAGGCCGGTTCCTCTTCAAGCAGGTGGCTGCAGGGCTGGTTTCTACGAAAACATACAGGTAGTATACGGGCCTCACTGTGTAAGTGCTCGATGGGAGACATCCCTTAATTGTCCAGAGTGAGGTATTTTGGCAGGTTTGTATCTTACCCATTCGGGTCGTACTGCTTCCAGGCGACAATATTGGTGCGACGTAGTTTGTAACTAGCCGGCCGATTGTCTTTTATGTTGCTAGAAATGTCCCTTTGTCTTTGTCCCAAGTGCTACAGGCTACCGATTTGAGTATCTTGTTGCACCTCTGTACTTTAGTGACAATCGCGGTTGTATGCGGAGCGAAGGAGTGCATACTGTCGAATGTTACACCAAAAATGTTATGGTTATTTACCGTGGGAATTCTGACTCCATCGACAGAAATGTTGAGTTCCAGTCTGTACTTCTTCATCCAGTTCGTGAATAGGGTAACCATGGATTTAGCAGGGCAGTGTTTTAGGTTCCTAGCAGTGAAGAAACGAGAAAGTTCTGGGAGATGGGCGTTCACTTTTGAACGCATGGCATCAATCCTATTGCCCCACGTCATTAGCGTACAATCTTCTACGTATGAGGTTTTAGAGACTGCTTCTGATGGTTGAGGGAGTTTCGAAATACATTGATTAAACAATAGCGAGAAAAGCAATGGTTGACGGTGTCGAAGGCCTTCGATAAGTCCGACGCTACTAGGACAGTTCTCTCACAGGGCGGTTTTTGGTTGAGGTTACGAGCGATCTGGGCGGTTATGACGCTTCAGGGGAAAGGTTTCAGTAATGGTACCACCCTTCCGATTTTACACACATCGGGTATGTGAAGTGTGGTCAGTAACAAAAAGGAAACCTTGGAGATATAGTTAACTTCCACCGAGTCAAGGTGTTTTAACATCAGCATATTTATATCGCCTGGGGTGGTGAATTTCGATGCCTTTGATTTGTTGATGACACTCAGAACCTTCCCATCGTTGAAAAGAGGGTGTGGAATAAATTGTCAGCTAAAGTAGCTGTCGCACAGCTTCGGGTCCGAAAAAGCATGACCGTCGAATGTCATGTTTCCTCGGATTAGGCAGGGATTTGACAGTATTCCAAACCTTGTTCACGCCGGCGGAGAGATTGCATGACTTCAGGTACTCTACCCGTTTCGTTCGCTTATGTTGATTTATCAGCTGTCGAATCTCCAAGTTGAAATCCCTATAGCTGGGATCACAGAGATCGACCTGGCGTAAGGAGGCGCACTAGTTTGCTAAGACCGCTGCTTCAGCTGATAAGTTGGGTCGTAGTTCATGAATTCGACCAGCGGGAATTAAGTGCGCAGCAGCAGCGATCACCTTGCGGAACTTACGTTCGCCAACGAATACGTCCGTAGGAATGGGTAGTGAGTTGAAGGTATTCTCGGTGAATTTCATAAAGCCGACCCAGTTAGCTTTTTTAAAGTTTATATAGGTACGGTTGTGCACAGGAGTAAAGTCGGAGGGTTTTTCGATTGAGATTGGGAGGCATGCTGCCTAGTTGAGCTTCTGGGACCGTATAGATTCTTTGTTGGCCACTAGACTGGTGTAGCGGTACATTTCGCGACCTGGATGCATCTTGTTCAGCCGTTGAGACTGACGCATTCGTGCGTCTGCAGCATGGGACCACTCCCTATTAGTCTTAAGGCTTCAACCATTGCATGAATTGCATCTAATCGAAACGGAATTATGGTGGAGCCTTTTTGCTAGGTGTTGCACTAATAGTGACAGCATTACCATGTTATTGATCCAAACGAGATTAGATGACCCATGAACCATAATATTGTTACAAAAGTAGTATTAAGTTGTATTTGTATTGCTATATGCATCCCTTATTATAAACAATAGCTGTAGGTATATGGAATAGCATTTGTCTTGTTGTAGACATCTGGCGCCGCGGCTGTCTGCTTGTCGAAACAATAGACATCTGGCGCCGCACTGTCTGTTTGTCAACTTAAACAATTGCTGAGTCTGGCGCCGCGGCTGTCTGCTTGCGTCTGGCGCCGTATAGCATTATGTTCTGGTAATTTCCAGACGTAATATTCTAAAAGGACACTTCGGCATCCGCGAGGAGTGCGTGGCTATATAAGCCGTGGCAGCGCCAACGTGATGAACCAGTTCTAAGAGTAAACTGCTATAGTGTAGACGAGTTGTAAAATAAAGAGATTTTGTTGAAGTGAATTAAACGGTTTTATTTGTCAATCCAGAGATACGAACCTAGTAAAGTAAACTAGTAAGGAGTAAATTCGTAACAATATTTTTGTAATTGTAAACGCAATGATTTATTTCGTTATGTGTGTATGTATGTATGTACGTAAATATTTGTATGTACATATTTAAGTATATATGAATTGTTGCAAATAATGCATTAAAAAATAACTGATTTAAAAATTGAATAAATTTTTTTTTATTTTGTATTCTTTAAAAAAATTAATTGAGAATAATTTTTGTAATTATTATTATTATAATTATATAATTATAATTTGTAAGAATTACTTCATTCTGATTTTATTTTTATATTTTAAGCCTTTATATACAAATTTTCAAACTATCTTAAATAACTAAATATAAGTTTGTGTGTAAATGTATATCTTGAGTCAATAGCTGATCGTATATATACATATGCACGTCTCACCCTAAGTAAATATGTTTGTGTTGTTGTATATTTGATTTGTTGAGTGCACGCGTACTGCATATAAATGCATACGTGACTCATATACATAAATGTACATATGTTGTGGCCCTTTGGTACCAACACACATGTTCATTTGTGAACACATGCATATATGAAAAAAAATCGCAAAATCGGATTAAAAACGTGTTTTTAAATTTTAATATAATCTCAAATAACGGATTGAAAAATAAACAAAAAGCCATTTTGAAGACAAATATCGAAAAAAAAGTTAGCTAACCTAAAATACCGATAAAAAAAAATATTTATATTCTTATATTCTCAAAAATTAAAAAACTAAACAAACAGAGGTGTTGTGGAATCCAATGTGACAAAATTTGGAAAAAAATTCTATTAAGTTTTTAATGAGTTCCGAATTAAAGAAAAATTTGTAGAGATCTAAAACACAAAAAACAAGAAGATTCTTCATTAGTAAGGATGTCGTTATCGGGTTGACCATTTTCAAACAAAAAATAATAATAAAAAAATAAAAATATATCAAATCAAAATTTTTGGAAATCCAAGGCAGACACGATAGAGCATTGTATAAAGAAGATATATACCAAATTTCAAAGGAATGGGTTCAGTAGCACTTAATATATACATACATATGTATGTGTGTCAACCACCACCACCAAAAAAACTAAGAAAAGTTAAGTTTGAACATACATAAGTATGTTTAAACAACATTAAGTAAATATTGTTTGGTCAAAGACCACTTTTTTTTTTCAAATTTTAAAAAATTTTACATAGAATATAGCACTTTGTTTTTGAAATATTCTTAGTTTACCTAGAACATAAGTTATTAACAAATATGAATCTCTTTGAATATTTGTTTGCGATGCGACCTGCATCCTGCCCGCCGTCCGACAAATGCAGATGCGAAATGCATCGAGCAATTACTTCCCTAAGGCAGAATATCAAAGATTTTGTATCCAAAAAATTTTCGGATGATGTTTAAATATACAACTACATATAAACCCTAGAAATTTCGCTTTAACCAATTATTTCTTTCCCTCTTAAAAAACCTAAAAAAAACGATTTTTTTAAGCCTCTAAAGCAGGCTCCCCCCTTAAATATAAGCATTTTTTTCTAAAACTCAATAATTAAGACATCTCGTGTTTTATTCTTATATTTTCTGGTTAAAGATAATTAATTCGTAACAATAATTATATATAATCTTAATTTACATTTCAAATCTATGAGCGATTATCTTCTTGCTTTGTTTCTGATAGCAAAACCCTTAAAATTGGTTTCCGTGACATCCAAAACCGATACAAATTCTGTTTCGAATATCAAACCAATAATATCTGAATTCATGACACCTACTACTTTTTTTTATCGGTTTCAATTCTGATTCCGACAACTATCATATTACACAACACCCCTGAAAAATATTGTTTCAAAATTTCAATTTAGCCCCGTTTAAAAAAGTTTTTATACTCAATTTTTTATACTTCAAGTTTCCTAGTGAAGGTGCAAAACAGTTGTTTTTCTCTGCAGGAGTTAATTCTTTACTTTTAGGCATTTTTAATGTGCACAAAACCATGATCACAATCGAAATAAATGCAACTAAAACTAAATTCAATTCTAATATGCACTAGCATCCATAATATTATCGAAAAATAGTAAACCAAACAAAATCCGCACGAGCTAGCAGAGTTGAAAACGAAAACAAAACTCTTTTGTGAGCACAGAATTTCGCCGAAACGGACAATTGTATGTTTTCTACAATGAATTAAAAATGTACTTATGTAAGTACTTATGTACATACTTACAAGCTCTGGCTTTTGGCTTCCCACGAAGCGGTCCATCATGGTTATACATATGTACATAAATATCTATGCAAAATATATACATACATACATATGCATGTAAGTAGGTATATGAAGGTTAGTACCAGGATTTCTTTTAAGTATTCACTTATGTCCACATATACATGCCTACATACATACATACATATGTACATATGTATATGCATAAGAACTCAAGATATGTTAACATTCTACGAGTAAATGCAAGGCGAAATGTGTTTGCTCATCAAATTTTCTTTACACCAAATAGGTCATAACAAATCGTTTATGAAACATGATACTCACTCACTTTGTTTGTGGAGGCATAATACGCAACAGTATGCAGTATGCTCTTATGAACAAAAAGTTGATATTAATTTTACAATTACTTTGGACAATTAGTAATAAAGTTCTCAATTCTCTTTAATAATGTAAACAAAAATGTTTAATTGACTCCGTACTTCCATTGATATTTTCATAAATTTACTTACATACATATGTATGTATGTAATTGAATTTTATGTGTTTTTTGTTCCTTTAACTTCATCTTAAGAATCATTCTTACTGTCACTGTTTGTTGTTGTGGAGATAATGTACGCTTGACAATATTGTTTACATACATATGTCCAAATAATTCCTTTGGAAGGCATTAGGTACATAAATAAATGCATACATATAAGCATAACCACTTTGTTCGTACACTCAGTATTGTGTTTAGTGTTTAATGGTTACGTCGTCAATCGGACATCTCGGGAATATAATTTCTTTTTGCTACCATTTACTTATATTTATGCAGGGCATAATTTGTAATACGCGTTAATATTTTAATATCATTTTCTACATATATATACTTACCTTGATTCGCCTAAAGCCAGTACATCAGGAAATATTGAAAAACGTAAACAAAGTTTTAACTGACATCAACAAAAGAACATGTTTGAACATGCATCGCCGGGTAGTGCATTGGTAACTTAAACAACAAACAACATTTTATTTCAAAACAAAGAAAATATAAAATAAAATATACATATGTACATGCATACTTATGTTTATCCAAACATGTACATACATACATACATATACATATGAATTAAAATACATTTGTACGTATTAGTTTGTTTCTTAACTGCTAGTAGCTGCTGGCTAGAGAAGTTACTCTCACAAAGAGCGAAATAACGAAAAAGTAATGAAACGGAAAACTGGCAGAAATTAACAAGGAAATGTTTAAATGTGGTTTTTCACAATCACTTCAATAAACACTTGAAATTTAATCAGTAGAATTCGTACTCAAATATAGTTCGAAACTATTAAAATAAACAAAATCAAAACAAATTCGTCGTAGAAATTTCACCAGCAGAAACTAGCAGCTCTTAGCTCCTTACTCTCTCAACTTTTGCTCTCTTCTGCTAGTTTTTTGCTTTTCAGGCAAAAAAATTG
Source organism: Bactrocera dorsalis (assembly GCF_023373825.1). Lineage (NCBI taxonomy): Eukaryota > Metazoa > Arthropoda > Insecta > Diptera > Tephritidae > Bactrocera > Bactrocera dorsalis. Next base: position 24,973,382 of record NC_064303.1, on the reverse strand, counting down.
CTAGCTATTGCTAGTTAGCAGTTAAGAAACAAAGTTTATGTACATATGTATGTATTTGGAATGTTACAATTTTTATATAAAGTGAGGTGTTCTTCAAAATAAATATCAGTATTGACTGGAAATCTCAATGGAATACTTCTTTAATATTTAAAAAATTATAATTATTGATATACATACATATGTATGTACAAGCAAAACAGTTTAATAAATAAAAGTGGCTACTGCAACCCCAAATTTTATCTCAACTTTGTATATGTGTAAACAAATTGCTTAAAAAAGTGATAGTTCAATGTTAAAACATCGTCATGAGGGGATTCGGAAAATAAAGAAATAAAAAGAAAAAATGTGGGGAAATACGAAGTAAAACAATGTACTTACATGGAATTATGAAATCAGTTAAAAAGTTATAAAGTAAATAAATTCTATATGTACTTAATATTATAAAGAGGAAAATTTTGTTTGTTTGATTTGAATAGGCTCCGAGACACTTGACGGATTTTAAAAATTCTTTCACTGTTGGGAAGCTACACCACCTCGTTATCAAAATGTTAGAGATCCTTACTAAAAATAATGTAACTCAAAGTGTACAAAAAACTACTTAAAAAATACCTTACATCGCGTCCGCTGCGAATACTATTGATTATAGAATACAAAAATGTGCTAAAACTTTGCAGAACATATAATTATCTACAAAAAATTCGCTACAGCATATGTATGTCCAACTGTTGAAGCTACGTCAAAATAAAAAATATTTTATTTAAAAATCTTAATAAAAGCCCGTCTCTGTAAAATCTATTTATTTGTATCTTGGTATTAATCCTTATGAAAATAAATTACTTCATATTCAAGGCTGATTCAATTCATATGAATTATTTGATTCGGACATTCCATTCGAAAGATATCACTAATTCAAACATGTAAATACAGTAAAATTCCCCATTGTGGACAGTACTCATAGCCGGACATCTCCCATAACTGGACAAATTTCATGAACACAATGTTTTCATTATTGTTTTCATTATTATTTTCATAAAAACTCAATTCCTATAACCGGACATGAACACTATTTTGGTAATATTGCGTTCAAATTATCTCTGATAAACGGACAAGATTTCATAAAATTTGTCACGTAAATTGTGTGCAATTTATGGTTCCCTCTTTTTAAATTCTTATTAATTTTTTGATGTTTTAAGATAGTTTTTTAAGAACAATTTGTAAAATGATCACAACAAAAAAATGTTTTGCGCTGGTGCCGTCTGGTTCGCGGTGGCTCTACTCAAAATAATGGGATAATTGTCATTCATTCACTGATCGCATGTATTAGTCAATAGAAACATAAAACTGAGTTGCAGCTTTTGACTCTAAGCACCCGTTTTTGTCCCAGTCTCATATATGGACAGATCCCACAGCCGGACAAAAACACTGCAACAGTGGGTGTGGTGTTATGAAGAATTTCACTGTATTAGAAAAGAGTTGCGTGGTCGCTGCTATCTGCTCGGCTAGGCTGAAATATTATATGCGATGTAGGAATAAATTGCAATGCGTATCAGAGAATCGAATATCGGCTTTCGCAGCGGCTTGCTGAACAAAATTAGAGAACCTCTAATCGATTACAGAGTATTTGCAGCGGATCGAAGAATAAAATATTAGAGATATACTAGTACACATATAATCGGGATCTGAGCGTTGCGCGTCGCAATCCCGTGTCAAGGATTTTAGTATCAAGCGTTCGTAGCTTGTAAATTAATAATTATCTTAACTATAATAAAAATCTTATACCTATACATATGTATATACATATATATATTTTTTTTATTTTAGATTAAGATGGAGAAAGCGGTCGACGAAAAATTAGACAGTCTGGCAATGTATGTGCCATTCATAAATTATTTGCTGGAATTAGATAATGAGAAATACAGAAAATTTAAAGATATACAACATTGGATTATATCTAGAAAGAGGTAAGTAAAAATAGTATGCTATTATTTTCCTTTATATAAAGTTAAATTCAATTTTTAATAGGTATCCGATGAATGTGCTACAAAAGATTGAGCAGTCGATCATAACTCAGTACAGAAATTTGTTTTTTGATGATGGGGTAAGTTTTAAGTGCAAAATAATAAAAAAAAATCATTCGAATTAAGATTTGATCTATGTTGCAATAGTAATTTGGATGTGATATTAATGCAAAACCACAGATAAAGGTTTAATAAATGTCCAGCATTTAGCTTAAAAAGTGAGTGAATTCAGATCGAGCGAGTTAAGCAACATGTTACTTTTCGCATTCATATCTAAAAAATAACCTAAATGGCCCACTTTATATATGTATGTATATAAAAAATCATTTTATTACCATATATAGTATTTATCAAAAATATTCGCGCACTACAAAAACACAAAATATAAATTTCAATCAATATAGATAATCAGCCTAAAACCAAAATTTTAGTGAATAATATCTAAACGTTAAAAGATTAACTTACCCTTTACCTTCTTGAATCATGACGATCTCATTGAAATAAAAACGTCACTTCACATGCTGATAGTAAATAATAACAGAGAGCATTAATCATAGGAATATTTGAAACTCCACTAATTCTACAAAAAGAAATAATAAAAATATTCAAATATCCGATAAATCCAAACACTCTGCTAATTTTTCTTCTTCTTCCTGATTGGCGTAGACACCGCTTACGCGGTAATAGCCGAGTTAACAACCGCGCGCCAGTCGTTTCTTCTTTTCGCTACGTGACGCCAATTGGATATTCCAAGCGAAGCCAGGTCCTTCTCCACTTGGCCCTTCCAACGGAGTGGAGGTCTTCCTCTTCCTCTGCTTCCCCCGGCGGGTACTGCCTAGAATACTTTCAAAACTGGAGTGTTTTCGTCCATTCGGACAAGATGACCTAGCAAGCGTAGCCGCTGTCTTTTAATTCGCTGAACTATGTCAATGTCGTCGTATGTACATATATCTCGTACAGCTCATCGTTCCATCGAATGCGATATTCGCCGTGGCCAACGCGCAAAGGACCATACATCTTTCACAGAACTTTTCTCTCGAAAACTCGCAACGTCGACTCATCCGTTGTTGACATCGTCCAAGCCTCTGCAATCTGCTAATTACACTATAAAAATATTATACGACAAGTCAGTACAAAATTCACGAACATAACGCGCTATTACAATCTTTAGAGAATAGATGCTTCTTTAAAGCTTATATCCACACATTTCAGTAATCTAAATACATACATATAATTGGCCCTATATTAATACATTTCACCAAATCTACAAACAATAATGGCCTTACATGTTACAGCCATAAACAACAAATCACTGATTTTATTCGCAAGCCTTTATTAATACTGTTACAAAAGTAGTATTAAGTTGTATTTGTATTGCTATATGCATCCCTTATTATGAACAATAGCTGTATGTACATATATGGAATAGCATTACGTGTGGTTGTCTTGTTGTAGACATCTGGCGCCGCGGCTGTCTGTTTGTCTAAACAATAGTCCCATCTGGCGACACAGCTGTCTGCTTGTCTAAACAATAGTTGCGTCTGGCGCCGTATAGCATTATGTTCTTATAATTGTCAGACGCAATATTCTAGAAGGACACTTCGGCATCAGCGAGGAGTGCGTGGCTATATAAGCCGTGGCACGCCAACGTAATCATCCAGTGCTAAGAGTAAACTGCTATAGTGTAGACAAATTGCGTATAAAGAGATTTTGTTGAATTAAACGGTTTTTGGTTTTATTTGTCAATCCAGAGGTACGAACCTAGTAAAGTAAACTAGCAAGCAGTAAATTCGCAACAATATTATTTTTACTTAATTCTTTCATCTTAATTTTAGTTTGCAATATTTCGGCTAAATAATACAAATTCAAAAGGTGTCAAGCACTTTCATTATTTAGAGTATAATTTATGCATTGAATAAAATAAATTATAACTTAAATAAATAAATAATTATGTATTTTATAACATACTTATTATGTATGCAGTGGTTCACCCAGTTCCCAAGGCTAAAATTCTGGCATTCGGATTCACCGCGAAAACGTCAAAATTTCACTTTTCTTTTGTTTGGCACACAACATAAGAAATAAAACTATGAATTACTAATTATTCCATGACTGAGACAAAAAATGGTTTAATGGTTTTGTAATATCTTCCATGCTCTCAAATATTTAATTATATTTTATTTTAAATTATATGTAACACCTATTCTATAATTCTACTTTACAGAAAGTGCCCAAACATATTATGGATATTTTTAATACACATGCGCACGTTAAATGCTTTAGTGTAAATTTGTGCTCCGATGACGAAGATAACGCTGAAAATTCATCTGATATTAAAGAAGATGACGATGATGTTATTATCGTGTCCACATCACCAAACACACAAGATAACGTGCAACCGCCAACAGAAAACCCAAATCAATTTTTCAAAAGCAATGATGAAGAGATATTATCAACTACGCAATGTAGCAAGAACAAAGAACAGGAAGTGTCTTTCAAGCACGCTTTAGAACCTGAACAAAATCAATGTGTTAAAAGCAATGATGAAGAGACATCATCAGCTACGCATTGTAGTAAAACCACAGAACTGGAAGTGTTTTCCAAGCCCTCTTTAGAACCTAGTATAATTGACGAACCAATATGCTTAGATTCAGATGAAGAAGTATTAGATGATGAAGTATTAATGAATACAGTTCCAAACGAAGGTGAATTATGTGTCAAGGAGGAGCAACTTTTTAAGCGGAGAGGAGATTTTATAGATAAAGTTGAAGAAAAAGAAGAAAGTGAAGCATTTGTTCAAACGAAAGCGAATTATTCAAATGAATTGAGTAATGTGTGGCGTAAACCAATTGAAGTTGCGCAATTGCACCAAATGCAGGAGACGGACTTAAATTTGGAGAACATGAATATGAATACAGATAGGTGGAAACATATCTGTGAGGATTTAACAAAAGAAATTGGAATTGATGTCCAACAAATGTTAAAAAGTATAAATTTGACTTCATCACAAACAGGAAAAAATAAAAATAAGTCGCCAAATGAGGATTTTTATAGTTCACCAAATTGCACAAATAAGTCACCGTATGAGGAGTTTAATACTTCACCCCAATATACAAATACGGGTGTACCTCTGACTCCTTATCCCGTAGTGAATGCTAACGTAGTACCACCAAATATATATAGCATGCAAACTCCTATACTGCCACAACAAACTCCGCTTAGATTAAATTTGAAAGATCCACGAATTGTTAAATTATTAGAAAAAAGTAATACTTTACAAATGATTTCAATGGGCATGCCTGTAAGAAATGTAACTACAACGACGGAATTACCGAAATCTGAGCCAAAAACATATGGTGATTATAAACGGCAAAAAGCGGAGAGAGCTAAAAAAGCTGAGGAATTGAGGAGAAGAGAAGAAGCGAATAAAGCTGAAGAATTGAAGAGAATAGAGGAAGCAAAGAGTGCTGAAGCGTTAAGAAAAATAGAGGAAGCGAAAAGATCGGAGGAATTAAGAAGAATAGAGGAAACGAAAAAAGCTGAGGAACTGAAGAGAATAGAGAAAGAGAAAAGAGCAGAGGAATTAAAGAGAATAGAGGCAGCAAAAAGATCAGAGGAATTAAGAAGAATCGAAGAAACGAAAAAAGCTGAGGAACTGAAGAGAATAGAGAAAGAGAATTCCAAAAGAGCAGAGGAATTAAAGAGAATAGGGATAGCGAAAAGAGCAGAGGAATTAAAAAGAATAGAAGAAGCGAAGAAAGCTGAGGAACTGAAAATAATAGAAGAAGCGAAAAGAGCAGAGGAATTAAACAGAATAGAAGATGCGAAGAAAGCTGAAGAACTGAAGAGAATAGAGGAAGCGAAAAGAGTAGAGAAATTAAAGAGCATAGAGACAGAAAAAAGAGCAGAGGAATTAAAGATAACAGAAAAAGCCAAAAGAGCAGAGGAATTGAAAAGAATGGATGAAATAAACATGGACACTGAAATGTCAAGTGTAAATAATCAGTTGGACTCATTTGGTAGGCAACAAACTGATTTCAGAAGTATAATTTTGAATACTATTCTACCATATAGTGACAAAATACTAAATGTCCTTAAGAAAGACAACGATTTGCAAGAACTAACCGATAAAATAGCAGCATTGGGTAATTCCAAAAAAGAATCAGATAAAAAAACTGGCACTAACACAACTACAGGAAGTCATCAAATATCATCTTTTGCTGTTGCTGCAGTTAATATGAGCAACCAAAATACCGAAAGTGCAAATAACGTTCAAAATGATGTAGAAGAGCAGACAAAATGCGAGCTTTACTCTAAGTGCACACAAAAGAGCAATAAGCGTCGGCAAAAAGAGAATAAATCAAAACCTGCTTACAAAAGAATACGAAGTATTTCGTCTTCTTCATCTTCTTCGTCAACAACATCGGAATCGTCGTTCATGACATCGCCAACAACACCGCCTTCAACCAGCTCTACAACAACTACTACCAGTAAGACAGCAAGAGAAAATCAACCATTGGTTTGTGAGCCAATTATAAAATTAAGAAGACTTTCAGCGGAAACCATTTCAAAATACACGAAAACGCCGGTGAGCGAGTCCAAAACTATAAACATACGTTTAGTAGAAGACGTTAAAAGGACGATGAAAACTGTGCATCATTTGGTCAAGGAGAAACCGATCAAACTAAATGTGAAATATAAAAACATCGATATACATATGACCAATAATAATACAAAATTTTGTGTGTTGTGTAAATCAAAACCATCAGATTTAACGAATCACTACAAAAGGGTACACAAAATCGAATCTTATGTGGCACGTCTCAGCAGATCGGCCGTACAATATTTGGAAAATAACATTTCATTTGCACAAAAATTAGCAAAAAATACATCACAGAATGTGAAAAAGTATAAAATTAAATGCGCTTTTTGTCAGGATGAAATCGAAGATAAGTTTATAAATTTTTACAAGCATTTCTCTATACACACCGGCGAATATGCTTTTCAATGTGATGTTTGCAAATTGGAAAAACCCTACGAATTTGACATACAATCGCATAAATGTCATTCGAAGTCCTGTCGCAATGCCGCTATTCGAACACTCTACCAATATCCCCCAAACGTGCTGGTCATATATTTATATTGTTGCAAAATATGCAATTTCGTGCAATTAAATGAAGCAAATACATTTAAACATTTGCGTGATCACCACGATAAACGGCAAGATGATTCGAGTTGCATTACTAAATATATACTGACAGCTATAAATGATGAGGAGACTTGCGAAAAATCCGCTGAATTAGAAACAAACTATGATTTACTAATGAAGGATGATGATGTTGAAGATATACAGGTGAGAAATGAGGCCATACTGGAAGATATAACTGAAAAAGAGCTGGTAGAGTCAAATCAATTGTCTGGTAAGCAGCAAGACTTCAAAGCCACGATTAGCAGTGGCTTAGGAATGGTTGAACTTCCGTATACAAAATACTACAAATACTCCTCTGTACTAAATAAAAATCCAACTTCGGTGCAGCAAAATGATGAAAGACCTATAGTTTTGTCATCAGTGGAAAATTTTGTAAATTCAAGTGCTGCGCCGTGTTTGGAGTACATAAAAACGGAATACTCGGACATATTACCGTTACAAAAAGAAAATTATAGTTGTAAGAAACTATTGCAAAATTCCAGAAAGATTTCTTATCGCCAATATCCAAATGGAGTTTCTTATTTCGGCTTATACAAATGCATGGCCACGGATTGTCTATTCTCTACGGATGGTAAAGAGGAAATATTACAACATCTGCAGGAACATTTGAGCAGTGAATGCCCACCCAAAGACTGTCTACTATGCGGTTACTGTCAATTAGATGCAGAGATTTGCTCAACACCCGAAGAGCTGATTGCACATATACAAAGAAATCATCAGCAATCGCAGTTCCAATGTTCAGTTTGTTGCTATCGTGGTATTTCACCAAGTTATGTTTCAGAGCATTTTAAACATGCACACTCAGAACAAGAGTTGCAGTTTGTATACAAATGTGCGTTGGATATCAATTTAGACACTAGTGTACCAGAAAATATTGCTGAATTGCTGGAAGAAAATGTCGAACCGCTAGTATGTCCGCTTAAAGGTAAACTGCATTTTAAAGTAAATGTATGCAACATTACATTGTATATTTTTACTTTTTTTTTTATCCTATAGATTGCGTACAAAGTTTCCATAGCGTGGATTGGATGAAAAATCATCTCATGCATGCGCACTTTTTATTAATCAAAAATGAAAGTATTACAGCACTGGAAAAATATGCGTGTATATATTGTACAATGAATTTTTTTGATTTGGATAAGGTCAAGAATCATTTGGCTACTAATCATCCCGACCATCAACCCTACGTTTGCGAGAGAGTTTTACTTCCAGGAAATGAGGTAACATTGTCTTTATGTTTTAATGAATAGTCCATGGCAATTTAGTTTGTCGTGGTTATAACCATCAATACTCAAAACAACAACCAAGAAAAAAGCGGTAACTTCGGTTAAAATAAAAAGATCTCAATCTTTTTGATAAGTCAGTTTGTATGGCAGCTATATGTTATAGTTTTCATTGTATTGTTGCAATAATTTATGCCAATTTTGAGGAAGATATCTTGTCAAATAAAATTACTTTTCATATAAAACTGGATTTCGAACAGTAATTTCGTATGGCAGCTATATTCTATAGTAGTCCGATATTGGGGGTTCCAACAAATGAGCAACTTTTTGTTGAAAAAAAGACGTTTTCAAAGTTCAAATTGGTTTGTACTTCCTCCCAACTTATATATATTGTATGTAAGGATATTTGTCTCCTTGTTTGGCATCAATCAATTCACACATCCCCCACCTAATAAGGCGAAAATATTGACTTCCGACCGCTCGGTTTAAATTCCTATAAATGATGGGCGTATTATCAAATTTCCTGACCTACATTCTTCACATATTTTTTGGGTTTCCTCTTTTATTAAAACTCTTATTTTTCCAGGAGGATTTACTGCAAAATTTAACCATAACATTTGTGTCGCTGCCAACAATACCAGCTGAAAATATCAGGCATGTAAAGGTGAAACAAGAATCCGAGAAAGCGAGCAACACAACCGAGGTGGCTATAGAAAATCAGACTGAGTGTGACACCAAGCCAAATTTAGAGCAATTAGTGCGAACAGCTGAAGAGAGCGTCAAACTGAGTTTGCTCAAATTGATAAAAAATACTGGCATTTCCCCCGATTTACTCTATCATTGCCCACAACCTACATGCGGCGGATTTTTCTCATCCTACGACTTGTGGTATAGGCATATGAGTCTACGGCATTGTTGTCTTTTAAGTATTTGTCCACATTGTACCAATGATAAGAAGACCGAGTTGCCATTGCTCGATTTCAAAGAGCACTTCCAACAACACTGTTGTCATCTATATGGATGTTTCCATTGCGGTGAAACATTTTCTAATGAGCAGGCAACCAGAGATCACATAACCCTTGCGCACACAAATATAAATACAGACTCTACGACGATACAAACAGCAAAGGTGGCACTCTATTTCAATCAATCATTTAATATATTATTGAAATCGGGTCAAGAGAAGGATAGGTACACACTTTTGCTGGAGCTGCAAGAAGTGATACAAAATCGTTGTAAATATGTAGAAAAGTTGTACTACGAGTCTTTAAAAACACAGTGGATTGTACCGGTGACTGCGACGTGGTTGGAGAACTTTCCAAGTTTTAGAACTAATGACCGGATCAAACGGAAGTGTTTTTGTCGAAATTGTCCCTTCCAAACGTATGATAATGAATTATTTTATACACATTTAAGACAAACTCATCAGGTCAATGATAATAAATTTGTGTGTGCGAAATGTGACTTTCATGTAGCGTGCAAAAACTGGGACCCTATTATAGATCACATAAAAATGCATGTTCTGAATATACACATATGCTCGGTATGCTCATTTTATCATCATGATCGGCAAGCAATACGTGCACATTTGTCGCAAGAGCATCGCTTTAGAGATGTGCCGATTGTGACGCTAATACGTTCGTCGTTGAATACTCAAATTTCAATAGCCATTGTATTTGCACAGCAAAGAAAAACATTTTCCACCATAAACAGCTGTTTTTGTTGTGATAAAAGCAATAGTTCGTGGAATGCATTAGCCACACATTTGAAGAAAACTCATCATTTGACATTGCAATATTTTTGTGAAATCTGCGACGAGTCACTTAAGCTCACAGAATGTGATGTGCATTTTAGCAACTGTCATCCAACAGCAGCTTTAAGGGTTCGCTGTCTTATTGCAACTAACACTCAAATATCTATGGATAGCGTGATGCCATTGAAACTCACAATCGAATCAAATACCAATGATGCACTCGGCGTAGCAATTAAACAAGAACCCTGTGATATTGATATGGATAGTGACATTGAACTAATTAATGACGATGATATTGTCATCGCTAATGATATGCAAATGTGCGAAACTCAGAAAAATCCGACAGTTATAAGATGTGTGAGTGTTGCGAATCTACAAAGACAGCACACAACTAACGGTAATTTCGAAACGCTTGCATTGCCACAGTCACCGCTGCCAGTTGCCGACCCTAAACCGATAAGATGTGTGAGTGTTGCGAACCTACAAAGTCAACACACAAATAACGGTAGTTTTGAAATGCTTACATTGCCACAACCACCACTTCCAGTTCCAGTATCAATACCACAGTTACAGCCACAGCCAATGCAACAGCTGCAATTGCAATCACAATTCATTCCACAGTTCGTGCCTCAAGCGAGGCATATCAACCCGACGAAAGTTACAAATGCAAAAACGCCGTTGTTTACACCGCCATTAGCAATACATAACAAAAATCCGAATTTCGCTGGTGACTACAATTACAGGCCTGTTGAAATTGTTGTAAATGCCACAGGTAAGAAACTTATCTAATTTAATAGAATATGTAGCAATTAAGCCGGAATTCAAAGACGAATTCTTATATTTATAAATATGTAATATGCTCACTACTATTGAGTGCAAAGAAATCTTAAGGTATAAAGACCTTATTACTCTCGACCTTCACACACCGAGTGCACAAGCACAGCGCCACCACAGCACTTAGGGACATAAACGCCCAGATTGTTCGTGAAAACCACTCTCGTCAAAAACCAATCAGTCAATTTAAGCTTCTAGAAGAACGTTCGCTCTAGGCTTAAAGAGTTGAGCCATGAATTATTTTGCGTTCGTATTATGTCGAGATCTAAATTTTAATTTAAGAAGAATTGAACGGGGGCTCCACCAGGTGGGATTTCTCCCCGATATTACTTAACTTCTAAATACTAGAATGTATATTTATGCCAGGGAATGGATGACATGTGTTCAAAAGTAAGCAGCTATCTCACCTATCTATCTCGCTTCTTCTCTGCAAGGAGCCCTCACTGAATCCACAGCATCACATATTCACGAACTGGACGAAGAAGTACAGACTGAATACTAAGTCGATGGCATTAAAATTCCGACTATCAATATCCCTAAGATTTTAGCATCAATGAGTTTCTGCTAGAAACGGAGGCACCTCCTAAGAGCATCAAAAGGTCATTCCTTGATTATGTCCAACCAGATTACTGACGCAATTAACTTTAGACATGCAATGTCCGCTATTCACAGTAAAGCCATTAACACCTTCGCTGACTCCCTCCCAGTAAATGGCATACTTAGGGTTAAATACACCCATAGCAGAGAAGAGCTCGAGTTGCCCCGAGAATCTAAAGCGACCCTTGCGCAATTTCGTTCTCAATATTGTAGCAGGTTAAACTCCCACTTATCCAGAATTGATCACAACATAAAAAAGGTACGTGGAGTCCCTACGCGCGGAAGAAGTTATACTTCTTAGTGATATTCAGAAATGCATATCATTTTGTATGAAAGAAAACTAGAAAACTTAAATTCACATTTTATAAATTTATTATGCACATAAAATGAAGAATAAAGCAAAGTCTAAATGAAGGAATTTTGACTCGGAAAGTAGTTCCGTCTCTTCGTTGCGGAAGAGAATATACAGGGTAATCATCTCTCTTTTGTTCTTCGCCAATTTGGCTGCCATATTGACTTGTGAAGATCAATTTTTGTTGGTGACATATTCATAGTATGTGTGCGCATATGTATGTTTGTATGCTTGTGCATTATTTGTTTGGCAATGTATGCAAATATATGTACATATAAGTATATATGAATGTATGAACATGCAAGTCAATGCGCGCACATGTAATAAGTATATTGATAAGTGATGAAAATATGATTTCAATTTCTGAACGCGCACATGCGTATACATACGCTCATATGAACATGTGCAGATACACAAGATAGGATAGAAGATGTATGCCTTTTAACATCGTATACTATACAAATAAATATTTTTCTTACTAATAGAAATTAAATTTATCACAGCAATATACATAATATAAATCTAAATAATATTGCTGTTATAAATTTAAAAATTAAAATAAAGAAAAATATTTCTTTGTATAGTATACGATGTTAAAAGCAAAAAATTAAAAATTTATCCCGTCGGGATTCGAACCTGTGGCACTCGTAGCATCTTGACTTTCCAAGCGCTTACCACCAACACCACCATTGACACTTAGGTTACGCTGACTTAAGTATGATTTGGTTATGCATGCAAGAAACATACGATGGTTCTAATAATTTTGTTTAAGTATAGAATATACATATACATTTGTAGAACATTTGCTTTCGCAATAAATTTATCACAGCGTAATCCATCAACACGCGTTGAAAGCCCAGGAGTTATCGGTGAATTGACAATCGTTGATTCATCAGTGTTAGAGATGCTCCCGCAGAGATTGATGAAACAGCAGACGTTGAATCTTTTTACGCGCTCTCTGATATTCCTCAGCTGTTTTCCTCTTCCTCGGTTGGCTGCCAGCTATCATTTCCAATTTCTCCTTTTCCAGCTCTGCTTTCTTTCGTGTTCGGTATTCACGATATTATTGTACTGTTTTCCCTCCTCTTGAAACACGGGCTGCACTGCCCGCGTTGAATGTCAAGCAGTTATCGGTGAATTGGCGATCGTTGATTCATCAGTAGTTATAGATGCTCCCGCAGAGATTGATGAAACAGCAGACGTTGAATCTTTTTTCGCGCTCTCTGATATTCCTCAGCTGTTTTCCTCTTCGTCGGTTGGCTGCCAGCTATCATTTCCTATTTCTCCTTTTCCCGCTCTGCTTTCTTTCGTGCTCAGTATTCACGATAATATTGTACTGTTTTCCCTCCTTTTGAAACACGGACTACTCTGTCTTTTTCTGCTGTAAAATCAATTTAAAATCAAAACATTAAAATTTTTGCCAATCCAATTGATATTAATTTCAAGAGCACAAGTTTAATGCACAAGGTGCATCTATTACGGACAATTGAAATATTCAAGAGAAACTTACCACCACATAACCTGGAATCCGCTGTGTTATGCGTATTATCACTGTCATTTATTTAACAACATTGATCGGAGGTCCAGCCAATCAACCAAAAATCACACAAAATAGTTGAAAATTCGCAGAAATTATCACTGAGCCATTTAACTAGAAATCACACAAAATAGTCGAAAATTCGCAGAAACTATCACTGGCACCTATTATATTGTTCATTTGAATCACTATCGCTATTCACTGTGAAGTCAACGGCTAACGCAGCCAATCAACTAGAACATTGTGTTGTGTTGTTGTGTCGGCCGAGCTGTGCCGAAAGAAACGAACAAACGTTCGCTGATTGTCACCGCTTCGCTTGCTGCTCGCACATCTTCGCAGACAAGGTTGCGTTACATTCATATGGATGGAGCGAGGTTGCGCAACTTTGCGTTACTTTTATATGGAAGGTTGCGCAACCAGAATCTATCGCAACCTTTTCCGGCGTCGTATAAGAAGTATAACTTCAATAAGAAGTATAACTTCAAAAAAAAACATGTCCTGCGTGCAACGGGTCCTCGCATGAGTCTAATCATCTCTTTGCTCAATGAATCGCTCTCATTTGTCACCCCTTTTTAATTTTCAGTTATTTTTGAAGTAAAACTTCTTTAGGCGCGCTTGGCTTGGGGAGTAAACTGGTGAAAAGTGTGATTCGCCTAAGTGTGATTCGCCTAAGTGTGATTCGCCTTAGTGTGATTCGCCTAAGTGTAATCAGGCAAGGTGAACGCAGAGAACGTATAATATAGACAGAGAACGTTTAATATAGAGAAGGTTCACGGCGCGGAGATCGTAAAAATATTTTTGGCTAACTCGGTCGAGATGGTCCAGTTTCACCACAGACAAATTATAAGCGTGTTTCACCACGAATATAGCAGAATTAAGCATTTTCACTGTTAAATGAGAAAAATAATGCGAATTCCAATGTAAAGTAATGTATGCGTACAGATTCGCTTATTTACTATGCTCAAACGACTCTGCTTATAATTTATAGATCGGTATACATACATACATATGTATATTTGTTATGAAAACACATAAGTGTGTATTTTGAATTTGACCTGTGTATTTGTATGCCATAAGATCTTTGCAAGTATTACTACCTAAATATACATTTTATATGGGTTTGACAGGTCAAATATGTATTTACTATATACAAAAATATGTACATATATGTACATACATATATTTCCTTTAATTATTAAAAGTGTGGCGAATGAAACACCACAATTATTAAAACGTTACAAATATTTATTTAATAAGCACTTCTATTCTTTATGGCGTCTAGACAAAGAGTGACGCTTCTAAAAACTTAAAACTAAGAATTCGGAATTCAGTGGAAATTGAAATTCCAAGCATGTACAGAGAATGAATAACTGACAAAACAGAGTTGCCATATCTGTGTGCCCACAAAAGTTTCGATATCATGTTAAAAGACCAAGCGGTCGCACATGTGCTCATATATAATTATGTGTGCATGTAAACAAATATGCTAGACCATAGGGATAATGTTTGTAAATTTGTCTAGATGCAGTACATATGTATGTACACTCAATGCTTCATGCGAAATCTCCGTTGAGACGGACAACCAATGGCGAAGCTCGCGTTTTTTGCTTCCATGTCAACGAGTCAATCTGTCAACACAGAATTGTGTTGTTGGTAGAAAATCCTAGCTGTGCCGAAACAATAAGCGAACGATTGTCTATTGTTACCGCTTCCCTTGCCGCGCTAACAGCTTCGCCGACAAACTTGCGTAAATATGTATGAATATATATAAATGAGCTTGCATACATATCGACGCAGATTTTTGCAAGCCGCGTAAAATACAGTCAATCCCGGTTATGTGGCACAATCAAAGATACAGATTTTTGTGGTTTGTCAAAAATAAAAATATAATATGGTACATAAGCGACTGCGGATACTTAACCGAGTCGTACATACTTAAAACAATAGTTTGAATGTATTTCAAAAAACAAACCGTGAGATGCAGCAAGATATAGGCAGTTAAGAGGGATGACTTTCATTTAAGCGGAGTACTACTTAACCGGGATTGACTGTACACATGAATAAGAGGAATATTGAACATTTTCACATGTACATATTAAAAGACCAAGCGGTCGCGCATATTCACGTACATACATATGTAATTATGTGTGCATGTAAACAAATTTGCAAGAACCAGAGAACTTAAAAGTATATAAAGAGAACATAAAATTTGTTAACATTGTATGTAAGGTCGGAATTCGCCTCGCAATTTTAACATTGTTTACAATTCTCTCACATATTCTAACCGAGAATATGAAGAGACAGAAATATATGTATTTACGGCATATGATGACAAGGCATATATGCCGAAGAAGAGAATATGAAGAGACTCCCAACGAAGAATTTCGTTTTGCTTGTTTATATTTTGTTTCATTTTGACACCGAAAATGTGTACAAAATACATTATGTCTCTGTCTCACATACGCAAGAATATGAAGAGACATAAATATATGTATGCATGAATATGAATATGAAGACATAAACACATGCATGCATGCTCCTTATGCAAGTTCATACATATGAATACATATTTACGCACGTTGGAAGGTGAAGCTGTTACAGCGGCAAGGGAAGAGGTAACAATCGGCGATCGTTTGTTAGTTTCTTTCGCGTCTCGTCGCGTCAATGCTTCGACAGATTGATGTGCTGAACACATAGAACGCGACAGACTGCAAGCGCCATCTGAATCTGATATTGAAATACACACATTCTTAAGGACACAGTTATTTAGACAGCTGCACAACTACATAACTGTGTCCATAAGAACGTGTGTATTTTAATATTTGACAGATGTCGCTTGCAGCCTGCCCCGCTCTATGTGTTCCGGGCGTGACTCTTTGAGTTTCGGCACGCACAGTGATTGGACTTAAATAGAAACTTTTGCGTATTAGCTGATTCAAGGAAAAAGTGAGTTTTGCAGTTCCTGGTATGTATCAGAGAACTGCAAAACTCACTTTTTCCTTGAATTAGCTCATACGCACAGTGATTGAACTTAAATAGAAACTTTTGCGTATTAATTTACTAATGAAAACATAAAATAAATTTAAATATTTGTAGGAAATAAATATATGTATATGTGCATACATGTATATATTGCACACACACATTCATATATATACATATAGATAGAGAGAAAGAAGTTTTACTTCAGTCGTGCGGTCATAAGCACACTCTCTTTTTTTAACGGAACAGATAATTTAAGTAAAAATAAAAACAAGAAAAAACGTTAACCTCGGATGCATCCAAGCTAATATACCTTTCACAGGTGCATTTCTTTTAGTTACTATGTGTTCAGTTTGTATGGAAGCTATATGCTAAAATATGCTATAATTTTTAAGAGATTATATTATGCGAAAGTTTTCCGTACAAGTTCTTGATTCCGATCGTTTAGTTTGTATGACAGCTATAAATTATAGTGGTCCGATATCTTAAAAACTGAGGGACTAGTTTATTGAAGTTATACTTCTTATACGACGCCGGAAAAGGTTGCGATAGATTCTGGTTGCGCAACCTTCCATATAAAAGTAACGCAAAGTTGCGCAACCTCGCTCCATCCATATGAATGTAACGCAACCTTGTTTGCGAAGATGTGCGAGCAGCAAGCGAAGCGGTGACAATCGGCGAACGTTTGTTCGTTTCTTTCGGCACAGCTCGGCCGACACAACAACACAACACAATGTTCTAGTTGATTGGCTGCGTTAGCCGTTGAGTTCACAGTGAATAGTGATAGTGATTCAAATGAAATAATATATTAAGTGACAGTGATAATTTCTGCGAATTTTCAACTATTTTGTGTGATTTTTGGTTGATTGGCTGGTCCTCCGATCAATGTTGATAAAATAAATGACAGTGATAATACGCATAACACAGCGGATTCCAGGTTATGTGGTGGTAAGTTTCTCTTGAATATTTCAATTGTCCGTAGTATATGCACCTTGTGCATTAAACTTGTGCTTTTGAAACTAATATCAATTAGATTGGCAAAAATTTTAATGTTTTGATTTTAAATTGATTTTACAGCGGAAAAAGACGGTGTAGCCCGTGTTTCAAGAGGAGGGAAAACGCCACAATATTATCGTGAATACCGAGCACGAAAGAAAGCAGAGCGGGAAAAGGAGAAATTTGAAATGATAGCTGGCAGTCAAACGAGGAAGAGGAAAACAGCTGCGGAATATCAGAGAGCGCGTAAAAAAGATTCAACGTCTGCTATTTCATCAATCTCTGCGGGAGCACCTATAATTACTGATGAATCAACGATTTCCAATTCCGCGGGAAAAGACAGTGCAGCCCGTGTTTCAAGAGGAGGGAAAACACCACAATATTATCGTGAATACCGAGCACGAAAGAAAGCAGAGCGGGAAAAGGAGAAATTTGAAATGATAGCTGGCAGTCAAACGAAGAAAAGGAAAACAGCTGGGAAATATCAGAGAGCGCGTAAAAAAGATTCAACGTTTACTGTTTCATCAATCTCAGCGGGAGCATCTATAACTACTGATGAATCAACATTCGTCAATTCACCGATAACTGGTGGACATTCAACGCGTGTTGATGGATTAATGGCGGCTGGTCCTCCGATCGATGTTGATAAAATAAATGACAGTGATAATACGCATAACTCAACGGATTCCAGGTTATGTGGTGGTAAGTTTCTCTTGAATATTTCAATTGTCCGTAATATATGCACCTTGTGCATTAAACTTGTGCTTTTGAAACTAATATCAATTAGATTGGCAAAAATTTTAATGTTTTGATTTTAAATTGATTTTACAGCGGAAAAAGACGGTGTAGCCCGTGTTTCAAGAGGAGGGAAAACGCCACAATATTATCGTGAATACCGAGCACGAAAGAAAGCAGAGCGGGAAAAGGAGAAATTTGAAATGATAGCTGGCAGTCAAACGAAGAAAAGGAAAACAGCTGCGAAATATCAGAGAGCGCGTAAAAAAGATTCAACGTCTGCTATTTCATCAATCTCTGCGGGAGCACCTATAATTACTGATGAATCAACGATCGTCAATTCACCGATAACTGCTTGACATTCAACGCGGGCAGTGCAGCTGTGATAAATTTATTGCGAAAGCAAATGTTCTACAAATGTATATGTATATTCTATACTTAAACAAAATTATTAGAACCATCGTATGTTTCTTGCATGCATAACCAAATCATACTTAAGTCAGCGTAACCTAAGTGTCAATGGTGGTGTTGGTGGTAAGCGCTTGGAAAGTCAAGATGCTACGAGTGCCACAGGTTCGAATCCCGACAGGATAAATTTTTAATTTTTTGCTTTTAACATCGTATACTATACAAATAAATATTTTTCTTTATTTTAATTTTTAAATTTATCACAGCAATATTATTTAGATTTATATTATGTATATTGCTGTGATAAATTTAATTTCTATTAGTAAGAAAAATATTTATTTGTATAGTATACGATGTTAAAAGGCATACATCTTCTATCCTATCTTGTGTATCTGCACATGTTCATATGAGCGTATGTATACGCATGTGCGCGTTCAGAAATTGAAATCATATTTTCATCACTTATCAATATACTTATTACATGTGCGCGCATTGACTTGCATGTTCATACATTCATATATACTTATATGTACATATATTTGCATACATTGCCAAACAAATAATGCACAAGCATACAAACATACATATGCGTACACATATGAATATGTCACCAACAAAAAATTGATCTTCACAAGTCAATATGGCAGCCAAATTGGCGAAGAACAAAAGAGAGATGATTACCCTGTATATTCTCTTCCGCAACGAAGAGACGGAACTACTTTCCGAGTCAAAATTCCTTCATTTAGACTTTGCTTTATTCTTCATTTTATGTGCATAATAAATTTATAAAATGTGAATTTAAGTTTTCTAGTTTTCTTTCATACAAAATGATATGCATTTCTGAATATCACTAAGAAGTATAACTTTTTCCGCACCATTTTTTTAATTTTCAGTTATTTTTTAACAGAACAGATAATTTAAGTAAAAATAAAAACAAGAAAAAAACGTTAACCTCTGCTGCATCCAAGCTAATATACCTTTCACAGGTGCATTTCTTTTAGTTACTATGTGTTCAGTTTGTATGGAAGCTATATGCTAAAATATGCTATAATTTTTAAGAGATTATATTATGCGAAAGTTTTCCGTACAAGTTCTTGATTCCGATCGTTTAGTTTGTATGACAGCTATAAATTATAGTGGTCCGATATCTTAAAAACTGAGGGACTAGTTCATTTATATACAGACGGACAGACAGACGGACATGGCTAAATCGACTCAGCTCAACATACTGATCATTTATATACAGGTATATACTTTATAGGGTCTCCGATGCTTCCTTCTGGGTGTTACAAACTTCGTGGCAAACTTAATATACCGTGTTCAGGCTATAAAAATACAAAAATGTATTTTATTCGTAGTATGGGAAGGACTATGTTTAAAATTAACTTTTAACACTTTCTTATTCATGTAACAACAAATATAATTATATATATTTTTTTATTTACAGGCAATCCTCCGAGCAATAATTATTCTCTTCAAAATTTTCAACCATGAAACCGAGAAGGCTTTACGTCGATGGTAAAATTGTGATAAATAAAAAATACAACTCTACTTACTAACTTATGTATATGCCATATATGGTATATATATTCAAGAGATTACCGCTGCTAAAATTAAATGAAATTACACTTAAGTTTTATAATTTTTTTTAACATTTTAATATGTAAAACAAAATGCCTTACGACCATGACAAAATGTCTAGTTGCGATATAGATATAAAGTGAACTTAGAATTATATATTCTGGTCGAACATATTGCCAAAAATTTTGTACTGGTTTGGTATTATTAATTGAGGTATGCATTCAATGGGTTATATTGAAGCAATTAGTTAAGATCTTTATTAACACATTATGCATTTGTATTTATGTTATAAACAACCATATTTGTATAAGTTTTGAAGTTAATTGAAATAAGTTCTATGAATTTTTTAATTTGCAACTTTATTTTCTTTTTTACGATTTTAAAATTTATTACTTAAAAGTCGCAATAAACTATTGTGAATATATAAATACTATTAAGAAACGTGTACGTGTATGTCCTTTAGCAATAACATACATATAAAAGTATAAAATACAACATTTTAAGGAATAAACTAAACAATATTTTTTTAAAAAATACCAATTTGAAAATTAAAGTTTTTATATTCATGCTACATGCTGCTACAGAATATAATAGCTTCGTTCACCTAACTGGTGGGTATCACCTTAAACTAAGCGAGATAGACATAATGTTATATTCATATAATTCAGCGTGACTGCCTATCTTTCCCTCCGTGCAAGCTGTCACTTGGGTAAAAATTATAATATCTTGATGAAATTTCGTACACATGATCCCTGGCAAAAAAATAAGGCGAATAATCGGACCACGGCCACACCCACTAAACGCCATTAAATGAAAACATATAAAGTGCCAAAACTAAGTATATATCTCCTAGACCTAAAGTTACAATAGCCAAATTCGCTTAGTACAATTCTTATAAGAACCGTTATCGACAAAGTGAAAATGGATAAAATCGGATGATAACGCGGCCCACTCCCCATATAACGGTACTGTTAACTACTAAAAGCAAGAAAATCAATAACTAAATACGCCAGTAGCATTAAATTTTACCCCCCAGATGGTATGATAGGGCTTTATACGAGCCGTTGTAAAAATTGGACGATGGACGTGGCACCACCCACTTTTAACCAAAATCGCGTATCTCAGCACCTGTTTTTCCAATTTCAACCAAATTTGGTACGTAACATTCCTCTAACATTTTTATCTCGAAAATAAGTGAAATCGGACAGCAAACACGCCTACTTTTGATATAACTTTTTCGCGCGAGTCGTTTCTTCTTTTCACAAGGTGGTGCCAGTTGGAGATTCCAAGCAAAACCAGGTCCTTCCAACGCAGTGGAGGTCTTCTTCTTCCTCTACTTCCCCCGGCGGGCACTGCGTCGATATGATCCGCTGTCTTTTAATTCGCTGAACTATGTCAATGTTGTCGTATATCTCATACAGCTCATCGTTACATCGAATGCGAAATTCGCAGTGGCGAACGCGCAAAGGGCCATAAATCTTTCGGAGAACTTTTCTCTCGAAAACTCGCAACATCGATTCATCAGATGAGTGACTTATAGAGTTTTGTTACTGTTCGTCGAGAGAGGAATTTACTTCTCAATTGAGCACCTGCTGCCAAGAGATATTCTGCGTCAGATTTTGAGGCTGACACTTCGAAGTTATGACTGTCCACAGTCACGTGGGTGCCTAGACGCGATTAGCCAATGATATCAATATCATCAGCATACGCCAGCAGCTGTATACTCTTATAGCAGTTTGTACCTTGGTTTAGTTCTGCAGCTCGAATTATTACTAGAAGTAGATTGAAGAAGTCATACAAAAGAGAGTCCCCTTGTCTGAAGCCTCGTTTGGTATCGAGCGGCTCGGAGAGGTCCTTCCCGATTCTGACGGAGCTTTGATGTTGCTCAACGTCAGTTTACACAGCCGTATTAGTTTTGCGGGGATACCAAATTCAGACATGGCGGCATAAAGGCAGCTCCTTTTCGTGCTGTCAGAGGCAGTTTTGAAATCGACGTAGAGGTAATGAGTGTCGATTCTCTTTTCACTGATTTTTTGGAAGATTGGGCGCATGGTGAATATCTGGTCAGTTGTTGATTTGTCAGGTCTAAAGCCACATCGATAAGGATCCGATAAAACAAAGTTTTTAATTCCACTTAACTCCTTTCCAGTGTACAAATTAAGATGCAATTAATATAATGGGTAAAATCTTTTTCGAAAAATGCCTTTAGCGTATCCACCTTATGGGCATAAATTGTCTAAATCTAAAAAACTGTTCAATCTCATAGGTATCGAATATTTGGACTCCAGTACCTATAGTTGACTTTTTACCGCAAATAGCTGTCAATGTGTGAGAATGAAATTGAGGGATAATTCTTCCTAAAAATGGTATGTACGTGTGTCAAAAATGTGTTAAATCGTGTTCCATATACGTAATACAATGATCTGAATAAAAATGACAGAGCATGATGACAGTGAAAACTTAACCTAGCCCCCATATAATGACATTTTTTTAGTATGTAGAATGCAAATAGTTTGTAGTATTGGCATAAATAGTTAAAAAAGGGTCGATACTACCCCCAGCTGCCATATTATGCATACGAGGTGTGTTCAAAAAGTATCGCGAATCGTAACTGACAGTTTTCTTCGATTGCAGGGGCGTGGTGCATCATGAGTTCTTGTCACAGGGAAGAACGGTCAATAAGGAATATTACCTGCAAGTTATGCGCAATTTGCGCGAAGCAATCCGCCAGAAACGCCCGGATTTGTGGAAGAACAAAAATTGGCTTTTGCACCACGATAACGCCCCTGCTCACACATCGTTGCTTGTGCGCGACTTTTTGGCCAAAAACAACACACTAATGACGCCGCAGCCACCGTATTCCCCAGATCTGGCCCCCTGTGACTTTTTCTTGTTCCCTAAACTGAAGAGGCCCATGAAAGGACGACGTTACGCTTCTCTTGACGAGATAAAGACGGCATCGAAGGAGGAGCTGAAGAAGATAAAAAAAATGATTTTTTGAAGTGCTTCGAAGATTGGAAAAACCGTTGGCACAAGTGTATAATATCTCATGGGGATTACTTTGAAGGGGACAAAATTGATATTCATGAATAAATAAATAATTTTTGAAAAAACACAAAATTCGCGATGTATAATGATTTTCGTTTTTCTAGTAGACCTTTTGCCGAATATGTCAGTCAGTGTATGAGTTAAAGGGTAAATGTGTATGGTGTATAGTTATATGATATGTATATATATGTATATATAATACAGTGGTGTCCTTTGATCGTTTTGTCTTTTCAAATTACACCTTGTGAATCCTAAAACGGGTAACGTGTCACATCTACACTTTCTTCGTAGCAGATTGCCCAGTGAAACCTACTGCTTCGACCGTACCTTGATCTTTGGTTTCTGCGCTCCAGCATCGAACACTGCCGTGAAGTGGTGTCACCGTTAGGCTTGTTTTCCGAAGTAAGCAAACGTGGAAAAATCACGCCGAAAACTCTATTTTGTCTAATATTTCATGCTACATATACCAAACATACATATGTATGTACACATGTGTATAGTGGCCTTTTGGTATACTGAAAATCGAAGAGACCATTTTTGTTACCCTAACAGTTAGTAGAGCTCCTGAGGTAGAATAATACAAATAGTTATAAAATGATCTTTTCTAATGCGAATCGCATTTCTCACCATAGAGTTTTCTGAAAACTCAGTCCTTTTGATATATCGCCAATGCCGTTCTATCGATATCTAAACGTAACAGATCTGAAATTTGAGTTCATTAAGAACAGTGTACTAGGCAGCATTCCTTAAAAGTATTTGGAGAATGTTTCCAGCTGTACAAAGTCTGTCATTTCGATTATACACACATCATCAATATTTAAAAAACCATCTGTTCCGCAGTTAAGATTAGGTTAACGGAACGTTCATAAATATGGCAATGTGAATCGTACGGCTAACGATTCGAAGTTAGGTTAAGGTGAGGTTAAAACGACAACAGGGATCTCACTTGGTCCTTCCATTGTGATTCCTAAAACTACTATGTAACGAGGTTTTCAAAAGTCGACCGAAAGGGACAGCAAGCGACGCCAAATTTTTTTCCCACTCTTTTTACATTTCTCTTTAGTAAGTTTTGCCATTTCATCATGGAAAGATATACGATCCAACAACGAGTCGAAATTATTAAGATTTATTACCGAAATTCGGAATCAATGCCCTCAACTTTAAGAGCGCTACGTCAAATTTATGGAGGTCATAATTGCCCTATCCGATCAACAATTGACGTCTAGTAGAAAGATTTGAATCCACAGGCGCAGTACGAAATGTTCCCATGCCAGTGAGACAAAGAAGTGCAGATAGTGTTGAGAATATTGCTGCCATTAGCGCATCAAGTGAGGAAGACCTCAAGCGTTGTGTATCTCTGTGACGTCTTTGTAGCGAATTTTGTGAAAAAATCTTGGCCTACATCCTTACAAGATCAAACTGACGTAAGAACTGAAGTCTCCTGACCACCAGAATCGTCATATGTTCGTGAATTGGGGTGAGGAACAACTTGAAAATGACCATCGGAAAATCGCGTTCAGTCTGATCAATGCTTCGTCAATGCAATGCAATGCATTATTGGTCAGGCAGCAATCCACACGTACACCATGAGTCATCATTGTATCCCGAAAAAATTACGGTTTGGTGCGATTTATAGGCCGCCGGCGACATTGAGCCGCACTTTTTCCGTGATGATTAAGACCACCATGCTACTGTGAATAGGATCAATAATAACCGAATATTTTTGGCCTTAATTGGAACTTGGACAATATGTGGTTCCAACAGGACGGCGCCAGAAGCCACACATAATCGATTTATTGAAAACCAAGTTTGGTGAACGTGTTATCACTTCGCCTCGGTTGTGAGTCAAGTCTATAGTCTATTCCAACAAGCCAGGAACGAACTTTGTACGATTATCGGAAATAAAATTGCAGCCATATCGGCCGATCGTGGTGGCCATGCGATAGGAATTGAGTTTCGTACATACATAATGGTATCGAATGTACTTTCACAGGAATAAAACATTTTATTGATATCCCAAATCGTTTTTGTTGTAGTTAAAAAAAAAATTTGTGGCGCTATTATTATACCCCGTTATTGTTCATAAAGACTCTCATAAATCGACAAACACTTTGAGCCTGTAATAACTTTGTTAAGGCAGCTAACATTAATTGCGGCTATTTTCCCTATTTCGCCGGAAGTGTGACTGCTGAGAGATTTCTCGAAAAAGCTAGCGTTTGGTTGCTTCCACCTCATCTTCCACTATTCGACAAGATTTTAGCTTTAACCAGAATACCTATTGGACAATGCCCTGTTAGAACTCCAAGTGCGGCAAATTAAACTTGCTAAGATGAAGTAGTTGAGTGGATTTCTTGCGTTCTTTCTAGGTATTTGTTGACAAGGCTTGCTACGATACCACGTGATCTATAGGTCAACGGCTTAAAGGCAAGATCCAGCTCTCTCTTGCGAGCTCATGGACTTTGCAGTTGCGGAATCGTTACAACGAAGCACCCAAACGAGTTCGAGAATGAAGTAACTTGACGCTATTGGTAGGAAGCACAAACACTACTCGATAAACTTTGAGCGCACAGTGAGCGAGCTCAACTGAGCTCAGCTGAATACTTCTGATCTGAGTGCTGAGGACTTCCTTGCACTTCGATGCAATACGTCTACAGCTCCCTTAATGACAGCCACTTCTGCCTGAAAAAAAACTATACTAATCTGGTAGACTGAAACTACACTTGAAGGAAGGCGCTTATTACAGAAATCAAATCATCGAATATTATAATTTTACTTATTCCATTCTTCTTGATTTGAAGTTGTACACAACTACGCGCGTTTTCGGTAATGCAAACTGCTCAGTTTGTTTGATGTCACCAATTCGAAAAAGCGAATCTGGCATCTTTCATTGTAAGTTATTTAAGTTGAATATAATTTTAATATTATTGCTTTATTATATTTATGGATATAAAAAAAAACAGATTGCGTACAGTTTTGGAATAATATTTTTGACTTTAAAGCTGTTCCCAATTAATAAATTTCCTTTTTTTAGACGATTCATTCTCTTTGTGTGCTTTTCTAATTGAAATCGATATTTTTTGCTGTCTAACTCGTCTGTGAGAGTATTACTAAGAAATATTTATATTTCGCATATTTTTATATTTGAAAATGCAAATCTTCACATGGTCAGTTCTTAGCAGCTTAATGCAAGGGCCAGCATTAAACCAGCAGTACTAATTGCACAATGTTGCCAATTTTTACTGCATTTCCGAAAAAGCCCTACACACTATTGGAACTCCCAAAACAAGCCATCCTTACTGGCTTGTTGCTAAAAAAATGTTTCTTTATGTATCCATTAGCATATCTACACACACATACATACATATATATTTACTTTATTTTTCCAATTAACTATTACAGACAAGTATAATTTTAGAGTATTCTTAATTAAGTAATTATCAATAAAATAAACCTTAAATATTTTGTTATGCATAAAAATCATTTACATTCAATAAAATGATTGTGTTAGTATATATTAACTTAACCGTTATATTCTTTTTTGTGATAAAAAACATTTATTTAAATTCATAACTTCAATATTTAAGCTAATCAAATAAATACTTATTACGTAATAAAAAACTAAGCCTATAAAATTCACACATAAATTGCAAACTTCTTTATTTTGAGCGTTTCGATTCATTCGAGCCCATATCTTTGGACATAATTTCTGGCATTTTTCGTTTTCCTTGTTGTTGCACTCTGGTTACAGTCGTTCCGCCGCCACTAGTAATTAAAAGAAGAAACAGTAGAATTATTAATAAATTTTATTTAAGTGGATATGTATGAACACAATTGTAAGCAGGGTTTCGAATATTTATTTCAAGAAGTTCAAAATCCCAACATCATTTATTTAATTTGATATGTTTGGGATTAAAAATTTAATTTTTTTAATTTAATAAAAAAAATGTAAAAATTTTTTGGCATAATGAGAAGGTTGATACAAGACTGTTGTTTGGTATCATCACGAATCACATTACGGAGTTGAGAAAATTGCTGAAATCGGATTATAACCCAATCAGATTAAAATTATCCACGTCCCAGATGCCGACTATGGGGGATGGTGAATATGTGGCCCAGTTGCTAATTATGAACCTTTATCGAAAATGTCGGGCAACATCTGAGACATACATAATATTAAAATTCTGCAGAAATAGTATGCTTGCATGTTAAAAATGTTAAAAATGGGTTGAATCATATTAAGCTAGTAGTCTGGTAACTTATGCCTATTTTCATGACTTCTTTGGAGGGTGGTTTTTTATAGGAAAATAAAAATGAATTATCTTGAATTTTTAGAGTGTTGTTATTTACATATTGAAAATATAAAAAAATTTATTTTAAAAAATTTAATACTTTATTATTATTATTATTGTCACTCAAAGTTGGAACCTCAAAAAAAATGTACGTGGGTGGCCCGGGTGATTTTGGCTCTTGATGTTATCTGAAATCAAATATTCTTGTTTTTCTTAATCTATAGACATGTCATTCTGGTCGGAACAGTGTAAATAACAAAATGGCGGACTTTGAAAGAAAAGTCCTTTTATTTTAGCAAAGAAAGGGTTGCAAAATAAAAAGTTAGGGGTGAAAAAATTCTCGTTAGTTCCGACGAGAACTATAAGTATGTAGAACAGCCTGTTAAAATTTGAATGAGCAATCGGCTTAGTAGAAGAAAAGTTAGGACCCGGGCCGACCAGAAAAACAATGTTTTGAGAAAAACGCATTTAAAGATCAACAAATCCGAGAGAGAGAGGACTCCGAGGCGCTCGAGGAAACTCGTTATAACTCCCGAAATATTTCGTATTTCTGTCTGAAATTTTCACAGTATATTTTCAATATATTGTACTTTAAAATGAAGCCAAAAAAAATAGATTTTTTGAACCCAAGCTACCAGACTACTACCTTAATAATTCCTTTACCTCCGTATACCTAAATAATATAAAGATTTTCGGACTTTATGCCGCATATATCGATCAATCTTTGATTTATCGTGATTCTTTGTGCATAGAATCGTAAGTCAAAAGTTCTGAATTTTTTTAAACGTTAGTAAGACCGATGTTGGCTAAAATCTCTTCTTTCTGATGGAATTAAAAATATATATATGTATAAATAGATATATGTATAAATATATATATGTATAAATTTTCTCAGAAAAGGCAAAAAAAAATACCCCATCGTTTCGGATGGGTTTCATATTAAACTCACTGCACGGAACCTAACACTTTCCCCACCAAATCCACAACGACCATATTTACGAACTGGACGAAGGAGTATAGACTTGAGCTTAATATTGCAGTCGATGGCGTCAAAATTCCGACTGTCAATAATACTAAGATTTTAGGTGTAACTTTTGATAGTCTATGCTCCATCACTCCCCATACGACCGTGATTATCGCCAAGGTACTGAGCCGCAACAAAATCCTCAAGTCGCTAGCCGGCAGCACATGGGGAAAAGAAAAAGAAACGTTGTTGGCAACATACAAGGCATCGGCCGGTCGGTCAATTACGCCTTACCAATATGGTCACCTGGATGCAGTGGTACACAGATGAGGAAACTTCAGACCTGTCAGAACAATGCACTGCGGACCACGAGAGGATGCCTCTTGATGTCTCCCATCGAACACCTACATAGTGAGACGCTTATGCTACCAGTTAAGGAGCATAATGAACTCCTCTCCAAGCAGTTCCTGCTGGGATTTTTTCGTAGAAATCACCCTTGCAGCCACCTGCTTGGAGCGGAACCGCTTCCTAGGAACATCAAGAGGTATTTCCTTAACTATGTCGATTACATCGAACAGTACGCCGACTGAACTTCAGACGCAACTAACTTCCGACCAGGAATAACCGTCATTCAACACCTTCACCGACTCCCTTCCAGTGAATGGCGTTCTTGGAGTCAAATCGCCACCCATCGCAGACGAAGAGCTCGAGTTGCCGCGAGAAACGCGAGTGACCCTAGCGCAGCTTCGTTTTGGATACTGTAACAGGTTACACTCCTACTTATCCAGAATAGACCCAGACATATCCAATATATGCCCTGCATGCAATGAGTCCCCGCATGACAGTGGCTTCCTCTTTGCATGCCCTGCCAACTCCATTCATTTAACATCCCTTTCCCTTTGGTCTGACCCCGTCGAAACAGCACGTTTCCTGGGCCTCCCTAGATAACCCTTACCATCCTAACGGGGATTGATATACCGTTAAAACAACAACAACTGTACTGGCAAACGAGTTACACCAACTCTTACATACGAGGGCTGTCCGATAAATAACCGACCTCAACGTGAAGCTAGCGGCACATCTGAAAAAAAGTTTCTACTTCAAATTGTGCATATTATAATAGCTACTCGCCAAAATTTCAGAAATTTATCTTGCGCAATTATCTGTTGACAGTCGTTTTTATGAGTCTATTTCGGTGATTTCCCCAAAATGGAAAAAATTGAATATCGAGCTGTAATTAAATTTTTATTTTTGAAAGGCAATACGCCTTCACAAATCAAAGATGAGTTGGACTCTGTGTATGGTGACTCTGCACCATCGTTTACCACCGTAAAATTTTGGGCAGCTGAATTTAAACGTGGTCGCAGGAGCTTGGAAGATGATGAACGTCCTGGGCGTCCAAAAACTGTAACCACCAACGATAACATCGCTAAAGTTCATCAATTGGTACTAGACGACCGCCGGATTAAAGTTAGGGAAATAGCTGAGATTATGAAGATGTCAAAAGAAACTGTTTGTCACATATTAAACCAATATTTGGGCATGAGAAAGCTGTCCGCGCGTTGGGTGCAGCGTTTGCTTATACTAGACCACAAACGTGCGCGCATGAACATTTCCAGCGCTCTGTTGGCTCAGTTTAGAGGCAATAAGACCGAGTTTTGGCGCCGATTGATAACTGTAGACGAAACTTGGATTCATCATTATACGCCCGAAACAAAAATCCAATCTAAACAGTGGATTGAAAAGGGGGAACTAGCCCCAAAAAAACCTAAAGCTGTGTATTCGGCTGGGAAAGTGATGGCGAGTGTTTTTTGGGACAGCCATGGAATTATTTTTATCGACTATCTTGAAAAAGGAAAAACTATAACAGGAGCATACTACGCATCATTATTGGACAACCTAAAGGAAGAAATTTCGAAAAATCGTCCACACTTGCAAAAAAAGAAAGTCTTGTTCCACCAAGACAACGCACCATCTCACACCTCAACAGTCGCCAAGGCGAAAATCCACAAATTGCGGTTCGAACTGCTTGACCATCCACCTTATTCACCGGATCTAGCACCAAGCGACTTTTTTTTGTTTCCTCAACTTAAAACTGCGCTCGGCGGCCAGAGATTTTCGTCAAATGAGGAGGCAATCTCTTTCGTGAACTCGTATTTTGCAGACAAAGACGCCAAGTACTATTTGGAAGGGTTGCAGAGATGGGAGCATCGCTGGGAGAAGTGTGTGGAGTTACAAGGAGACTATGTAGAAAAATAAAAAAAAATTTGAAAAAGTCGCGTGCATCATGGTTAGGTCGGTTATTTATCGGACAGCCCTCGTACTACGTGCAATGACTTTATTATATTTTAATTTTAACAAACCTAATGCCGAATTGGTCGGTCAGCGCGTGTATATTAAACTACTTGAAAATATGTTCTCGAGTGCATTTGGGCAGTGGCAAAAATTAATGCAACAAGACGGCAGAGACAAATTTTCTTAGAAATTATACTTGTATTTACGGTTTAGCGCAGAAAATGAATAGATTTTGTGTAGATTTTGATCTAAACGTCATATCCCTAATATAATGAATTCCGATCCTCTGGTTGACGTTTACCACAACAACTCAACATATTAGTTTAGCCGTTTCAGTTGAAATCGCGAAGTAAAATATAGTGAGTCAGGTCATAGATAATATAACTTATCAATATATAAAATTTGATTGTAATCAATTCACGATTTCGTCAAATAATGAATGTTGAGTTCGTTTGAAATATTTTTTAAATGAAATTTTGCAAACACCTGTTAGTATTTCCCCAACTTGATTCCTTCCAAGTTGTCGAGTATGAAATGTTCGATTACACCCGAACTTAGCTCTTCCTTACTTGCTAAGTCTGATTTTGGAAGTAAAAAATAAATTTTCAGTTTTTCAATATGCTCTTACAATTAAATATTACATTTTTAATTTCGTGAAGATCCCACGTCAAATGCGAAAGTTTTCCATACAAGCCCTGGATTCCGATCGTTCGGTTTATATGGCAGCTAGTATATGCTATAGTGAGCCGATCTGAACAATTTCTTCCGATATTACATTATTTCCATGAACAATAACTCATACCAAATTTCGTGAAGATATATCGTCAAATGAGGAAGTTTCCCCTGCAATCATTTGATTCCAATTGTATGGCAGCTATAGTTAACCGATCTGAACAATTTTTTCTTAGAAAATAACCTGTGCTAGCTTTTGTGAAGATACATTGTCAAATGTAAAAGTTTTCCATACAAGTGCTTGATTCCGATCGTTTAGTTTGTATGACAGCTATATGTTATAGTGGTCCGATAACGGCAGTTTCGACAAATGAGCAACTTCTTAAAGAGAAAATGACGTTTGCAAAATTTCAAAACGATATCTTAAAAACTGAGGGACTAGTTCGTATAGATACAGACAGACAGACGGACAGACGGACATGGCTAAATCGACCCAGCTCAACCAGTATCATTGCTTCTGTGTGTTACAAACTTCGTGGCAAACTTAATATAAAAAATTAGATGTAAAAATTGAAAATCTAACATTAAATTTGAAATATTTTAAATTACAATTTTTAACCGTTGGACAACCTACCCTTTTGTTGGAGCACCAATCACAAACTTTTTCTGATTAATACAAGTCTCCAGAATGTACTTGTTGTCACTGGGCGACGACGACGAAGATGATTGCTTCGATGAACTGGGCTGTATTTTAAGTGTAGCCGCACCTAAGGGCGCTTTATGTACTTGAACGCTTGTAGCAGATTTTGCTGGTGTAATGAGTGTGGGCAAACGCTTGTCCATAGCGAGTGCCGCTTTGCGGGCATCACTTTGCAACGTTTGTACGCCAGTTTTAGTTGGAGGCGTTTGTGGATTACCATTGAGAGCTTTGACAGTGGCAAGTGTTGTCGGTAATGAGTTCTGTGTCGTTGTTGTTGTTGTTGTCGTTGATGATTTTATTGCTTGGATCTGCACACTTGGCGATTTGCGTTGAAGTATATTCTTATTTTTCATCGTCAACAATTTTGACGCAAGTTCGGCCGCGCTCGGCTGAAAGGAATTTTGTGCGCTTTGCGCAGATGTAGATGTGGATGTGGATTTCAATATTGACTCTGCGTTTGGCGTTAACTTTGTTTTGGTCATTGCATTTGTGGGCTTCGATATGGTACGATTTAGGGATTTTTTGTTGTTTTCAAAAAATTTACTCGCCGTAAAGGGTAGCGTGGGTGTGGGCGATTCACGTGTGTTATTCGCACTGGACGCCACTTTATTGTTGGTGGGATTTTTCGTTTGCAACTTGCTTTGATTGAAAGTCTGCTGCTTGTGCGCGCTACTGGTATTAGTATTTGTAACAGCAGTTAATGAAATGCTTGGTGAGATATCACTAAGATGCTTTGGGATGCTCGTGGATCCAGGTGGGCTCGTCGTGGGTATTATTTGCATTTCAGGGTTCGTGCTCATGTTATTATCGCTTGGCATTTTAACGCTTGTATTTTTATTTGTAAAAATACTTGATCCACTGGGCGCGTTGCTGGTTTTGAAAGATGTTTGAAAACTTGCCAAAGTTGGCATGCCGCTTTGTTGTTGTTGTTGCGTTTCTTTCGCAGATTTCTGATTGGGTGTTAGACGTTCGTCGATTAGGTTCGTTGTAGACGTTGTGTGCGCCACATCGCTGGGAAAACTACGTTTGGAAGCAACTTGCGGCAGTGGTGAGCTACGAGCACCGCTCGAGTTTGTCACCGAATAATTACTCTTGCCTGCGATGGACAACGACAAATCTGTTGCTGTTTTCGGTGTTGTTTTATCGACTTGTGATTTCTGTGCAGGCGGTTCCATAGCCTTTGGAGAAGGACTATTTAAGCTGGTTAAAGCGTTTTTGTCGAAACTAAGATTGTTGGGCGATGGGTACAGCGGATTACGAAACTGGTTCACGGGTGCGTTAGTAGCACCCTTTGATTTATTGCCATTGCCCGAAAAATCATGTCTGTAATTGACTAGGCTTTTCAAACTATTTTCATACATTTGATAGTCGTAATTCGCCTGCAGGCTACTCGCTGTTGGCGGCGTTGTTGATGGATAAGTGGGCGAGTTATGTTGTCTAGGCGGCAATGTTGGCGTATTTACATTGTGTGACATGTGATTGCCAACTGCGCCCAAGCCAAACATACTCAAATCACCGAGCGCACTGAGCGGATTTGTTTGCAGTGGATTGCTGTGCATATTCAAGTCGGGCATGAGCGGATTCGTGGCAAGAGATTTCGGTGGATTTTGTGCGAATGGTGCGCCGAACGCTGCACCGCCAAGCGAAGTACTTATGTCGGGATAGGCAAATGTGCCCTCTGCGATTCTTTTTCGCATTTCCAAATATTGCTGATTGGTAGTGTAATTTCCCAAATGCGAAAGATATGGCAAGTATGAGGAAAGTGCCGCAGGCGAATAATTACCGTAATTGAAGAGTGCCGACATTTGCTAAAAGAAAAAAAATATTTATTAGGGAGGCATAAAGATTATTTGGAATATTAACCACACTTAGCCAAATATTACTTGGAGTTTTTATTTTGCAATGTATTGAAATGAAAAACAAGGCTTTTAAATCATGTTATTTAGAGCAGATATTATAAAATTCTTGAAAGTGTATTTAACCCCACTTTTCTTATGGCAAATTTTTATATATCCATATATTTTATAATATGAATTCGATGCAATTAATTTTTATCTTATTTTTACCAATTACCATTTAAAAATATATGATATATTAATGAAGTTTTTTCTATTTAAACCGTCTTGCAGATAACTTTTTGACTTTTGTTGCTGTATTTATAAATAGGAAATAGATTTATAAAAAATATAAAGACACAGTGCGGAAATAAATCGATATATCTGATAATAAGTGAAAAATATTAAAAAAAAAATAACTTCTAACTAACCTAACTACGAAATCAATTTATATAAAAAATAAAGAAAATAAACATTTTCAATTATCAGTAGTACCACTTACGTTGAAAGCATTTAGAGAACCCATGTACGAAGGAAACTTTGGTGCTGAGAGATTGTTTTGCAGGCTGTCAAATATAAATATTAATTATATTTATTATATAAACTGTTAAATATTACATTTTAATATTTATGATTTTTTATATTTATTTTATAAAGTTTAAATTAATACGAGGAAACTGTGATATTTGGGTTTCGTTTGAGATGAAATTGTTTAGCAAAGTTTTCTCATGCTGATTTATTGTTTATAAAAATAAATAAAATATTTTCTTAACTTTTTAATAATTATGGTAAAAATTAAAATTCTACAACACAAAATATTTATACACCAAAAAGCAGTTCTATTACTATACCACTGCGCTTTAGGAGACAACTTTTGCAATGTGTTAAAAAATAAATAAGCTCTTTCTATTAAAGCGTAAAAATCTTGTTCATTACTCACTCATCCGGATTTGGCAATTCGCGAGTTTCTGCAAAATATATTGGCATTAATACTTTAATTGCAATAAAAAAATTAATAAATTTGTACATACCAGTACTTAATTGCTGATCTCTTTCGTATGCGGCCCAAGCATCTTGTTTCTCTTGTTCGCTTAATTCTTGTTCGACTTTATTTTCGAGTAAACTATCATGTTCGTGATATTTATACACCAAAGAAGGATAATTTAACAGCAAACTAGCTAGGATGCTATCTTGCGGGCAATCCGGCATCGGCCTATTTTCATAATCTGGTTGTGTTAAACTAGAATGAGGAAAATTTATTGTTTACAAACAATGTACTCGATTTATATGAACATTACTGTTCACCTGTATAATTCGGTTAACTCCGCCATGCTGTAATGTCGATCGATTTGTTGTTCATCCACAACTCTGAAACTCATGGCTTGCTTTGTTACCGATCTCGAGTATACTTTTTCTTCCATTGTACCCTAAGTTTAATTGAAAACGAAAAAAATAGTTAATAATTTAATGAAAAAATATATTAGTAGGTAATTAAAGAAACAAATTTATAATGCCAAAAATCAAAATTTTTATAGGTTATGTACCTTCAAGTTATTTGATAAAAAATAAAGACATACAAAACATAGTCTTACCATCGCTAGTAGCCGGTAAATGTAGCAATTTTTCTTTTGGCCTAAACGAAATACACGAAAAATATTTTGCTGATCGTTCGATGGATTCCATGATGTATCCAGTATTATCACTCTATTAGCGCCAGTTAAATTAATGCCCTGGCCGCCTGCCCTTGATGATATCAAGAAAACGCGCGCTCGTTTATTCGAAATCGAATTGAACTGTTCAATCATTTCATGGCGTATCAACTTCGGCGTTTTGCCATCTAAACGATAGTAATCCTTTCCAAGTATCCATGTGTTTTTAACTTGATAGCCTTGCGACATTTCTACACCAAATAAATTAGAATATCATTTATATTTACATAGAATAATGTCATTTCGTATTTAATACATACTTAATTCGTTTAAGGTATCTGGATCTTTGTCATTCATTTTTTTGAAAAAGTATTCCACAACATTTAATACTGCTACAAAAGCGGAGAATATCAAACTGCAAGTATTTGTTATATTTTAAACACAGATTCGCATATAGTTTTTAAACTTAAGACAGACAACTTGCCATTTCTCGCCCTTCTCTTCGCACATACGTAATATTTCAAACATTGTGCGCAGCTTATTGCTAGGCAATATGGCTTCTAAGTCCTTTTCTGTAAGTAAACTACGCCACCAATCGTTCGTCACAGATATAACACCAGTTTGACTGTCGTAGACGTCGTCAGGCTGATCGTCGTCTGAGTTAACAGCCTGATTTTTTCTCGGATCTTTTTTATGCTTTTGCTAAAAATTAAATGTAAACATGTTTTAAAATTTTCAAATGGTTACATTGCACTACTCACAGCTGTCGCATTTTTCCACGCATCCTCTAATACTTTTGGATGAGTCCAAATCTATAAAAACTTGTAATAATTAATAAATTAAGTAAAATAACCTCCAAATTACTCACCTTTCGTAAACACGTGTAATCTGTTATCAAACCTTTGCCTCTATCATCCTTTTTCGAAATTATAGCTAAACTGTGTTCATAAAGCACCGTCTGTAAAACAAAATTTGAACAATTTTAATAAGTTTTTTTTTTTTTGTATTTGTATTTGGTATATTTTATGGTTGATTTTATTTATTATACTCTAAACCCATGACGTTTGGAATACTCAGAAGGAAAAGTCACATGCCGTTTTAAGCATGTAGTCTACAAATGATCAGCGTTACCTGTTTAGCTAATCAAGTCGATTTTGCTATGTTCGTCTGTCTATATATAAGAGAACAAGTCCTCAACTTTTGAGATATCGTTCTGATATTTTACACATCTTCAAATGGGTTGCAGCTGATAAAGTTATAGTTATCTGTAGTACTAGATTCCAATCCATTGGAAAATTCATCAAGCTACCTGCCTATCTCTGGATCGAAAAGCCATCACCCAGATCGATCATATTGTGATAGACGGAAGACGCGTCTCCAGTGTTTTAGACGTGCGTACGTTTCGAGGTCCACTAACTCATTGCAATGAAGATACACACTCTCCTCTTCTCGCTCGTCAAAAAAAAGGTTCGACATCGAAAAGTAGCAATTACAATAGACAGCGGAACGATTTTCTGCTCGTTTTACACTCCCGGTCTCTGAGAGCACTCACCAGCAACTCGATGTAAGGGAACTGTGGTACGGTATTTCAAGCTCCTTACGTTTAGATGCAAACGAAACCATTGCTGTGTCGCAGTGGAGTGAAAATAGACGGCCTACCTCGCAATGTTACAATCGACCACAACACGTGCGGAATGGGATAGATACCGAGAGCTAAAGAGGGAAGCCAGACGCAATTGCAGACAAAAAAGAGAGGCCGAAATGTATGAGTACGAAGAACTTGACAAGCTGGCCGACAAGGGATATGCTCGAAAATTCTACTAAAAGATGTGGCCACTTACAGAAGATATCAAGACCGGAGCATACTCTTGTAGAACCACCAGAGGTGATCTAATGACTGATTCCCAGAGCATACTAAAATTATGGAGGGTACATTTCTCCGCCTGCTGAATGGCAGTGAAGGCTAACACCAGGAGATGGTGAACCTGTTTCCCCAATCGACGACGATGGAGCGGACGCTCCATTGCCCGACCATGAAGACGTTCGAATAGCAATTACCCGTCTGAATACCCAATCCATCCCCACAATCTGCGCCAACTACTGTGGTATAAGCCTAATCAAACATATAAAGTTCTATTGAGCGTACTTTGTGAAAGATTAAACCCCACCGTCAACAAACTGATAGGACTTGATCTGCTTCAGGCTTCAGGCCTGGAAAATCAATAACTGACCAGATATTCACCATGCAAATCTGGGAAAAGACAAGTGAAAAGAAGATCGACACATACCACCTCTTAGTCAATTTTAAAGTTGCTTTTAACAGCACGAAAAGGAGCTGCCTTAATGCCGCTATG
Source organism: Bactrocera dorsalis (assembly GCF_023373825.1). Taxonomy (NCBI): domain Eukaryota; kingdom Metazoa; phylum Arthropoda; class Insecta; order Diptera; family Tephritidae; genus Bactrocera; species Bactrocera dorsalis. The sequence continues at coordinate 24,935,351 of NC_064303.1, read as the reverse complement.
TCTGAATCCACTCAAAACTAATACGGCTGTGTAAGCTGACGTTTAGCAACATCTAAAGCTCTCTCAGGATCGGTAAGGACCTCTCCGAGCCGTTAGATACCGAACAAGGTTTCAGACAAGGCGACTCCCTATCTATACTAGAGAATATAATTCGTGCTGCAGAGCGGAATAGAAAAGGTACAAGAGTGTATAACAGTTTGCGTACACCGATGGCATTGATATCGTTGGCCATAACAAATGCTGTCTACGCCAATAATGATTTTTCGCTCAAAGTAGTTGCTCATTTGTCCCAACCGCCGATACAGGATCCCTATAGGATATATCTGTCATACAAACGCTTCGATCAAAATAAATCTTTGTATTTATATGAAAAACTTTTTTATTTAATGCGATTTTTTCGGGAAATTTTACGTGAATTATTGTCCAAAGCAAAGCTACAATCTTCGAACAATTTTTTTAGATTGGTCTACTCTAGCATATAGCTGTTATTTTAATTTGACAAATTATCTTCACGAAATTTGGCATCGATTATTGTGAAAGGCAACGGTACAACCACCGAACATACTGTTTAGATCGGACTACTATAACATATCACTGTCATACAAATTGACAGATCGAGATCAAGTACTTGTATGAAAAGCTTGTTACAAACTACGCAAATTTGGCATGGTTTATTATCCTAGACAATGTTAAAGTCTCCGACCAAATTTTTATTTAGATCAAACTACCATCAAATTGGCCGATCAAAGTCAATTTTGTATAGAAAACTTTTTAATTTAACAAATTATCTTCACGAAATTCGACAACAATACAATCTCCGGCCAAAATTTTTAGATCGGACCATATACATATATACATATATATCGAACGACCAAAGGTACTTGGTTTAAATAAGCTCTTTTTATTTCATAAAAATTTAGAAAGCATTATACCAAAATTGCGGGGACTAATATACACTTACCTGAACTTTTGTCATTGGCACAAACAGCACGTATTCGTATTTTTGCGGCAAGAAGGTTTTTAAGAGCTCAGCTTCTTTTCTCTATGACAAAGCATAAAAATAATATTATATAATGCATGTACAACAACTATTGGCTATTAGTTTCGGTGTATTCCACTCACCTGCACAAACTTAGAAAGTTTCTTATGCAGCACAAAGGACCGTTGTTTCATTACTTGTATGTCCCTTTTGCTTGAATCCTTGTGCTGGCCATTTTTAATTGGATTGGCGTATAGGTTAGCGAACTCTTTTTCAGTACCCAGAAATAGTGGTTTTATGAAATTCACCATGCTGTAATCTAGAAATATGTAGAAATAAGTATTAAAGTGTATTGTATGTAGTGGGATAATCCTAAAATAAGGATGAAAGCAAGACGTAAAAGTTGTTTTTAATAGAAAAAATAATAAAGTTAACTTCTGCTAAACCAAAACTATAAAACCCTACATCTACCTTTAGCATTTTTTATTTTTTTTAATGGGTCAGTTTAAATGGCAATTATATTCTACAGTGGTCCGATATGGACAATTTGTCTGAGAATAGAAGCGGTGCCTTAGAGAACTTGTCAAATAGGGCCATAACAGAAATTGAATTAATTTGCTTGTTGTTGTAGTTGTAACGGTTATATAATCCCCGCTTGAGTGGTAAGGTCCAGGAAGGTTGCCATTGAGGTCATCTAACGGTAGTTTCTGACAAAGAGCTGCTTCCACAGGGTCGGACCATAGGGAGAGGGGTATTAGATGAGTGGGGTTAGCTGGACATGCAAAGAGTTGGTTAGAGCCATACGGTGACTGGTTAAATGCTGGACATATATTTGGTATGTCGGGGTCGATTCTGGATTAGTAGGAGTTTAATCTACTACAGTATCCAGACACCAATCACTGAAAGGGAGTCGAAGAAGGTGTTAACGGCTGTTAACTGTAAATCTGAAATCTGGTCAATGTACTATCTAATGGCGTCAACGAGGTCAAGGAAAGACCTCATTAGAGAGAAGCAGGAGAGGTGATAGAAATCACTGCCTCTGGTGATTGAGGAAGTTTCGAAATGCAGAAATGAAACAGAAACGGCCACTCAGGTAGTTCGTAGTCCACCAATTCAACATCCTCGGCTAGCGTGGTGTGGTTGACTGTGTCAAACGTTGTCCAACACTACGAGGATCGTCCTCTCTGACAAATTCTTTTTAGAGTTAAATGAAAAATTGCATATCGATATCCGCATATATACATACATACATATTGACAAGCGGACCTCGTTAATACGGCTCAACCCATCCCGCTGATCATGTGCGTTAAAAAATCTAAGTTTCGGTTTATTTTTGGTAAATAAAAAACAATAAAAAAAGCAAATAAAGCAAATAAAAAATAATGCATATAAAAAATTATACATTTTTGTAATAAAGAAATTATATTGTTGATATGCAAAACAGAAAAATAATTGTTAAATATTACGTCAATAGTCATTTTATTATAACAAATAAGTTGTTTTGTTGATTTGTAAAAAAAAACATAACAATTTTTAAATGTTATAATAATAAAAGAATAGTAATTTTTTTGTAAAAAAAAAATTGTTTTGGTAATTTGTTAACCAAAGAATAATAATTTTAAAAAGTTATGTTAAAATTTTCAGTTAGAAATTGTCAGCATATAAAACATTAAATAACTACCGTGCATAGGAATCTTTTATTTTATACTTACATTCTTTTAAATTGTTCTGTATGGGTGTGCCCGTTAAAACGATTCGCTTCTGAGTTTTAATCTGTGACACAGCCAAACTAATTGCTGATTTGCTGTTTTTAATAATGTGTCCTTCATCGCATACCACTAAATCGGCACCTTTAATGAAATTATTTTATTATAATTATCAATTAAAAAATAGAATAAACGAAAATACCTGGACTTAACAAATATTTGTCGACATCGTTGCGAATGCTTTCCAGGCGTGACTGAGCAATACTGCGATTTTTATACGAATGATAGAAAACCAGTGTTCTAAAAGCCTCGTAGCCAATTAGCAATATACCAGCAGCATTTGCAGTAGCTTGAGACCAATCTTTAAGGATTTGGATTTTATCGTTGATGTCACTATGGAAATTTCGTAATATAAATGAATATATTCATACATAATATTAATCTAGAGTAATATTGAATTTTACTTACGACGTGTCATGAAATGTATAATATTTTGGTTTTAGTGGACCTAGCCAACGGTCAATTTCATCGGCCCAATTCATAACTGTGCTTTTAGGGCATAATACAAGTACTTTAGATGTCTTCAATTCTTTATAGGAAATTACTGTATGCAGTAACGCAATTAGCTGAAATGTAAACAGATACGCATATTTATATTTATTGCAGCAATTTCTAGCATTATCACTTTACCTGTAGGGTTTTTCCCAAACCCATGCAATGCGCTAAAATACAACCAGAGCCAGAGCTTTTCTTAAGTGCCTCAACGCCACCATAACAGGAATCGTACATAAATTTTACACCGTCACGCTGATGTTGTTTTAAATATTTCACTATATCAGGATGTACTTTAATAAACGTTTTCGTTTCATCATTGTAATCTAAAATTAAATTGTTGTCGCCTTGTACATCGGGTCGCTCCTTCAGTAATTTGGCCAACACTTTGTGTTTTTTCTCCAAACGTCGTATCCGTTCTGTTTCGTTGCGTTGTGCTTCACGTGTTACCGTTGCTAACTGTTCCGGACGTAACATTGGTTTGATACGTGACTTAGACTCGTCCACTGTTTCCACATCGGACGATTCACTTTCCGAACTAAGACTTATCGAGTCACAAAGTCGATTCATTTTCTTTCTCTTCTCAACAACTGATAGCATTTTCTCCAAGGATTTTGGTTTACTTTGTTTTTGTGTTGACGCCACCATTTCATCGAGTACTTCGCAATCAGAATTTTCCGATGAATGCGTCTTGTTTTTATCAGTTTTTGTATTTTTGGCATCAGTAATTTCCTGTTCTGCGGGTGTTTTCATATCCCCCGTTTTATCATATACTTCAGTATCTTCGTCGCTTTCATTGACATTAAAGTTCTTCAGAAATCTCTCAACTAAAGGTGAACTACTACCTTCATTACTAGATAGTATCTCCTCTATATTATCACTGACATCCGATTCGGACGTTTCGCTATCGGATTCGCTGAGCAATTGTTGCTTTACATTCTCATTGCATCGCTTCAAAAACTGTTTTTCCGTTATAATCTCTTCCTCACTCTTCGGAAACAAACATATACAAAAATAAGTATGCAAGTAAGTATATGTTACATGAAATTAAAAAAATTAATCAGTTTACATGGTTTATTAAATTTGTGAAGCAGTTTGTTACATTCAAAAGGAAACGTCATAAACCCTATAAAGTATGTGTATAAAAGGTCAGCGTGACGAGCTGAGTCGATTTAGCCATGTCTGTCTGCCTGTTTGCCCAACTGTCTGTGCTTCTGTCTATATTACACAAACTAGTTCCTCTGTGCTTTAAATAATGATCTGAAGCAGTGCACATGTTCTTTTATATCGAAAAAGTTACTCATTTGTCGGAATCGTCGACATCGGATCACTAACTTGCCATACAAACTGAATGATCAAAATCAAGTTCTTGTATGGAATATTTTTTTTATTTGACGAGATATGTGCACGCATTTGGCAGGGATTATTGTCCAAACCAAAGTTACTATCTCCTAATAAACTTTTCAGATCGGACACCTATAGCATATATGTTAGTGAATTTCAAGCAGTAGGATCAAAATAAAGTTCTTGTAAAGAAGCTTTTTTAATTGTGAGGGGTATAGATATAGCTTCTGAGAAATGAAAGTTAGCAGTTTTTTTTTTGTTTGTTTTTCCCCAAATGACTTACTTCGCTTATGCTCGCGTCGGAAAATATATCTGGCTGAATATCGTCATCAATGTAATCATCAGCTATATCTTTGTTTTTACTGGTAGTAGATTTTGTTTTAACTTTTTCATTTAAGTCTGCCGATTTTGGTGCTCCAAGATTGGTTCGCTTTATCAGCCCATTCAAATTGATTAATCTAAATTGTCAAGTAAACAAATATTCTTTAATTAAAGCAGAAATATAGTTTCACAATTAATTGTTACCGTTCAATTTCTTTGTCGCCTTCATTTTGAGAATTCTTACTACTCAAAGTTTTTCCCGCTGAATTTTCTTTGTCGCTTTCATTCTGTGCACCGTTTCGCACAGAATTTGCATCCGTACTACTCTTCTTACGCTGCCAAGTATCTCGCTCCTCGCTTTCGTCGCTATCACTTAAATTATTTTTCTTATTTACATTGCGGATGTTAGTGAAATTCTCACTGCAAAAGGTTTCCGTTTCGAATATTTCAGATTGTGTATACTCCGCCAAAGGTACACCATCGTCATATTCTGCAGCAATGCTTTCTTTTTTATGTGCACTAAGCATTTGCGTTCCAGCATTTACTTCTGAATTTTTCGTTGAGCACTTTATGCGAATTCTATTTCCTGGTAATTTTATAAAAGCTTCCGTCTTACTGGTGTCACTTGAACTGTCTGAATCCGTAGCATCTAATAAAATATGCTTATTGCTTTGATTAAGTTTGCGTAATTTACTTTTAGATAATCTACTGTCTGTCTGCATCGACTTATCCTCATAACGAACGGCGGCAGATGATTTTACTATTCTTTTAAATATTTCGAATTGTTCCTGCAAATATTTTTGAAGTTTATTTTCGATGGTTGTTGTGGACGAAGTAAAAGTGTCACAATCGTTTTGCAAAGATTTAGCAAACGACTTCAGTGTCTCTAAATGGTGAATAACGGTCAGTTTTTCATTACAATTAATATCGAATGCTTCATCGAAAGTTGAGTGTTCCATTGGTTCCGAACAATTCTCTATTGGCGACGGTACAGATGCAATATTAACACTCTTGAAATCGACATCGTCTCGTGGAAAACTTTCCTTTTCCTTACGCTCAGTTTCTAATTTATTAATTTCATTTGTCGTTGTGCTGTCCATAGTCGATTGTTTTGAAGAATTCTCCTTAACAAGTAATTCACCAGTAGTGGTATCAAGATCTACGTCATCGTTTTCAGCATAATGATTATTAAATTTTTCCAAATTTTCACAAAATATTGCTGACTTTGCGCAGATCTGACCTGAGGTATTTTCCAATATTTGCTGATTAACTGTCGCAGTATTTTTCAATTCAACACTGCTTTCGCTTTTTGTATTATCCAATGTTTTCGAACAATTCTTTTCTGACAATGGTCCAAATGAGATAATTTTTAATTCAGGTTCTATTTTTGGTTCCGAATTTTGTAATGTTTTATCACTTGTTGTGCTGTATGTGTGACTGTTTTTATGGAAGTAATCAAAACCAGTTTTATTTTTTGACTCAGTATCTGTAATAGTACTTGATTTATTTGAACAATCACCTTGTAAGGCATGTTCTAAGGGTTCCGAACAAATTTCTTGTAGCGATGGTATAAAAGATATATTCACAGTAATATTTTCATTACTATTCGCTGTTGTTGTAGATGAAGCAGTTGAATTTATTTCATCATCAAATTTTGTTTTTATCTTACTAGTTTCATCCGTGACCACTGATTCAGCAAGATTTTTATGAGCTAAAGTTTTTAAGTCCACATCAAATATTGCACATTTTGAAGATTTTTCTTCGACGAAAATATCTATTAAATTTGATGTGTCACCTTTAGAAATCTTAATATCTTTATCTTCTTGCGTACTAAATGTATTAATACTTTCTAAAGTTCTGTCAACAAAATCATTAACAAGATTTAGGGCAGTAGAGGAACAATCCTCTCTACTAAAAATATGATGGAACAAAAGTTTGCGCAAACTATCGCCATTAGTTAATTGGCTTTGGGAAGTGTAATTATGGTCGTTCATTATATGTGAAATGTCGCTGTCATTATCAACATTTGAAATGAATTCGTCATTAGTAGTGTAATGTGAGTCCTGCCCTAGGATTGCGTTGTTGAGTAGATCGTTGTGTTGTTTGTTGCTATTGATATCATTTTTATCAGTAATCTCATTTACATTTCCTATTTCTACCTCTGGTGCAGCACAGTTCAAATTTATATCATCCTTATACTGCTCCTCTATATAATAATCACCAATTTGTTCTTCTAAAATCTTTTCGGTTTCGCATGTAAATTCCATTTTTATGTCGTTGGGTTTTATTATGGAACTTTTTATTACATCTATAGGAGCAATTACACTGGTCGCTTGTAATTTGTCGTCATCAATTTCCTTAGATTCATGACCAGCTTCAATACGTAAATCATTTGGATATTTTGATAGACACGCAATTTCTTCCTCAGCGAAATCCCCATTTAATGTTTGCGAAGCAGTTTCCTTATTCACAGCAGTTACGTCTTCGGTATGCGAATAAATTGTGTGGCTATCAACATTTAATCCTTTAAAGGCGTCTAGCTGTTTTTGTGGTTTTTGAATCTCCACATTTTCCTTTTCACACACATAATTGGTGACACCAACTTCTTCATCATTAGTATGATTTAATCTAACACTGGTACTTGGATTATCATTATAATTCTGATATATTTTTTCCATAGATGAAACATGTTCAATGTTTGGGCAGTTTCTCAAATTCTCCTCGACTTCCTCCTGACTGAGAAAATTATCCTCATCGAAACTCAAAAGAGTACTCAAAGTATCCGACACTTCCTGATCGATATCTCTTGACATATTGCTTTTATTTATTATACATTTGCTGGAATACAAAAATTACATATCAAACACAATTTTTCGCTTCATTATTTTACGATGTATTATACCAAGTGAGAACTTCCGCAATTACATATTTTTCTTGTCTTCCTTTCACAATTGTTCAAAATTGGAATAAAAGATTTATAATAACAAAATAAATTCTTTCCACCATCGACAAACAAATGTTTTCATCGTATAATGTTTACGGCTGATATCTTTATTCATGTCAATGTAAATTTGTGGAATGAAACACAAAGTGATTATTTAAAAATCCAATTATGATATGCGATTTGCATTACAGTTATTTATACACAAAACGCAACAATACATTTGGGATCAGTTTAACTTTTGTTAATTAAATTGGCGTTTTTTTGAGTAATTTGATCAAAAGAAAATAACAACAACTACGTTTTCACTACGTCGATACCAACTGAAGTATTAGCGTCCTTTAAGTTCTGTAACGTAGAAACTAAATACTATTTTTTATACAGTGTACCCTGTATTTTTGTTCTTCATTTTACTTTGTCCCATATGTCATTCTTTGTTTTTATTTTTATTTGTTACTGAATATTTAGTAAACAAGTATTGCGACTAAATACTTTGAGTACTAAAATTGATGGAATCATGTCTGCATCAGCTAGAAGCAGTGGTAAAATAAAGAAAAAGGATAAAAGTACGAACAACGTCATAAAAATTCCTAAAAGTGTGTTTGAAAGAACATTAGAAGTGATAAATAATCCGCAACATTCAGCATGGACTGACCGAAATAATTCTTGCGCAAAAGCTATTCATAGTAGCGCAGAAAATAACATAAGGGGAATGCGTTCAGTAGACATTTGCACAAAGATGTTTTTAGCAAGAACTTGTTTAATGAAGCGGGATATTAAAAACCTAGCAAAGGTGCTTACTGTTACTACTCCGAGTGGCGGACGAATAGATGTCAGATGGTACCCACTTTGTGTAAAGGTAATCTAATAAACAAATACAGATTCATTAAAAAACCTTGTATTTCTTTAAATTTTCTTTAAAATCGAAGTTATATCAAATTCTTTGTTCATTTAAAGCAAGAACAGACTGAAAATTATATATGTATATTTTAATTTCAGTACGGAGTACTTTGCTTGGCGCATAAGAACCATCCTTTATTCAATCTGTACCTGCAATCATTAGCTTCATCGGATAATAGCGAAGAAACTGTGAAAAAGTGTACACAATATTCTCAAAATGTAGAGACATGTAATAAATAAGATACAAAAGTGCAATTTGAATTTGCATTTTATTTATTTTTTCATTACATACTAATATTACATATTTGTTTGAGTTCAAAGTGAATATTAAATTTTAGGGGCTAAAACGCACGATTCAACGAATATGCTGTTTTTTAGTAGAGTAACACTAGCAAATATAATCTTATTACTAAAAGAACGATACATTTGAAATCCATAGCAAATTTTATTTGCTTTCAATAACCGTTTATTGAATGCTAACGCATGAAGTGCAAACTTCAATGAAAAACATATCCAAACATTTAAAGTGTACAAATACTTAATACTCCATAAAATATCAATCTTCTTCAATATTTTTTATATGAAGTATTTCTTCTAGAATATGTTTATGTTAGAAGTTCAAAGTTTTAAACTAAACTATTGGCATCGTGTATATTTAGAGGCACAAATTCTCACATCGCAGCTCTCACCTGCCTTTATGCCAATAAATATACTTGAAAAGATACATACAGTTAAATACATTATTTATTGTTAACCTTGCAGGATCTGAATACGCATACCTACGGTTCATATAGTCTCCACGAGTTATTTTCTTGTAAATCCTTTATACTTGTAAGTAATGGAGTAATTGTAATATTACATCCGACTAACAATCAGTTTTTTCCATTAATCATTTTGTAATTATTTATGTTCTTTAAATGTTAAGATTATTAATTGAAAAAATCGAACTGTGTTCCAGTATTTTGCACAGTCCTTAATAAACATCATCTTCCATTGAAAAATCGGATGTTTCTCCAGCGTAAATTGAACTGAAAAACAGAAAATTTATTATAATGATTTTTAAATGATGTAAATTAACTTACTTTACTGCACGGCATGTAAAGAAGACGATGCGTTTTAACTTTTTGTTATAAAAGAAGTAGTTAAAAGACCACAAACAGCCGGGTTCACCAAAGGGATCTGAACTCAAGTCCGGATTGTAGCTGTAAATGTCACAATCAGATAAGTTGATTTCATCATCTATAGCCGTCCATAAGGGTTGACGTAAAACTTGATATTGGTCTCCAGCTAAAGCCGATAAATTCGAATGAACTGAGTTCATCACCCACTGTAGTGAAGGTTCTTTGCTAAATTCATGAGACTGCAATGGAAAAACAAAATATTTGGTCAAAAACTAACTAAGCTCTAGAATACCATCACAGAAATTCAATGAAAAAATAATTTTTGTTATGAATCCTACCTTGGCATCAGAAAAATCATAATCTGGTTCAAATGAAGCATTCAATGTAGCGATCAAGTAGAAAAGAGTCTTGCGAGATATAGTATCGCAAAGGATTATTCCTTCGTCCCCCGACTGGCTATTGTTGCGATGGAAGTTGGGTGAAAGGTCAGCTAAGGTTTGTGGTGGTGAAAGTGCTTGTAGATCATGTGGTCCAACACCGTGTGTATCAGCGGTGAATCTTTTATACAAAGCTTTATCAGCCGCCACCATTTTGCAGGAATAGCTCTCAATACGACCAAAGATTGTACTCCCACCAGTTTGTATAGACAATGCATTATTAATCGCCTCAAAACGCGAACTCTCCAACAACTTCATTTTGCAAAACAATTAGTTATATACCAACAACTTGTTAATAAAATGTTATGATGATTTTGACCGTTGCAATGGTGATAATTATAGCGTATTCCGTATGATTATTTTGATCCTGAAGGCTTCACGTATTTATTCCCGTCTTGAAATCTTTTACATTAACGATGCATATAACTTATAGGCCTAATTATATTGTAGACTCACGCAAATACTTTGCAATGGTCAATCTAAACACAAACTCTTATTCTCGCCGGTTGGTTAGCAATTCTGAATTGTTGTTTTGGGTATACTATCATTGCCGTTATCAGATTTCCACATATGTTTGTGTTCTTAAACATCGTAGATGGATGAACAATTAGTCTCTTTTTAACTATAACGCGCTTTACTTTTGAGTTATACAACTTAATTTGATCACACTGCTTAGTAAACATTACACTTTGGGCAACAAAATGTCTTTATTCTATTTATATAGCGATCCGCACATATATTCTTCGCAGGTGTATTATATAATTTTATTATTTGAATAACGGCACTGTAGGAGTTCAATTGTTCAGAACGAAAACCAAACAAGTCGCAAGCAAGCAAAAGGTCAAAATATTCAAAATGGCGTACACTGGATCTTGTTTGTATACTTTTGATACCAGGTATTTGTTATTAGATTTAGTATAAAATTTTTCCAATAGGTAGTACTCAAACCTATTAAAAATAAGCACTCTTTCCTTCGTCCCGATTCCACTTCTTCTATAAATGTTCAAAGTCACCTGAATCACTCATTTTTGCATATAATATTGACACCAACATTACCAGGAACAAATATATGTATGTGTACAACTAGGAAAGTAAAATCATATATATGCAAGTGATATTTCTATTTCGGGGTTTCTTTCGTAAAAATTCACCAATAATTTTTCTGAGTTTTCACTGCAATCGATTTGGCATAAATAATTTCTCTTCCTCACAAAGAAAACACAATTGGAAATTCTTTTGGTATACGATTAATAAAATGGTTCACTTCTTAGTCGTTTCTTCTTTGTGATTACTTTTCTCTAGTATATATATCCGGTTTTTTTTTCGTGATGAATATTCGTTAATATGAAACTGGTTCTTTACTTTCACAGTTAAGGCGCATTTAGGTTGAGACAGTTATCAGTTCTGTACTGTGATACAGACACAAGTCACTAAATTTGAGATTTAAATTAGAGACATCTTTTACGACTTCAGACGATTTTGCTATTCTGTAAGTGACAGTCACAAAATCTATTACATTTTATTATTGAGAGATGTTTTTTCACTTGAATAAAAATAAATATGTCGATAACAAATATTAAATTTTCTATAACATAGTCAAAAAACATAATTATCAATAAAAATGAAAATATATGTTGACTTTGTTTCATAATATTTACGAAATTTATGTAAAATTTATTCATTTTTAACTTTGTCGTGTTTGAGTTGCTTACAAAATATAAAAATACGACAATCGATTAAAGTCTATGATGATCTCTATTCAGTATATTCAAAATGGCAGACAAGAGCTCTTTTTAGTTTTGAGACCGGCTAACTACCAGGTCTCAGTATTTTGAGACTAACGCTAGAGACTGTTTAGTGAATAGTAACTAGTCTCAAATTGAGACTTTGCCTCAAAATGTCTCAAATAGAGACTAGAGACTGGTTACAGAATCCCGCTATTATATGTATTTGCATATTCCCCTCACCAAAGTAACCAGAGTCGAGCCCTGTTGATAGCATATTTTATAAAATACGTAGTTACTTAACCCACTGGCATTCTTTACTTTATTTCCAATTTGAATCTCCATCGCCATACAGTTCTTTTTTCCAAATAGGTACAGATTTCTTCAGATGTTCAATAGAATATGAAACTGTCTTTAATGCGTCTTCTCGATGGGGAGACTATATAGCAATAACTACGCTTGCTTCCTTTGTTGCTACTAAACCGAGACGGTGATGTATTGCGATGTTCACTACATCGTTCCAATGAGAGCGCACTGCATCACAAATTTTTTCAAGTTCTTTTAGAGCCATTGTCTCGTATGCTTCATATTTAAGCGAATGTACCTATAATGAACAATCTTGCTTGCGTAACATCTAACTATTATTATTTAAAACACTTAAATACAAACCATTTTTCCGTCAAACGAATTTCTAGCCGTTCCTACGAATATGGAAACAGCACCACAATCTTCACGAAATATTGAATTTGTAATGGCTGCAACATCCAAGGGCTCCCGGGTAATTGACAAAAAATTAGCCATACTTTTTACCCTCCACTAATAGCTGGAATAATAGCAACCTCGTCACCTTCTTGAAGATTTACTAAATTCTCACAGTAACACTCGTTTATTGCTATAACACAACTATCCCTTATACTGTCTATTGCAAATTTTTGGCAAATCTGGTTTAAGAGTTGAGATACTTGTATATGTTGTTCCGTAATAAAAGTTGTCGAACTTAATCCAGAAATTTCACGTGCTTTGGCAAAAAATAATACTTTAACTTTCACCAAATTATCTTCTGGGACACAACTCATTACCAATAGTATTTAGAAAATTACAAGTATAAGACCAGTTGGATAAGATACTATAAGATAAGTGAGGGCAAAATTATCAAAACAATTAATATCAACCGATTTTTTTGTCCTACCAGTTGGTTTATCGTGGGATTGTGTATTGTGAGATAAGATACTATAATATAAGGAAAGGAAAAATTAGCAGAACAATTAATATCAACCGATTTTTTTCTCCCACCAATCAGTTTACCGTGCGATTCTGTACTGCGTTACAGACACAAGTCTCTAAATTTGAGATTTTAAGTTAGAGACAATTTTTGTAACTTGGAGACGATTTTGCTATTCTGTAAGTGACAGTCACAAAATCTATTACACTTCATTATTTAAAGATGTTTTTACACTTGAATGAAAATTAATATGTTGAAAACAAATATTAAATTTTCTATAGCATAGTCATACATACATAATTATCAATAAAAATAAAAATATATATTGACTTTGTTTCATAATATTTACAAAATTTAGGTAAAATTTATTTATTTTGACCCTTACATAATATGAAAAAACGACAATCGATTAATATCTATGATGATCTCTGTTTAGTATATTCAAAATGGCAATAGCAGTTCTTTTTAGTTTTGTGACCTGCTAACTATCAGGTCACAAATTTGAGACAATATTTTGGGACTAACGCTAGAGACTGTTTAGTGAATAGTAACTAGACACAAATTGAGACTTTACCTCAAAATTTTTCAAAAAGTGACTAGAGATTGCTTACAGAATCGATTTGTAATACTGTTAAAAATATTATTATTTTATATTATTTTACCAATCGCCTTTGATATAATTACGACATACATTAATTTCGCAGAAATATAAACTAATTGGGATACATTTGTTTTATACATTTTGCTTTCATTGAAATAGTTTCATCAGACTAAAAAGAAAATATATTTATTTAATATATTTTTTTATGAGCTGAAGTTACTCGTGTTTTTGTCAACCTTTCAATGAACGTTTTCTTATTGGCAAGAGGGAAAATATATAGTATATTACAATATTGATAGATTTTTCGATTTTTGGTGACTTAACACAATCTTTTACGATAGTAAATTATTCTAGTATGTAATGAGATGCATATGAGTAGTGGCACAATAAGTTGGTTCTGGCTTTATATGGTAAAAAAAAACGTTTCTTGGAAACATTTAATTTGTCACAGACATATTATTAATATTTTTTGTGTATAGAAATGATAATTTTCTATGCTGGTCTAAGTTTTTCATAAGACCTTTTTGGAAGGACGAGAAGAGGTCGCTGAACAATGTCGACAATGTGACTCGCGATGTTAAATGTTCAATTGTTAAATTGATCAAAATCTTTGATCACATTGTGACGGAGCACTAGAACATGCGTAAGGTGTGCGCAAAGATAATCCCAAAAGTGCTCACTGACGACCAGAAATTGCGGCGAGTGGAAGTGTGCCAAGAAAATTTGAACATGTGTGAAAGCGACCCCCATGGATCTTCGAGTATGAAAATGAAAGGCAAGCTTTTTGAGACAGGAGAGGGAATCCAAGCAGCATGCACCTCTTCTCTAAGGCTATTTCGTAAACTGCCTTCCGTGACGCCTTCAATGCATCGACGCAGAAGGAGCCTATTTTGAAAGTTTTTAAAGAATTGTCACGATTGATTCAATAAATTTTTTTAAAACGACTCAGTCCTATTACTTTCCGGACAAGCCCTGTATGTATACGTTCCTACATTTACGAATTGTAAAGTACTGCAATCAAGGAGATTACAGATTCTGCCTACATCTCTCCAAAGCCAACTAGCAGTTAGATAACTGGTTATTTACCCAACAACGCTAGCAGAAATTTCGCTCGAAAATTCTTACGGCCGAATTGAAAATCTAACCGAAACTATTGATATCGGTAGTGGTGACTTGACGCCATGTATGGTACATATGGAATTTTGATTTCTCCTCACGTGAACGAATTTATTTTACTATCATTTATCCAAGTCACACGATAGGGAGTCCTCTTGTATGAAACCTCGCTTGGTATCGAACGGCTCGGAGAGGTTCTTCCTGATCCTGACGGAATTTCTGATGTTGTTCAACGTCAGCTTACACAGCCGTATTAGCTTTGTGGGAATACCAAGTTCAGACATAGAGGCATAGAGGTAGTTCCTTTTCGTTCTGTCGAAGGTGGCTTTAAAAATCGACGAAGAATATCCTTTCATGGATATTTTTCAATCTTTGCTGTAGAGAGGCGGTAGCGTATCCTCGCTACAACAAGATAGTGGTACAACTTTCACATTTGACAATGTATCTTCTCAAAAGTTGTCACAGGTTATTTTCTAAGATAATAATGTAATATGCGAAGAAATTGTTCAGATCGGCTCACTATAGCATATAGCTTCCATACAAACTGAAGACATAGTTACTAAAAGAAATGCACCTGTGTAGGGTATATTAGCTTCGGTGCAGCCGAAGTTAACATTTTTCTTGTTTTTTTTTTTATAAAATTGCGTATGCGGGAAATGTTCTACGGATTATTCTGAACAACATTGTCTAAGGTTCTAAAACCGGTATCGAGCTACCGGTTAGGGGCAAAGGGAAATATTGACCCGACTTAACCAATTTTTGACATATAGACTTAGTATAGTCAGAAAAGGATTATTCTTGAATTTCAATATATATCTCACACATTGACCGATATTCTCAATCTAAAGTTAACTATAGGTACTGCGGTCGAAATAATCTGTACCTAGAGGCTTGAACAGTTTTTGTTGAATTTGAACAATTTTTGTTCATAAAGTGGCTTACGTTAGTAGGATTATTCCTACGAAGTTTTATTCCGGGTTTTCCGATATTAATTCAATAAAAGGAGAAAAAATGAATATTTTAAAATACAGTGTGTTTGAGACATAAGATTTTAAATTTCCACCAAATTTGATGAAAGAATTTTTTTTTTAAATATAAAACACAAAATTTGGTTATTTGGAGTTTTCACGTACATAAATTTCGAGGTTATGTGAAAAAATCAGTGAACAACAGTTATAGGCCTTTTCATTACCTTCAATATTGATTGATTGATTTTCTATAAGAATCGTAGTTTTGATCGAAATTGAGATAAACTGTTTTAACCCATAAAAATTCAAGTACACACCTCCCCTTTCTTTTCCCAACCTCCGATCCCCGTTAATTATTTTTTCCTCTGTGTTTGTTATTTTAACTTTCGTTTCCGATTGGTTTCATCCTACTATGATTTTGTATTGTTTTCAAGTACCTCTATTAAAGCTTGAAAGGTGTGGATTTAACTCTAGGTATGCATATAAGTTTGGTAATACTTGTATAAACTCTTATATGTTTTATGCATTATTATTGTAATGGAAATTTTACCAAATATCTTTTTGCAACATTTGATTTTTTATTTACAATCATTCGATCCACTAACGCACACTAATATTGTTTTTATACTCTCGCAACAAAGTTGCTAAAGAGAGTATTATAGTTTTGTTCACATAACGGTTGTTTGTAAGTCCTAAAACTAAAAGAGTCAGATATAGGGTTATATATACCAAAGTGATCAGGGTGACGAGTAGAGTTGAAATCCGGATGTCTGTCTGTCCGTCCGTCCGTCTGTCCGTCCGTCCGTGCAAGCTGTAACTTGAGTAAAAATTGAGATATCATGATGAAACTTGGTACACGTATTTCTTGTCTCCATAAGAAGGTTAAGTTCGAAGATGGGCAAAATGGGCCCACTACCACGCCCACAAAATGGCGGAAACCGAAAACTTATAAAGTGTCATAACTAAGCCATAAATTAAAATGAAATTTGGCACAAAGGATCGCATCAGGGAGGAGCATATTTGGACGTAATTTTTTGGAAAAGTGGGCGTCGCCCCGCTCCCTACTAAGTTTTTGTACATATCTCGGAAACTACTATAGCTATGTCAACCAAACTCTATAGAGTCGTTTCCTTCAGGCATATCTATATACAGTTCAAAAATGGAAGAAATCGGATAATAACCACGCCCACCTCCCATACAAAGGTTATGTTGAAAATCACTAAAAGTGCGTTAACCGACTAACAAAACACGTCAGAAACACTAAATTTTACGGAAGGAATGGCAGAAGGAAGTTGTACCCAGGTTTTTTTTTTAAATTGAAAATGGGCGTGGCGTCGCCCACTTATGGACCAAAAACCATATCTCAGGAACTACTCTACCGATTTCAGTGAAACTCAGTTTATAATATTTTTTTAACACCCTGATGACATGTACGAAATATGGGCGAAATCGGTTCACAACCACGCCTTCTTCCAATATAACGCTATTTTGAAATCCATCTGATGCCTTCTCTGTATAATACGAGTATGTATATACATTAGGAACCAAAATAAAAAAAATATGTAAATGACGGATAATGAAATCTCGATTATCACCTTATCATGCGAGAGTATAAAATGTTCGGTGACACCCGAACTTAGCCCTTCCTTGTTTAATGACTGCCTTTGCCGGCCTTTGAGTTTTTAGGCATTTTGAATAACATTCACCGCATAACAACTAAGCGGCTGAGTACCCTGTAGCCTAGGGTGGCAAAAATTTTATTTCGATTTTCTGAAATGAAAAAAATATTATATACACAGAGATAACAAGCCTAGAAAATTTGACTTAAATTCAAGCATTTAACAAATATTGAAATACACCCAACTCTTTTTTTACACGGTTTCTTTTTACACGAATTTGAAGTTACACGGATGAAAAAAAAATTTGTAAAAAAATTTTAATCTAGTACGGTTTCAAAACCACTGTCTTGTAATTATGTTTGTTGTTACCACACTTGGTAACCAAGAAATCACCTTAATCGATAACTCTTACCTACACATTTTGGTCGCATCACATTTACATAAAATATTGCTTAATTAAAGTGTTTAAAGTTTATTAGCTCGCAATATTTTATCAATTGATCGGGCTATCATTAACCCTTACTACAGTTAAAAAGAATTTCCAAAATTTCAAAGATTCCAAGAAAAACTGAATATCTTGTACTGTCTGGAAAGAGGTGAAGGTTCAACATCTGTGGGATCTTGGCTTAAACGAAGCTATGTACTATCAGGACCATTTAGAAAAATGAGAATGAAATACGGAAATCTGTCATCATCATCAGTTCATCAAAACATAGTTCCAAAACATCGTCATATATTAGAGATGAAGTGTTAGTATAAATGGAAAAGTCTGTAGTGTTTTGGATTGAGGATTTATTGCAAGAAGAGAATACCTGGATTAAGAGATTTATTTCGTTTTTGCTTTCTCTACCAATTTTTCACCTGTATGAATTATGTATTTTAAGTTTTAATGCTCAATAAAATTTTATAGTTTTCAACATTTTTTACACGTTTTTTCTAAGTAAATATAGTTCTTTATTTCTTCTTTTGAGGAATATTTTAATATAGGACACGCCTCTTTTTTTACACGGATTTCTGAGGAACGTATCTACCGTGTAAAAAAAGAGTTGGGTGCACATATAAAGTACTACACACAATACACCAATAAACAATTTCCAAACGCTTTTACTTTTAATACTATGACCTTTTACAATATCTGCGGTTACTTCAGAACTAAACACTTTTTCTTCTTTTCCGGCGTAGACACCCCTAACGCGATTATAGCCGAGTCAACAACAGCGCGCCCGTCGTTTCTTCTCTTCGCTACGTGGCGCCAATTGGATATTCCAAGCGAAGCCAGGTCCTTCTCCACTTTGTCCTTCCATCGGAGTGGAGGTCTTCCTCTTCCTCTGCTTCCCTCGACGGGTATTGCGTCGAATACTTTCAGAGCTGGAGTGTTTTCGTCCATACGTACGACATGACCTAGCCAGCGCAGCCGCTTTCTCTTAATTTGCTGAACTATGTCAATGTCGTCGTATATCTCATACAGCTCACCTTTCCATCGAATGCGATATTCGCTGTGGCCAACTTGCAAAGGCCCATAAATCTTTCGCAGAACCTTTTTCTCGAAAACTCGTAACGTCGATTCATCAAATGTTGTCATCGTTTATGCCTCTCTAACTTCGAAGTTGTAGACAATTTCGTCTACCTTGGAACCAGCAAACACAGTCTGAGAAATGCTAGTTCCAAGGTAGACGAAATTGTCTACAACTTCGAAGTTATGACTCTCAACAGTGACGTGGCAGCCGAGTCGCTAGTGCGATGACTGTTTATTTGATGACAGGAGATCGTTCCCTACCAGATCCAGCAAACACAGTCTGGAGAAATGCTGGTTCCAAGGTAGACGAAATTATCTACAACTTCGAAGTTATGACTGTCAACAGTGACGTGGGAGCCTAGTCGCGAGTGCGATGACTGTTTATTTGATGACAGGAGATCGTTCCCTACCAGAACTATTTGCTTTGCTTCCTTAGCCAGTCTGGAGAAAGCAGAAGAAGTGGCGCGGGTGTTAAGGCCAATGTTATCAATATCATCGGCATACGCCAGCATGATCGATTAAGTTCTGCAGCTCGAATTATTTTCTCCTATAGTCGTCTTGTCTGAAACCTCGTTTGGTATCGAACGGCTCGGAGAGGTCCTTTCCGATCCTGACGGAGCTTTTGGTATTGCTCAACGTCAGTTTACACAGCCGGATTAGTTTGGCAGCTTTGAAATCGACGAAGAGATGGTGTGTGACGATTCTCTTTTCACGGGTCTTTTCCAAGATTTGTGGGGCCTCCCTTTTTGTGGATTGGGCAGAACGTACTTAAATTCCAATCGTTGGGCATGCTTTGGTCCGACCAAATTTTACAAAGAAGCTGATGCATGCTCCTTATCAGTTCCTCGCCGCCGTGTTTGAATAGCTCGGTCGGCAATCCATCGGCCCCCGCCGCTTTATTGTTTTTCAGACAGGTAATTGCTATAGTCTGCTCCATCACCATCGATTTGGGAATCGGGTTCTCTTTCTCCTGAGCAGGCTGGAGAAGTGTTCCCTCCATAATTTTAGTATGCTCTGGACATTGGTTACTCGATCACCTCTTAGGTGTAGAGTATGCTCCGTCTTAAAACCTTCTGTTAGTCGCCGCAATTTTTCGTAAAATTTTCGAGTATTACCCTTGTCGGTGAATTTATTAGCAACTACAGGTGCTAAATCGTCTATAGAAGTCGCTGGCCTCTTTTTTACGTTGTTACGTAGATTTCCGTTCATTTTGTGACCTCGACTCAACGGTGGCAAAAACTAATAAAGATAATCGGAAAAGGCTAAAGCGTTAAAAGAGTAAATTTGACACGTCGGTCAGCTAGAGAGGAGGTATGTAAATGTTTTGAAGGAATCTTGGGTTGAAATTCTTAAAACTTTAGAATCAGTCAAAGATGATTATGATTATGAAAGGCCTGTAACGCGACAAAAAGCGACTGGAATATTATGAAAAAATTGCAAACTCTGGAAACGGTTGGTAATGTAATGGTTATATGTATAGATGTTTTTAGAGACAATAAAAAAGTGGTTGTTAAAATGGTGCAGATAGTTAAGAAATAGTATTTATTATATTGGTTTTAAATGGTGTGTAATAAAAAAGATTTATCAAGTTTAAGACTTACTTTA
Source organism: Bactrocera dorsalis (assembly GCF_023373825.1). NCBI lineage: Eukaryota > Metazoa > Arthropoda > Insecta > Diptera > Tephritidae > Bactrocera > Bactrocera dorsalis. The sequence goes on along the minus strand of NC_064303.1, from coordinate 24,914,679 downwards.
ACCTTCATCAAAAGATTGATAAGAGTTTTTCTTTGTTTAAAATTATGTTTCTTCAAACTCAAATTCTTCAAAAATAATCAAGGATCTCTCACGGTTCGAGTATTTCGAAGACCTTAGCTTTTAAATTATTTAGTGGAGTGACTTTGTACCGCAAATATCGACCAATATGTGAGTTATCTCGATGAAAATGAGAGACCGTATTTTACTCATAACAGTGTATCTTTGTGCCTAAAATATATATAATTGCGCGAAAACTTGACCTAGCCCCCATATAACTATTACCAAGATTTTCGAACTTCGGACTAACTTCGTTCCATATGATTGGTTATTACATGTGAGGTACCTTAATGAAACCATTGGAACATTTTTTAGTATGTGGTATGATAATAGTTAATAAATTAAATCGGGTCGATAGTACCCCAACTCCCACATTAATAAGTAAATGATTTGGTTTTTCTAACAATCTTTATGACGAATATGTCGGTCAGTGTATGTGTCATATATGTATGTACATATATGTACATGTATACAACAGCTCATATTCCGATCCTCTGGTTGACGTTTTGCATCTTAAGGTACAATATTTCTCTGGCTTTGATTCTTACAAGTTGCAGTATAAAATGTTCGGTTGCATGCGAACTTAGCCTTTCTTACTTGTTTTCATTTGTACGAGTAGGGTTACAATGAATTTCAGTAAACCAGTACTTGACTGTTGAATAATCTGGGGCATACATATTTAGTGTAACGTTTAACAAGTTATATCTCTGCATCAACAATATTTATTTCTCATCAAGAAACAATAATTTTTTTTTTTTAAAACATAGTACGAGTATGTACTCGCTTCCATCACCTTGAGGCCAATCACTTCAAAACGATTAGGTGAAATGTCATGATTTTAGTATATACATATGTATGTACATATAAGCCGTTGATAGAGATTCCTTGTTTGGGGCCATCTCCCGTTCAGACCAAAGACTTTTTATATCATTGTAGTTAGAATATATGTATATGTATAAATGTATACAAGCCTCTGTATTATCACTTGCGTATGCAGATAAATATATGTATATGTATGTACATATATAGGCACAATGCACATCAATCTACATATGAAGTTATATGTATGTATATAGTACAATTAAATTTACTCAGCTCCCAAACGATTGTTTAAAAAGCATTTTATTGTTTATATGTATTTTTTGGATAGTTTTCCCTAAATGAATTTAGCTTCCTATGTACACGTGTTCGGAAGCACTTGAGCACTTGAAATTAAAGATTTGTTTTGATTGAGTTGCTCTAACCCTTAAAATTGAAAATACTCTAATAAACAAATTTATTTTTGAAAATTTCAGCCTAATTAACCAGTGAAGAAACATTCGAAGCACATACATATGTATGTATGTGTGTACATGTATGTACATATATAAATTGGTTTATTTCTGTCTATGTAAACATAATTACCTGTGCCAATACGCATATTGATTCCTATTTACTCGTATGTACATATGTATATGGGCTAAAAAATCTTTGTCTCAACCGAGAGATCGCATTAAACAAAATATCCATATACTGCTGTTAGAGTACTAGCCTTAACTCGAATATTGACATATAAACTAAACCTATGATATTTCACTCAATCGTTCTCAAGTTTTTGATTTCAAAGAGGAGATATGTATCTCTGCTATTTTTGTTTACAATGGAAGAATAACATGTTTCGAAAAAAACATTATGTCATGATTTGGAAAAATACTTTTGATGCAGAGCAGTAACTTTATTAGTTCTGCGGTAAATTTGTACCAGCATATTTAACGGTTAACTACTGGTTTGCCAAATTTCATCATAAGGTCACCCGTACAAATTACACTCCCCGTAAGGAAGAAAGAAGCAGTAACTCAACATGACATCGTTGCGAAAACTTCTGAATTGCTTTTTTAGTGGCCGAAACATAAATCTGTCTTCTTGAAATAAAACTAATTTTTACAAATGAAAAGATTGTCCCCACTTTGTTTTTTTTTTTTTTTAATCGATCAAAAAATCCTACCCTTTAAGAATTTGTTTTTTTTTAAATATATATAGTACATCATTAAACACCAGTGTTTAATTGCCATTCCACTAAATAATTGTTGCCCGTTGAAGGTCACCAGGTTTAAAATATTAAATTTGTTTTTCATAAAGAATTATTTTCATCAACTGTCAACTGTACATTCTTATCATATTTTACATTATATAATCAACAATCAATATTGCTGTGCGTTAGTGGATCGTATGAACAACGAGTACTAAATTGGGGCCAACGACTCTTCAGACCATGTAGTATATATGTACATACATATGTACATGCGAGTATGTATGTATATTATATTATACATTCTTATAAATATTAAACCTGTGCAATTTTAATTTTTTTTTTCAAATAATAGATACTAATGTTTTATCGAGCTATTTATGGAAAAAGCATATTATTTTAATTTATGCATATTTTTTATTTTTAACTGTTTTTTGGGTTACGATTCATAATAAAATAACCAAATTTATATAAAATAAATACATTATGATTTAAGTTACACATATTCTAATTAAACAAAATTACACCAAACAGCATTTCAAGCAATAAAATGGTTCGGTTGAAATCACAAAACGTTCATTCACTCTTGATCAGGAATTAATTCGGAAGCCCATACATCTTGAGGCCAACCAGTGCGTCCTTTATTTGAGCGTTGCATATTCTGTAGATGGATATAAGTATATAAATTTCAAATTATTCATTTAACTATGAAAATATTTATTTATGTAAATGCAAGTAAATGCTGGTGTACTAAGCATAATGAATTATAGCGTCGTGTCATTTTAAACTAACATTACATTATTGCTGTTTACAAATATTTTCCTTAAAACCGTTATTTTTAAAAAATCTTATAATTTCCTCATCAATAATCCTTATAATGTTCAATTTAGTGGGAGCCATTATGGGGTGCAAAGGTTGTTGGTAGTTGCAGACCAGGTATAGCCTAGATAGTAGCTGATATTGAACTATACATCCAAATCGTTCCTTTGATATATTTTCAATTTGCTTGGTATTAAGTTCGCTATTTAATACTTTTTTTAGACTAACATAATACTTGTGGCTTTTTAAAAGGTTAAATTGTATGAGACCTATTATATAATGTTATTATTATACAAGGTGGCGCAAAAATAACCTTCCGATGTTTTTTGGCTGTAATTTTTTAAAAAATTAAAAACTTTGATTCTGCTTGTGGATTATTTTTATTTGGTCTTTTAAATTTTTTTACATCAAGTCGAGAATATGATATCATGTAAATGGCCGCCGCCACAGTTGATTGTCATTTGAGCCCTTTTTATGGCATTTTCCATCACTTTGGCCAGAACTTCCGGCGATAGGTCCTCACATTCTTGACGGATATTGTCTTTAAGAGCTGCAAGAGTCTGAGGCTTGTTGACATAAACCCGCGACTTCAAAAAGCCCCACAAAAAGAAGTCTGGAGCGGTCAAATCAGGCGATCTTGCTGGCCAGTGCAAATCGCCAAAACGGGAGATTAGGCGCTCGGGAAATGCAGCCTTCAGCATATCGGTTGTGGCACGTGCAGTGTGTGCCGCTGTACCGTCCTGTTGGAACCACATGTTTTTCAATCCCAATTCATCCAGTTGCGGCAAAAAGAACTCGTTGATCACTGCTCTGTAGCGCTCACCACTCACAGTAACCGTTTGGCCCACGACGTCTTCGATGATTCCTCCAGCGCAAACAGCACACCATATAGTGACTTTGAGCGGGTGTAATGGCTCTTTGTGGGTTACACGCGGATTTTCAGTGCCCCAGAAGCGTAAATTTTGCTTATTTACGTACCCGCTAAGATGGAAATGGGCCTCATCACTCATGATTATTTTTTATGAAAAATCATCTTCCTCTTGGTGGTGATTAAGGATGGCTTGAGCGTATGTTAGACGCGATTGGCGGTCAGCAGCTAACAGCTGATGCACCGTCTGGACTTTGTACGGAAACATCTTCAAATCTTGTACCTTAAATTCGCTGGGACTAATTTTCTTCCGCCCCCACTGTACTTCGGAGCGTGCGCGCATTGACTGGATTCGGTACAGGGCGTTCATTTTCGCATGACGTGTTTCTGTAAGTGGTGCAAGCCAAAAATGCAGCGATCGTTAGAGCAGAGACGCGCGATTAAATTCTATGTGAAACTCGGTAAATTTGCGACAGAGACGTTTGATATGATCAAGCAAGCTTACCCAGATGTTGTTTTAGCAAAAAGAAAGAATGAGCAAATCGAAAGTGAAAACCATGCTCGTTGTCTTTTTTGACATCAAAGGCATCGTTCGCCAAGAATTTGTTCCTCCTGGACAGTGGCGTAGCTAGGGAGGGGCGAAGGGGGCCGTCGCCCCAGGCGCAACGTCTAGGGGGCGGCAAAACGGTCTTCACGATGTGTCACTCTCACAGTTACCCTATGCTTTGAATGTAACAAATACTTTTATTTCTCCAAATTTTCAAACATGGTATTTAAAAACTCCAATTCGGCAAAAATTCCTGCAAATTGTGTCAAAAGTGTTCAAGATATAGGGCGATAATGGTGTTAGCGCGTGAAATGAGCTTTCCAAAAAGGTATAGCATGACCCGATGCGACGAATAAAACTAGAGCTACGCGCTTTCAGCGCCAACTAGCAAAAATACCGCAAGACTTTTTTGACAACCCAATATATACTTAATATTGAAGATATTATGTAAAAATTCACTTTTGTTCGAACCACCTCATGAAACTTGTAGGTAGGTAGATAAAGGGAGGCGGCAGAACATCCTTGGCCCCGGGCGCCCGAAGTTGTAGCTACGCCACTGCTCCTGGACAAACCCTCAACGCCAAGTTTTACATGGAAGTCCTCAAGAGACTCAAACGAAGGGCCAATCGGGTCCTACAAAATATGGCAGCCGATTGGAAGTTCCACCACGACAACGCCTCGGCTCATACCGCCTTTCTTGTGAACAGCTACCTAACCAAGGCCGGCATCCCAATGCTTCCGCATCCGCCCCACAGCCCAGGGCTTTCTTTTGTTTCCTTGCCTGAAAAGGCCGATGAAAGACAAGCATTTTGAGACGACAGAGGGGATCCAAGCAGCATGTACCTCGGCTCTCAAGGCTATTCCGGAGAATGCCTTCCGTGACGCCTTCAATGATTGGAAATCGCGCTGGCAACGCTGCTTTGACGCAGAAGGAGTATATTTTGAAAGTTTTCAAAGAATTGTAACGATTGTTTCAATAATTTTTATAATTTAAATCGACTCAGTCCTATTACTTTATTATTTAGATAAGGTTTTTTTGTACTAAGTAGCCTTAATTCGATTTTAAGTTTGCTTATAACAAACAACGTGGCTAGAAAGAATTAGCGAAAGTATTTCCGGTTAATTGATAACCCTTGGCCAATTGCGTTTTCAGATTTAGGTCCGTTTTCTCAATGTCTGGCTAGCAGCAATTTGTCAGTTAAGTTCCGATTAACTTAACCTAGACTTCTTCTTTCGATAAAGAACTTAACTGACAAATCTCTGCTAACCAGACTTTGAGAAAACGGTCCTTAGTTATACACAAAGTTGCTATCAGAACCGCACTTGAGAAGGGTATTATAACTTCGGTGCAGCCGTTTTTTCCTATTCTTTGGAAATTCTGTTTCATATGATATTCAATTTAATTATTGATATTTTCTATATTATGTACATAATGTAATTTAAATAAACTAATTTTCTGTGCTATACTTGTACATATGTATATATACCATAGATTCCAATATCTAATTTAATTACGAATTTCGCTGTTCTCTGTATTTCAACTCTAAGTACTTGAATACAGGGCTTTAATTGTGAAATAAAACCATTAAGCTCTTGAAAGTAATTTGGAATCTTCATACAAATAATGCATTAGATATCAATTCAAACGAGAAAATCATCAATAACGGATATATGCATTTACGCATACACACACATTAAAGTGATATCAATAAATTTTTTATTTTGGTTTTATTTTTTGTTTTTAATTTTGTGGGAGTGCACAATTGAGTTAACCGCAACACCCATTCTGAAATAACTTTATGTGTGGGTATGTATAAAAATTCGAACGAAACACAGATGCACTTGTTACGTGCCCCTTTCACTTCGCCTTACTCCCACGAAGCAGCAATGCGGAACAGCATCTGCCGCTGGCTGACAACAAGCCGGGCAAGTGTCAAGTGTGTGTGGCTTATCTATTTATGCTTTTACTGTAATGAAGCAGCAATTAATGTACCAAACATTCGCCGAATTTATGGAGAAACCATGTATAGTATAAACATTAACTTCATAACACCCCCCGAAATCAGTAACTACCCTTTGTCGACATTTAGTGAAGTGTTGTTATAAGCTAACTAAATTATTTAATAATAAAAATGAGTAGAACCGCTTTAAGGGGCGTAATTGTAATAAGTATTGTGTTTTTATTTATATATGTATATACATATTTACTTATTGACACCATTACACGTGTACAACATACATTTCACATGTTCATTTGCGTACGAATACTCGTACATAGGAGTATGCAAAATATTTGCTCGTTACAAGGTATGGAAGCCACGCCTAACTAAAACTATTGCATTTCATGTAAGAATTTTACATGACAAAGTCGGTTCTACTGACTGAAATTCGTATTTTTTACGAGTACCATAAACCATAAATGCCTTGTGTGGAATGTTACATGTAAGATCTATATTTTTTGCTATTTTATTTGCAAACAACTGGGACAACACAATTTTACAAACTTCTCTTGAGTCGAATTTTTCACCAACAAACTATCTGGCCATAGAGTAAAACAAGTAGTAATCACTTGGTGCCAGGTCGGAAATAAGGTAGACCAAGTTCAGGTATGTAGCATCTGGCAATTCACTGTCGGTGTGTGTGATCTGCCGTTGGCCTGGTGGAACACAAATCCTCTTCTATTGGACAAAGCTGGTTGTTTCTGGGCGATGGGTCCCTTCAGAGGATATAAACAGTTTCAGAGGGTGGTCTAAGTTTCCTATAATTAGTAATACGGCACTAAAATTTATTAGTGACGATGGTAATGATCAGTAAGTCTTCTTAACTGGTAAAATAAATATATGGAAGATGCAGAGTTCCCCCAACCTAGGAAAGATACATATCCTCTGATTTATTCTACCACTATAGTGAGAGCTTATAGTATTTTCATCAAAATTGTTCAATCGTTTCTATGAGAGGGCCCCGCTGGAATCGAATTCATAAATTTTACAGTTAGCAGTAATCTTCAGAAGACACTTGTATAATTTAACAGAAGTCGAAAAATTGGTTCGGGAGACTTATTATATATTTAAGTGACGCATGTTTTGATATTTTTAGGTATAAAAAGGATTTTCGTGAGATATCAGAACAAAATTTTTGGTGATTTCAAATAGTTGATTGATAAACAACAGACTTTTCTTCAGGTGAGTTAATCATTCGAAAATTTTTTTGTTCAATACCTGGCTTTTCAAAGTTTCAAATGAAAACATAAGAAATGTCCACAAGATTATTTTTGTATATTCTCAATCTGATGCACCTTTTCGTGTTCTCAGCTTCAAAAGAATGTTCGCTGGATAACAAAAATCATCCGCCAAGAATGGTATTTAAAAATTGCAAGAACCCTATAATCGGTGTATTGTGTATAAATATTTCTATAACTTGACTTGCTATGCTTTCACACTATCAATAAATCTTACCTTTAAATCATGTTTTAAGTAAGATCTCTTGTCATTGGAACTTTTTCTGTGTAGTGGCCTTAAATCAGCGCTAAATCCTGTTTTCGGATCCTGATCTCCATCCAACACTTCAACCAGGTACTTAATGTAAAGTATAGCTAATTTTAGCGTTTTAATCTGAAAATAAAAATAAATATACATGTACATATCTATATGTTAAAACGATTAATTTAGATTAATAGATTTTAAGGAGTACATGATGCAGAAAACACAATCATACCATATGAAGTTTGCCACAAAGTTTGTAATATTCAGATGCAAACATCGGAGGCCCTCTAATGTAAACCTATTTGTAAATGACCAGCCTGATTAGCTGGGTCGACTTAGTTATATCCAACTGTCTGGCCGAATACCTATATGCGAACTAGTAGCTCAGTTTTTGAGATATCCATTTTTAATTATGCATACCACTTTTTCCTCTCAAGAACCTGTTCTTTTATCAAAACTGCCGTTATCGGTCTATGATTGCATATATGTATGTATGCAGCTGTTATACAAACCGATCGATAAAAATCAAGTTCTGGTTTTTTTGATGAGATATTTTCACGATTGACATGGATTGTTGTTCAAGGAAACGCTAAAATTACAGAAAATATTTTATAGATCGGATCACTAAAACATCTAACTACCATACGAACTGATAGATCAAAGTCTAGTTTTTGTATGAAAAACTTGTTTATTTGACAAGTTATCTTACTGAAATTTAGCTCAGTGTATTGTCCTAGGCAACGCTACCATCTCCGAATACATTGTTTAGATTGGAAAACTAAAACATGTAGCTACCATAAAAACTTGCTTATCAAAAGCGTGATAAATATATTTTGATACCCTGTGCTATGAGAAACGCCCCTGTGTAAGTTATTATAGTTTCGGTGCACCTGAAGTTAACTTTTTAAGGCAAAACAGCGCTGCTGGTATGCAAAAATGTATATTCAAAATGGCGAATTTGATGATAGGTATGAACTGGTTGGGTTCAAAAACACTTTTCTGTTTCCACTTTAATACATACATACATATGTACATAAGTACATTTAGAATAGATTGTACATTCTATAAACCTACCAGTGGTGGATCCAAAAGGCACTTTTGGATCTAAGAATCTCCTCAAATTCGGAGATTATAATTCAAATTCACAAGAATTTACGAAACATATTAACATTAATATAAAACATACATATGTAGGAAGGAAAAACCCCCATTCCCCCCGAAAGCAATTTTGGATCTGCCATTGAAACCTCCTTATGCACTTTCATGTTTTGAAATATACAAATTAGATCTACTTTAAGGTAAACAATTGTTGTTTGTACAATATATATGTGCATACATACATAGTCGTAGATATTCACAAAAGTGGTTTACCTCTTTCAAGTAGATACATTAAGACGAATCTAGAGCCGTATTAATGCACTGCGTTGTAATTGCGAATACACATACCCATGTATGCATATTTGCATCAATAAGTTTAATTCTACAGTTTATTTTTGTCCTAGAAGATATGGTAAGTACACTTACATACTATTATATACGTATGTATTATAATTACCTTGGATAATTTCGTATCTGATGGTACATTGGGAATTTTTTCTCGTAAACATGTAAAAGCATTATTGATACTTTGTGTTCTTCTTCGCTCTTTCTTGTTGGCCGTATTTCTTTTCTTAATTATACGCACAGCAGGCACAGCAGCTACTTCTTTCGTTGAAGTGGGTGTGAGTAAAATCTCATGAAAGTCTTTTCCCGTTTCTTGAAATAAATTTTGGAACAAAGCGAATGTTAAGAAAAACAATTGTTAGTTTGTATACAATAGGTATATATAATGAGTAAAGTCAATAGTTTCCGGTACGAATAGAGAAACAAGAGACATTAAAAATTGCTACATGGATACAATATAATTTTCTAAAAGTTTATTTACTAGTATGGTTGAAGGGCATTTACATAGTAAATTGTGGAACTGTGCTGGGAATTTACTAAACGAAATGTATTTTTATTATTTTTTTGCTTTCCCATTATATTAGCCGCCTTAAAGTTGAGAGCTACTGTCATAACCATCTTCGCCGACAATCGCGTTAGTAATAAGGCAGTCGCTAACAGAAAATTTCAACTTCATTTATAAAAGTAACAAAGATATCCTATCATTTTTTAGCTTAGCTTGTAAAAATAGCAATAATGGAGACCGCAATATAATATCCCATCTGTGATTCGCTGTTGAAGCACGACAAAATTGATTGAAGCAAATGGCTTTGCAATAAGAAGTGGAACGCTTACAACAACGTCAAAAGCAAACGATCATGGTCGATCAAAGTTAGTCAGTGCAAACGGTAGCCAAAGCAGGATTGACGGTGTTTGGTGAGATCGGCAGGGAATCTCCTGTTCTATATCCTTCGTCTCTTAACCTACGCTGTTGCTGGACTGCCCAAAGAAAAAATCGACAAAAAACTTTGACTATTAACCTAAGAGAGGGAACATATTTCCATGAGGACCCGGCGAGGTCCACCAGAAGCTCCACGAGATTGGTTAGAAGTGTCTTTTGCATCTTCCAGACCTGGCACCAAGTGATTACTACCTGTTCCTGTCTATGGCGAATGATTTTCCTGGTGAAAAATTTGCCCCAAAAAAGGCTTATGAAAATCGACTATTCCAATTTTTTGCCAAAAAGGTTGAAGATTTTTATGAAAGTGACATTATGAACTTACCCTTAGAATTTTAACAAGTTAACGAACAAATACATATGCATATTTGATATATTAGAATAAAAATATAATTCAAATAAAAAGGAAAACAAGAAGGAAGGACTAAGTTCGGGTGGAACCACACATTTTATAATCTTGCAACATGTTAGAATCAAAACCAAAAAAAAAGGGAAATACTTTAAGGTGCAAAACGACAAAAAGAGGATCGGAATCCAAGGATTTAGGATATATTCTGGCTATTCAGCAAACTCAAACCACCGCTTGAGAGAGTTTTGAGTCAATTGACATTAAACGTGAATCGCTTCACGCATTGAAGGCCATTCCCGAAATTGACTTTAACAACTATTTCAAGAATTGGAAAAAACGTTGGCACAAGTGCATTGGTGCCAAGACGGGTTTTTTTAAGGGGACCACATAGATTTTGAAGAATAAATTAAAAGTTTTAAAATTATGAACAAAGTCTTACGCGTTTTTGCTCATAGTGGTGACTTCTATACTGACCGACTTATTTGTTGTTTGGGGGCGAAGTGATGTTTTCATCCAATTTTAGGCACAAAGAAATACTATTATAAGAATGACAGGATCGGTCATTTTCATTGACAGGGGCTAAGGGGGGTACTGACCCGATTCAACCAATTTTTGACATTCAGACATACTATTATCAGGAATTTAAATTATATATCTCAAACAATGACGGATATTTGCGGTAAAAAGTCAAATATATACTGGGTTCCAAATGTTCGGTACATACATACATAGGGGATTGAACAGTTTTTTTTTAGTTATAAGCATTATTCCTGCAAAATTTTATCCCGTTATATTAATTGCTTCTGGATTTGAACAATGGGAAGTTAGAAAATCAAATGAACTTTAAAATTGTTTAATAAGTAAGTAGGCGTGGCTAAAGTGCGATTTCACCCATTTACGCACTGTAAGATAAGAAGATATGGTCGCATGAAATCGTACCCGACGATTGAAACTTTATCCACAAAAAGGGGAACCCCAAAATCTGTGCCAATTACTATGGGATACGCCTTCTTAATATCGCTTATAAAGTCTTATCGAGCGTAATGTGTGAAAGGCTGAACCCCATCGTCAACAAACTGATTGGTTCTTATCAGTGTGGCTTTAGGCCTGGAAAATCTACTATCTACTAAATCTAGGAAAACTCCCGTGAAAGGAGCACGTGAGCACGAAAAGGAACTGCCTATATGTAGCTATGACTGAACTTGGTATCCCCGCAAAGCTTAGACGGTTGTGTAAGCTGACGTCGAAATCCAATGCAAAATAATATTAGCCAACAGGTGCTACTTCGGACTGAGGTGGAAATTCAGAATTAAATTCCTGCTATATGGGGTGTAGGCATGGTCTATGACATCATCTGATGAGTCGGCCTTAGGAGTGTTCGATAGAAAGGTTCTGGGGAAGATTTATGGTCCTTTACTCGCTAACAGCGAGTACCGCGGTCGATGGAACGATGAACTGTAGGAGCTGTATGGCGACATTGACATAGTTCAGCGAATCAAGAGACAGCCACCACAGCCGCTAGGTCATGTTAACCGGATGGAAGAGAACACTAAAGTTAAGAAGGTTTTCGAATCAGTACTCGCCGGTAGAAGCAGAAGAAGAGCAAGACCACCTCTCCGTTAGAGAAATCAGGCGGTGAAGGACTGCACTTGACATGACGATTTGGCACCAAATAACGAAAAGAAGAAATAACTGGCACGTTTTTGTTAACACGGCTATAACCGCGAGAGTAGAATTTATGCCAGTAAAAAAGAAGAGGAATATATAATTTGATTATAAAACTGTTTTAATTTTATTTTACAAAATTGTGTACTGCGTATTTTTTATAAAACTGGGCATGCTTAAAAAACTTAATTCAACATGTATCTACGATATATTAAATATATTATATTTCAAATTAACTATAATATAATATATTATAATATATAAGTTAGCTTATTTAAGTTATTTCTTACCATCAAATTTGGGTGATGATTCAGAACAACATTGTGGCGACCGATAAAATGAGTTGGAACTTAAATTTGCTCCCGAACAAGCGTTTGTTATATAGCAGCCTGGATTATTACTTGAATCAGAGCAATATGAAGCACTCCATTGTTCTAAAAGCATTACGAAAACGAATAAGTATAAAAGTCCAACATATAGAGATACATTTAGTTACATTCACACATATACATATATGAAAACCCCGCTCACTCCCCATATAACGGTACTGTGAAAAACTATCAAAAGCCTGAAGAATCAATAACTAAATACGCCAGAGACATTCAATTTTTAATGAAGCCAGTGTCAAATTTTGATGGTAGGCGTGAGCTCGCCCACTTTTAGGTGAAATCACATATCTCGAAATTTGGCACGTGACATTTCGATCACATTCCTATGTAGCAGTACGAAAATGGGCGCCTACTTCTCATATAACACAATTTTAAATTCTATTTAATTCTTTCACTTCCTAGCAACTATATAAATTAAGAAGCATTTAATATAACAAGATAAAACTTTGCATGAATAATATTTTTGAAGTACTCCACCTTATGACTAAAAATTGCCTAAATCAAACTAAAACTGTTCAAGTCCATTGGCGCTGAATATGAAGATCTAGTTCTTATAGTTATCTTTTTACCGAAAATATCGATCAGTGTGGGAAATACATACATATGTAATTTAAATTCAGCGATATGCCTTTCCTGATAATGGTCGGCGTGGTGAATCGGTTCAATAATCCCCTTAGCTCCCTTATACCTAATATAAAGATCAGCCAATACGTGAGTTCATCAATTTGCTGAGCTCATGAGAGAAAACCTACATAAACACTAATTCAGTGTGGCATCCGACGGCGCGGGGTTTGCTGTGGATACTCGTAATAAATTTTGTGAAGACGTCTTGTCAAATAAAAAATGATTCCATACAAGAATTAATATATGTATGTCGATATGAAGCTTCAATGCTAAAGCATTTCATGACCAATGAGACATTTAGCAAGTTGAAGAATCGTTTAGGGTTCCGCAAAGTTGAACTAAATCAGTTTAGTTAAAGCAGAACTGTGCACGATTTATTTTAGTTTATTTTAATTTAGGTAATTGAAGAGTTTAAATATTTTATATATTTAAAATACGATATCGTATACTATTAATCATCCGTGTTATAATGTCGTCATTTAAATAATAATTTATTGCGTATTTCTAAACGAAGAATCGCGGTTTAACGGTCATCAAAACACATTGATCAATTGTTTTATAACTTGAACAGGATATACATATCAATTTTGCTGTGAAATTTATAACACCCAGAAGAAAACATCGGAGGCTCCGTGAGTATGTAAGCGAACCAGTCCTTTAGTTTTTGAGATATCGCTCTAAAGTTTTGTAATGCTACAATCACGAAATATATTGTTCAGATCGGACCAATATAGCATATACATATGTATGTATATGTACACTATCATACTTGCTGACCTATCAAAATTAAGTACTTGTGTGTTTTTTTCTTGTTTTTAATTTTTATTTTTATTAAAGCAGCCATGCAAATATACACAAATAAGCAAACAAAATTTGAAGTAGGCTTTATATCTGTTGAATTATTAATAATTGTTTAATATTTTTTGCGCAGTCCTTCAAAAGTTTAAACACTTTCACTTCACTAGTATCGTTTTTCCAAATTTGCATTGTATACATACAACTTTAGATATCTATGTATTGTATGTTTATAGTAAATAATGAAATTATCAATTATTATTATTATTAATGGTAAATATGTATATTTCAAATGCAATTATAAAAAAAATGGCCACTAGATACATTTTAATTAACAATTATAGCAGCACATACGTTCAATAATTGAAACATCATTAAGCCGCAGATCGTTAAAATATATATTCTCGTTATTGTAACAATTTGGTGAATCCCGACATATTTGTGAATCGTAACGCGCCATGATTTATTTTCACTTAACACAAGTTTTTTTTTATATTTTTAGTAAAATTTTGCAAAATCAATTTTTACTATATTTTTGTTTGTTTTAGAAGTCCATCTTTGCGCTTATTTTTCAACCTTCGTGTTCAAACACTCTGAAACGAATGCAAAAACAATTGCCTTCTAACGGCACGGTAAGGGAATTGTGCTGTTTGAACTGTAAATACTGTTTGGAACATACATAATTCCACAAGCAGCCAATCAGAGCTCTGCTATGGCTGCAGCTGAAATTGATTGGTTGATTTTGAAAGACTTATTGGTATATTTCATTTAAGGTGCGATTGAGTGTGTATTGTGTTGGCTTACTTCGCCAGTGGCGTTGTGTGACAATTGTAGGTAGTTCACAAGTTATGAAATTTTTGTATTTTAATAGTTTGTTATTTAAAAGGCGTAGTATTTAAGTGCTAGTGAAAATTTTAAAATGAAAAATTATGTGAAACATTTCGACATTTACTTCACTAATTACATGATTATAATTCTTATTTTATTATATTCCATGTTTCAATTGTTTAATGTTCGTATTTGCATACTTTAAGAAAAATGAAAAATGTGTTTGATTTTGAAATGCTAGTAGCTGCTAATTATCAGGAAGAAGAAGAATGCGAAAAGTCACAAGTTAAGTTCTGAACACATAGAGCGCAAAAGACTTCAAGCGACATCTGTCAAATATTAAAATACACACGTTCTTAAGGACACAGTTATTTAGACAGCTGCACGACTGCAGACCGTCAGTTGTCGCTCTCGCTAACTTCAAAATATATTTAAATTTGGCGACGATGTAAATATAAAATTATTCAAAGCTCTGCCAAAGCTGACGTAATTTTACAAATAAAAGCATAAAATAGCTCTGTTATATCATTTGTAATAACTATTGATAATTTAAAACAAATAGATTTACCTATTTACTTATTTTTTTAGTAAAAAATTTCACTTTGATCAAACTATTAAAATTTCATTGAAGTGAAAGATATTAGTACGGCCACAATGAAATTGTATAGATGGAAAATGGGCAGCTGTGTTGTCTTGTGTACATGACGGCCATTGTTATGTCGCTGCCTTCTTACAAATGTTCATGTAAAAGGATTTACGACACCATTTACAGTTCACTGTCGTGCTGCCATGTCGTGTCGCACTCTATGTGTTCAGCACTTTACTCCCATAAAGAACAAAACAACGAAAAAGTAAGGAAACGAAAAACTAGCTGAAATTAATAATAAAATACCAAAATGTTTTTTTTAATCAATAAAATTATTATTTTCACAATTCGAAACTAACAATGAACAAAATCAAAGCAAATATGTCGTACGTATATCGTTTGTTTACACACATGTCTGCAACAGCTGTTTCTTCACATGGCAGCAGCTAATTTCTGCTAACTAAAATTTTTCTGTTAGAAAGTAGCAGCCCTCTCAGCTTTCTACACTCTAAATTTGTGCTCTCATGTGCCAATTTTTAAGGTTAGAAACGCTTTTCACTTTGAATCTCTTATCTCTTGGTAAATAAACTCAGCTGATGAAGTATCAAACGCAAATTCAATACTGAAATTCCACAGACTTTTGTTGTATAGCACGTTTACTTGTCAATGTCAACACTCCATAAATTGTGCTATAAAGTCAATCGCATAAAACCAAAATTAATTGTACCGATAAGAAATGTATCAAAAATCTTAGGAATATAACATTGTTTGTGTATTCGCATGTGAAAATAAGCATCGGAATACAGCTGCAGTACAAAAGGTCAATTCAATACATTGCGGCATTCAAAATCTTATTATATTTTATTCTAATTTGATCTTATTAATACCAAGAATTATTTTTCATTTACATTAATTTTCAATGCGTTACAATTCATATATACCTATACATATTAATTAATATTAAAAAAAAAAATGAGATGTAAATCGGTACAAGCGAATTTCACACAATAAAATTATTATATTTATTTTTTAATTTATTTTATATCAGCTAGGTGGACAAATTGATTACCAAAACAAGTAGCTAAGCAAAAGTAAAAAATGAAAATTGACAAATCTGCCATAATGTTTTGTAGTTTTGAGACAACATCTAATGCATGTACAATTTCTTGGGATCGTAGTCCAAAGATCACTAGCATATTAATCATTGGATTACGCTGCTTTTGTTGTCGAAATATTGTAAGATCAGATATAATAACCAAGGCAACTGGTATTATCACAAAAAACGTTTTTCCTTCACTTTCATTTAGTATTAAAGATGTAATATATGCAATTGTCACAGCTAACACAACATGCAATTTATATTTTAAGAACGGTTTTTCTTTTTCTTGCACATCTTCTTGGTTTAAACTGCTTTCAAATCCTTTGAATGTGTTTTCAAATTGTTGAAAATGTTGAAACGGCATTTGTAAATTTTCTGGAATATCAGGTTCAACTTCTGGATCAGAATACTCAATAGTTTCTTGTATCTGATGGTCTAAAATTTTATAGAAAACTAAAATATAACTAAGTTGTTGTATATAAAATGAAAATAAGCTTACTAGAACGTTGGTGCACCAAATCACTGTCGCCATCTCCACCTTGTCTCATGCTTAATTTTTCTAACCGACTTTTGGCATTCTCAAGAATCTTTTTCCTTCTTGCCTCTCGCCTAAGTTTGACCCTTTCTTCTAAATCATCGACCTCAGGTGATTGCTGCAATTCCATGTTATATTTTTACAAATCTTCTCCAACGTCTTACAGTAATATGTAATTTCACTTATAGTGATTACATACATAAATAAATATAACTCGATATCTTTCAATTCTTTGAAATGTCAAACTATCAAGAGTTATCGAGTCGAGCATATGACATGGTTACACAAACATTTTTACTACAGAGTGATAATCGTTTCTACATTTGTAGAAGTATTATTAAAATACAAGATTTTAATTTGATAATTTTTGTTCATTTGCTGAAATTCAAAAAGGAAAACTTAAGAATAGCTTCCTACAATAAAATGGGTTCCATATTCCGAATCTGGGGATGCCCTACTAAAGCCTAGCTTTATAACTTGATGTATGGCTTTATCAGCATAATGTGCAGAAGCAGGAGGATTATTCCATTTTTCAGCAAATTGAGATCATATTTAACAAAATTTATGGCGTTGAAGCCATTTTCCATAATTCATAATTTTGGCAAACTGAGTTAGATTTTAGCCTTTTTTGTATAGATCAAAAATCATTCTCCTTTTTTCCAGAGTACAATGCAAATACTACCCATCTTTTAAACTTTTAATTTTATTTAGCAGATACAGTCATATACATGAACTAAAAAAAAAATTAATGATAAAAAACTGAATTAAATGTAAACAGAGTTAGTCAGAGTTGTTGAATATCTAGCTGATTTATAATATTTTTGTTACGTTATTCAATGTCACAGAAAAAACTCAAATTGTACTTAATTAACTTTAATTTGAATTTTACTATATCTTTTATGAAGTTTTTGAACACATAATTTATGCCACTCTGTGTTCCTAAATCCTTCATGAAATATGAACTAAACATGCCCTGTTTTTCTTTCTCTAAACGTTTTTGGATTATCACATATATGCCAAATGACTTTTAGGTTTTTTAATTCCACTATTAACAGAGCGAAGATATTGTTGAACAATTTTTTTAAAGAATTTAAGTGAAAATGCCTGCCTATAAAGGTAAATAGTAAAAATTATAACAATAAAATTTCTGAAATAATAATTGTTCTATAATATTTTTAACAGTAAAAGTAAAATGGGGACGTGAACTTTTTCCGGACATAGAAGCAAACACCGATGAAGAACCATTGTTATTCAAAGCTCAATTATTTGCTTTAACTGGAGTGCATCCTGATCGTCAAAAAGTAATGTGTAAAGGCGGTATTTTAAAGGATAATGAATGGAATCTTCAATTAAAAGATGTAGGCAAACATAGAAATAGAAATAGATAAAGTATTTACTAATATTAAATAATTTATATGTAAAAGGGTGCAACTGTGTTACTCTTGGGATCTAAAGAACAGGTTCCCGAAGAACCCGTAACTCCTGTGAAGTTTATAGAAGATATGAATGATGCAGAAATGGCAACAGCAGTAAGTTATTTTACCTAGTATATTAAAATTATTAAAAACATAAAATATTCCTTAAGATGGAATTGCCTGCTGGTCTCACGAATTTAGGAAATACTTGTTATATGAATGCAACCGTACAATGTCTACATGCAGTGCCTGAACTACGCGAGGCTCTTGATAAATACCGAGTGGACAGTGAAGATGCCGGTTCAATGTCAACTGCAATGGCTTCAGCCATGAAGTTTTTATTTAAACAAATGGAACGTGGCAGTACAGTAACGCCAATAATTTTATTACAAACGTTACATCGGGCATCGCCACAATTCTCACAAGTTGGTGAGAATGGCACCTATCGACAGCAGGATGCCAATGAATGTTGGTCAGAATTACTGAAAATGATGCAGCAAAAAATTCCAGCTTCTAACGACAAAGCAATCGAAGGAAGCGACGTTAAAAAGTACAAGTAAGCATTCGTGTCAACCATAACTTTTAATATAAATGACAGGTTTTAAAATAGTTACAATAAATTTACCATTACTGAAATTTTTGTTCAGTTCATTTATAGAACAATACTTTGGTGGTTCATTCGAAGTTAAGATGAGCTGTGCCGAAACCGAAGATGAGGAGCCAACTATAGCTAAAGAGCAATTTCTTCAACTTAGCTGTTTTATATCAACGGAAGTAAAATATATGCATAGCGGTTTGAAATCGGTAAATTGAATTTTAAAGATATTACCGAATTTTATTTTAAACAATTGTATTCTCAACGTTTAGCGAATGAAGGAGCAATTGGTGAAGCGATCCGAAACTTTGGGACGAGATGCTAATTATATTAGAACGGTATGTAGAAAACAAGATAGAAAGTCTTAGTAACTTATGATATTTTTTCTTCAAAAACTTTCAAAATTATAAAATATTGCATTTTTTCAGTCTCTTATCAGTCGCCTACCAGCGTATTTAACAATACAATTTGTTCGTTTTCAATACAAGGGAAAAGAGGGTATTAACGCGAAAGTTTTGAAAGACATAAAATTTCCAATTGAATTTGATGCATTTGAATTATGTACCCCAGAACTGCAAAATAAGTTATGCCCTATGAGAGCTAAGTTTAAAGAAGCTGAAGACAAAAATTTGGAAGGCAATATTAAAGCTATCGCTGAAGATAAAAGTACTCCAACTGAAGTGGAAAAAAATGTAGAAACCGAAAACTATTGGTTCGAAAATGATCCAGGCAGCAATAATTCAGGATATTATACTCTTCACGCCGTACTAACACATAAAGGACGTTCAAGTTCTTCTGGTCATTATGTAGCTTGGGTTAAACACTCCGGTGATATCTGGTTCAAATTTGATGACGATGTGGTTACTTCTGTAACTACTGATGATATACTACGCCTGTCGGGAGGTGGAGATTGGCATTGTGCCTATGTACTTTTGTATGGACCAAAGTTGCTAAAGAAACAATGAAATTAAATAATAAATAAAAAATATACATATGAGACTCTCCACTGCAAATTTTTCATTAACCAAGTGCGCATAATTTCAAAGCTGAGTGTTGCTGTATCTGAATAAAGAGTACCTGAAAATTTAGATCGGCAATTAAAACTTTGAAAAACTTGTATATGCGCTGATAAAAAAATTTTAGGCTGTCACTGTAAAAGTACCGGTAAAAGTAGTCACTATTCTGAAGTAAAGGATTTTTTCCACGTAATTATGGGTAGACTTATAAACTCTCTTCATTTTACGCTTTGCAAAGAAACAGTCGACGTTTTTATTTAGATAGAAACACTACAAGCAAAGAGTTTATTCTGACATTATTATTCCTTTGTTAAAGTACGCATTGTCAAGCAAAGCGAAGAAAGTTGTATGTGAGTGTGGGCGATTAATGAACTAATGACCATTGATATCTATTTCCAACAACCAATCAATTGTTTATTTATCAAAAATATCACCACAATAATAAATTGTGTAAAGTCTCTGGAAGCAGGAAATATATATATATATATAATTCGCCTGGTTCTAGTTGAATCATGTAAATTACATAGAATTCAAAATATTCACTTATATATTTCGCCTATGTAGGGTTAAGATGACAGCATGAATTGTGAATACCGCATTGAAATAAGAAGAAGAATTCTTAATCACATTTGTTCAGCCGATAGTAACGTTGGGAAGCTAATTCTGAAATAAACAATTTAAAATGTCTGAAAATAAGAAAATTGATTTATCTGGAGACGGTGGTGTATTGAAAGAAATTATAAATGAAGGTCATGGTGAAGAATACCCATTAAATGGTTGCAAAGTTTCTTTGCACTATACGGGGAAATTGGTCGATGGGACTGTATTTGACTCTAGTGTTGGACGCGAACCTTTTGAGTTCGATTTGGGAAAAGGTAAATTTCTAGAAGCTTCTATCAACGCATATAAATTAATAACAACTTTCCTTTAGGCCATGTTATCAAGGCATTTGATATGGGTGTGCCGACAATGAAATTGAATGAAAAATGTTTACTAACATGTGCTCCTGACTATGCTTATGGTGCGGCTGGAAGTCCTCCGAGCATTCCTCCGAACTCAACATTGATATTCGAGGTATGCATATATAGTAATATACATATTCATAAAAATATTTTCAACGTACTTGGTTTTTTTTTATATACTTAGTTGGAAATGCTTGGTTGGAAAGGAGAGGATGTTAGCCCAAATAAGGATGGTAGCATAGAGAGGTTTATTGTGGAAAGCAGTGATAAGAAACGTTCACCTGCCGAAGGTTCTCTTGTGAAAGGTAAAGTAAATTATATATGTACATGGATGTAAGTATGTATGTATATTACAATATTTTCTTATTCAGTTATAACTGAGCAAAACATATTTTGTTAAAGAGAACGTATTTGTATTTCAATATATTAATTATTGCCTACTATCCTTAATGCGTTTCTTACAATTTTGTTAATGTTATAATTCTTTTCGTTATGATATAAATTTTAATAATTTATTCACTGTTCGACAGTTCATTTGATTGGAAAATATAATGGAAATACTTTTGAGGAGCGTGATGTAGAATTTGATTATGGTGAAGGTTGTGATTGCTCAATTATTGAAGGAGTTGAGATAGCACTGGAAAGAATGACTGTTGGCGAAACTTCAAGGTAATTCATATTTATTAGACATAATTTAAATTTTAATACATTTAATTAAAAGTTGTTCAAAAATTCCCACGCTTTAAGTGTATTGTAAAGTTTGTGGGATTCTAACAAAAATTTGTAAGCCACAATGCGCAAAACATTGTACATATTGTACGATAAATAAGTATGCGGTATGTCTTGTTGGTTTAGAATAAACTATGATAAAAATCGTATGATTTATACTTACATGATTAACATACATAACAACTTGTGTTCATAAAAATACATAAATATGAACTGTTTAAATGTTTTTATAGAATAAAAATACAACCGAAATATGCCTTTGGAAGTAAAGGAAATGATGTATTTAACATTCCACCAAATTCTACTGTCGAATATATAGTCAAACTTATTGATTGTGAAAAGGTAAGTTTTTATATTTTTTATATCTATATTTACATATCGCTCATTTGCTGCAAGACCGGCATAATTCAAAAAACGTGATTTTGGAGTTAATGCTGCAGAGTGAAAAATTCATATGAATACCTCTTATATGCTCCGCTTGAGAAGAGGTGTAAGGTTGGAGTCACCGTGTAAGGTTGTAGTAAGTTGAAAACTTTAAACGCGTTTTCTGGCGAATCGATTTTTTTGACTTATGCCGGTCTTGCAGCAAATGAGCGATATATACACATATCTCAGTTTTTATCAGTGCTGTTGGTATTACTTTTTTTACTTTTAGGGAATAGAAGAATGGAAATTGTCAGATGAGGAAAGATTGCAACAGGCTGAATTGTATAAATCTAAAGGAACAAAATATTTCTCTAAACAAAACTTTTCGTTGGCTATAAAAATGTACAAGAGCTGTGTAGATATTATTTCAAAAATTGGTAAGAACTTAATATTAATATGTCTATTTAAATTCTGTATATGTGATATGTATGGAAAAAATATAAAAAACTGCAAACAATATTTTTTTTAACCCTTTTATATTTTCATACAATTTGCAGACAATGATGAATCGAAAAAGTTGAAGATAGCTTCAAACAGCAATATAGCTTTATGTTACCAGAAAACAAATGATTACTTCGAAGGAAAACAAGCGGTATATATTTTAGAATAATTAGTATATGCGAAAATAATAATGTGCACATATCTATCTATATTTTATTAGTGTATTGAAGCTCTTAAGTTAGATCCCCTGAATATAAAAGCTCTTTACCGTCGGGGACAATGTAATCTAGCTATTAATGAATTTAAGGAGGCACTTGAAGATTTTGAAAAGGTATATTGTAAAAAAATATTTACGGTTAAAATTACTATAATTATTATATGCAGGTAATCGAGTTGGAGCCTACAAACAAAGCTGCCATAAATCAAATACAAATTTGTAAGCAGCGAATCAAGGAGGCTAACGATAAAGAAAGAAAAATTTATGCAAATATGTTCAAAAAATTGTCTGCAGCTGACAAACAGGTAAAACAAACAGAATATAATTTAAAAAGAACAATATAGTTTAAGACGTAGATACTTATAAACAAATAATCTTCATTGAGATATCCTTACTAAATTTCACAATTCAACGTTTTAAGTACCTTTTGATTTATAAATATTTTTGTATATAGCCAACACCGAGTACTGAACCTGATGTTTTAACGAAATGCGGTGAATGGACAGATGAGGACGCAAAGCGTGAAGTCGATTTAGCCTTCGAACGCGATAATAATATTGTTATGATTTAAATGAATTGCAAATTGAAATTTAAAATATTTGGTGTAGTTAATAAAATTAAATAAATAACAATACAACGGAATATTTAATTTCATTTTACATGGTATTATTCACCAAAACCATTGTACCATGTCATAGTTTAAGGCTTATCTCATTTTTCTGAGTGACACAGCACCTATGTATGTATGTATGTATGTATGTACATATGTGTAATGATAATGCCTTATACATACATATCGTCTCCTGAAATGCAAAATAACGTAACAACATTTTCTGAAATTTACGGTGGCATGAATGAAACACGAAATAAAATGGAACATGAGTGAAACAAAATTTTAATATTAGTTAAAACTGGTTTATATCTGACCGCAGAACCTGAAAATGTTGAACATATGCACTATTATGTATGTAATTTGAAGTAGTGAAGTGTAATCAATAGGACACTCAATTTCGAATTTTTCGATGATACGTTATTTTGCATGCATTTCAATAATTTTAGATATGATAACAAAAAGAAATTTTCTATTAAAGTAATTAATAGTTATCGATGTTTTTTTTAATGAAAATGCAATTTATTGTAAGAAAATGGTTACAAATGAATTATTGGAAGTATTGCACATCCCTTTTCACAATTTTTTCTCAACTTTCTGGCAAAGCTCGAATAACATTACGGTGAAACTGTTCTTGTAATCCTATCCAAGAACCAAACCATTTTTCGATGACGCCTTGTGACTGGAACTACTTCTGAGCCAGACTTTGTGCCACCGAACGGCATGAATAATAATCGGACAGTGGATTATCTGGGTAATATAGGGGGTGGGGTAGGACTTTCCATTTAAGTGTTTTCAGGTGGGTTTTAATGGGTGTGCAAATTTGAGTTAGAGTGTATAAAACTTAATCTAAAACTCATTGACGACTATAACAAGGCTTAGATCGCCAAAAAAAACAGCTCTTGGTGGGAAACAAATTTTATTTCATAATATTATATCTATTATAATTAATATTTAATAGTCTTTTATCACATAGTTAAAAAAAAAAATAGTTTTACGAGTTAATTTAATTCGTTTGAAAAGGAACGGAATATAGGCAAATAATGTGTTATCATTATACACTAAAAACTACAATATTATTTGTCAATATCAAGATTAATTTTCTATTTTTAAAAATTAAAATTAAGTACCAAGTTATGTATTTTTTTCCTCCAACAATTTGAACTCCGGTATTTGTTCATTTTGTCTCAACCAAAGCGGACTCACTAATATTTGTGATTTTATGAACTCGGACGCTTTGAAACACTGAGAGCTGCAAAACTTTTTACGATCCGTTATATCGTAAACCTTGTTTATAGTCGTCGATATTTGATATTTTTTTGAAGGCACTCTAAATAAAAATAATACTAATTAATGTAAAAATAGTATTTAGCTTAATTAAAACTTACTTTTCCAATAGATTGTCACATAAGGGATACCCACATATTAGAAGAATGTGTCGTTCATCCACGATGTCTTCGTAATGACATTGATTAATATCTTTCAACTTGACAAAAAAATACAAGAATTATGATAATTAAATAACAAAATATACATAAATAAAGAGATATGTTCAAGTATATAAGTATAAATAAATTGACACAAACAACACACCATTTCGAAAATCCTGTATGTTTACTTATGAGCTTTTATCGGTAAGACAAATTGTTTTGAGTTTTTGCATACTAACCTGAGATAGGAAATAATCTCTTGCAATGTTTCTTTCTAAGAACGACTCAACTATTTTCTGGGCTTTTGCATTACATTCTTTTTTCTTCTGTATAGCTTTAAGAAGCTGCTCCTCACTATATACAAAAGCTTTAGTTATTTAGATATTTAATTGTTATTGAATTTGTTTACCTGAGACGATTACGATTTGACTTTTGCATGCTACTTATTAGAGATGTAGATGTGGTATACCACATACTAAATATTTATCGGTGCTATAATTGTATCGGTTTATTTAGGGCAACAAGAATAACACAATCTAATCAGAGATTATACAAAAAATGTATTCTGTTCTCTGGTGATCGATTTTGAATCTGATAAACTTATACCCCGTTATGGGTTTCAACTCCACTCGGTTGAGTTGAAGCTGAAGCAATTTAATTTGATTGGTGTTGAAACTAAAAAAGAAAGGTTTGACAGATTATTGAACAGCTGAAAGTTTTTAAATGTAAAATCGAATCAATTTTATTTAGTTATTGCTAATAACTGCATTACCATAACATTCTTTACATAAATTGTAAGTATATACAGCATATTTAGATGATGAGTTTAAATAATTTGCGCATTTACAAGATGTAGTTACTACATATGCTACAATTAATGCATGACCAATTAAATTTTTACGCCATATTATTTATATATTAAAGAATTTCTCTTTTATTTGTTTTTCTCTCTCTGTCATTCACCTCTATTGTTCCGGTGAAATTTATAAATGTTATAATACTTTTATGTATATGATTATATGTATATATAAGCGATAGATATGGCAGGGTATTAAATTATTAATCGAAATGCAACATATGTATTTGCTACTTTCGCATCACTAATTTTAGTCAAAATAAACAATATATATCTGTGCGGAATGGTTTGTGATCGTTGCGAAGCGAAGTTGTCCAAAATTGCAACACCTGATCCGTGGAAAAATGGAGCAGGAAAAAGAAAAATCAACGAAAACAAATTTTTGTCTACCGCTAGAGATAGACAAAATCCCATTTCTAGAAGTTTAGCACCTTGTAGGTAAGTTTAAGTTTGTGGTAATACCGTTGCTGGATTCGTATGTAATAAACTTTTTTTTCACATAGAATATGTAGGCAGAAAGTGCATCAGATTGGCTCCCATTATTGTCAAGCATGTGCCTACAAAAAAGCTATATGTGCCATGTGCGGAAAAAAGCTGCTCGATACCAAAAACTATAAACAAAGTTCCACTTAGAACAACTTTATATATTACAAACTTCAATATTTACAACATATGTACATTTAGAGCTTAACATAATTTTTATAACTAAAACTTATTTAAGAATTACTTGTTTTCTTCTTTTTATTTGACGTAGAATAGCTCAGGGATTCTTTATCGAATTCCAGAGGCATAATTCCCAAGTCCCCACTATATCGATTTTTTACAATTTGCAAATATTTTTTTCCTCTAAGAGATGTTAAACGCTTATCTTGGATAATCAGTACGTTGTCCGCTTCTTGTGTAGCTTTAGCTGTTCCAAACACCGAACTTGTGGTAAGGTCTTCGTCTGCACGTTCCTTACGTGGATGCATAACTAATGTCACATGAACATTATTTTTCGTTGCAAAGGAACGGAATGCAGATATAATCGAATCTTGTTCCCAAAATTTATCGCTTTTCTGTGCGATTGACATGCCCATCATAAATTGGAGATTATCTATAATAACATGGCTAATGTCATGAATATACTGGGCATGTTCGATGGCCTCCATTACTAATTTAAGCGGTTGTTGTCCATGAAAAGTCATAAAATATAAGGGATATCTTTCAAATTCACTAGTCCAATATTCAAACTCGTTAAGTTTATCCTCCAGCGAATAACCAACATACTGACGTAGTAATGTCGCTGCTAGACGACAGTTGCGAATTTCAAAAGATCCCCATAAAGTAGAAACTCCTTGTAAAGCCAAGTCCAACGAGTATTCACTCATAAAGGTAGTTTTTCCACTGCCAGTAGGGCCAGTTAAGATTGTTAATTCACCCTTTCTGTGTCCTTTAAGAATTTTATTCAATATGGGATATCGTTTCCATTTTACTCCATTGACTTTTTCTATGTTTTGCAGCTCACTAAGAATATCATTTTTGAGGGCGCTAAACGTAGTTATAGATTTGTGGCACATTGGAGTGGCTTTGTTCAGAATATGCTGTAAATTAAACCGTTTTTTATAAGCTTCAAATGGAGCAGGTTCCGTGCCAGTAGGTCGAATAAAAAAACAACGATTTTCTTCTAGTTTCTTGGCAAAATTCTTTGCGACATCCCAATCCGTTGTTTCGAAATTAAACCAAAAAACTATTTCTTTAAACTTTTCAAGGCATGGAAGGCATTCCTGAGGAAGAGATTTCAGGCCGTAGGGCAAACATGCAACTGATGCTAAAAATCGGAAAATAAATTCAATTAATAAAAAATCGTATAATTAGCATAAATGTCTAAAATAATATCACAATTGGAAACAAGTTAAATTTAAATTTACCTACTGTTACTCAAACGCTGGATCGATAAAACGATGAAGTCCATAAGATTAGATACTAAAACCACTCGCAAAGATTTTTGTGGAGCATTAGACAGTAACAAACCAGATTGGTTATAATTTCCTATTGTTTCGTCTCTCCTATCGGACAAGTGAAGAATTTTCTCACCAACTACTTTATTTGCCACATTTTTTAAGGGGAAACGTAAACAATTTGAATTAGGTTCATATTGTGCCCCCAAGTGCACCAAGTCTGCAGACTGAAGTCCTCTTATTCCAAGCTTGTCACAAACACTTTGTGAAACTGATTGTAAGTCCGTAAATTTACTTTTATATTCCACATCTCTGCACTTCGCATCACCTCTGCAATTTTTCTCGTATAAATGAATAATGTCTACCACATTTTTCTTGAGATCACAGTTTGGACACAGGAAGAGACCTTGAAAAGTAAATAAAATAAAAAATAATTTCGCAACAAAACTAATTACACACCAGTTCGTTTATTTACAAATGCTTCACTTCCAGAAATGTTGTTACAAAAATGACATTCCATAAGAAGGCATGTTGGACCATCTTTAAAAAGCAGCCGTTGATTCCTTAAATGTTTCTTTAATTCGTACATAACCTTTGGGTCAACAGTATTGTCAGTACTCGCCGGTAAAACATAGTTCCTAACTAAGTTGTATCTTATGCAAAATCCCAGTCTTCTATTTAATAAAGTTAACATTTTATATCGTCTTTCACAAAAAATGTACTTTGCAGTTTTTCTAAACAAAAATATCCATAGCCTCGAGGTTTCTTTGGCCGGTATAGTTTATCGATAACAGCCTTTCATTATTTTGTAATCAATTTAATCATGCATTAAAGACGATAAGATCCAAAATAGTCGAAAACAAACCAAATAATTGTCGTCTCTAAATAAAAGCGGCAGCTGTAAATTACTGTCAAAAATTCCTTATAGCTAAACATTTTGTATAGCGCATACCTAAATATAATAAATAATTTAGATATTTAGGGCCAGCAAATAAACGCGACGGCAACGCTGAGGGGTAAAATTTTCGATTTTGATAGGGCGTTTATATTTTTTCTTAAACATTTCTTGACGCGCGATTTTTAATGTTTGTTCGAATGATTAAAAAAAAAAATCATTTTGCATTCTATTTTATTTTATTTTTGTACTAATTTTACAATTTAAGTGAGAGGTTGCTTTAATTTAGGTGATACCAGTTGTGCAAAGAATAATAATACATTAATTATTAATTTAAATCTTTTTGATTTGTAAAGAACAAAAATTGAACTAAATTTGTTAAACATTTAATAAATCTAAACAATTTTAGATTTATATTTTAGTAAATTCGAAACGTTTTAATTATTTCTTTTGTGTTGAAATTCATTATAAACACAAGATTTAATAGACAATTTAATTTTTAATGTACATATTTCTAAATAAGTAGCTGTGTTCCCAACAGCTTATGTAGAGTTCAAGCTTCATGTTTTCATATGTTAATATTTATGAGTGTGAACGGAGTGATAATATAATTTAAGTCTGGCAATATCTGAGTTTCATGCACTGAACGCACTTCTTAAAACAAGATGGTTCCCTTTCATTCTTTACAGAGTGGTGCTTGTTGTATCGAATTTTCAAAAGTCGTGGATAATTTACGGAAATAACTTATTATCATTAATAGGTACCGAGCATAAAGCAAAATAAACGTGAATATATTGATAAATTATAAGCATTAATTTCGTAATGCGGCGACGAAGTGAAAGGAAAAAGTCGACTGATGTCGCGTCGCCAGCTCCGGCGTCTCGTCGAACTAGCCGACGGTCTCGCCAAACATCTGAAACTGCTAGCGAAAAAGGCGCACAGCCTGAAATGCCTCCCCAGGATGATGTTACAGAAAAGTGCATCGCTAACGCAGATTGCCCGGAAGAGAGTACTAACGAGGAACCAGTAGTAGAAACTGCTAAGAGTCGTTCACGTAATCGAACACCGGTAAAGGATCGAAGCAGTCCCGCCAAACGGAAAGCTCAAAACATTACCAATGATCCCAAAATTGATGTTATTCCTGAAGAGAATATCTCCATAAAAGAAGATTGTTCAGTTGATAATAAACCTGAAAATAAAGATAATCAAAATGTTGAAGAGGCACAAAAACCTGATACAGATTTAACAGAGGCAGCAGTGTCATCAAGCCCAAAAACGAAAGTTGATATAATGAAACCATTGGATGTTTTGGAAATTCAAGCAGAGGATAATGAAGAAGAAAAGTTACAAACCCAAGACGTGTTAAGTAAAAATGAGAATATAGCAGAAAATGTAGAGTCAGAGAAAAAAGATGATGAAAAAGTCATTAATGAAGATCAAAATAAAGTTAATGAAGAAAAAATGAAAGATTCTACTAATAATGCTATAAATGAAAAGCCGGATCCATTACCTGCAGACGAAGTAACCGTTACCGAAGAAAAAACGGATCAAAATGTGAATAAACGTAAGTGGATTACAAAGAGAACTGTTCAAAATCGTAGCCCATTGTTGGTAATAACTACTGAAACATCGATCCCTGAAGATGTGCTTTCCGCACCGAAACAAAAAATACGGTCTTCACCAGAAGTTCAAGAAATAATCTCGGAACGCGAAGAAGGCGAAGAGACACCGTCTCCGGAAAGAGAAGTTCACAGAACAAGTACTAATAGTGCTGAAAAACCTATACGTAATCAAATAGAATTATCTTCTGCCCCAAAAATTATTAACAAAGTTAATATAAAAGTCGAACACCGTTCCCCGAGTCCGAGAAATAAAAAAGCGAGTAATGTACTTTTCATAACAAATCTCGTGAGACCTTTCACGGTATTACAACTGAAAGGTTTGTTAGCTCGTACAGGCAAACTTGTGGAAGATGGCTTTTGGATTGATCGTATCAAATCAAAATGCTATGTACAATATGAAACAGAAGAGTAAGTTTTTTTTTATATCAAGCTATTTATTCTAATTATTAAATCATATATTATTTTTTATTGTAGTGAAGCTATTGAAACCCGCCATGCACTACATGGAGTACGTTGGCCAGTTTCAAACCCTAAATGCTTAATAGTTGATTTTGCTAAAAGAGCTGATATGGATAGGGCCATCCAATCTACCAAAGAAGAACAAACTAGTTTTGGCCAAGAGAATCATAGAGATAACGTACTCATTGGTATGGGTTGGAATAGAGACAGGAATGGTGTTGATGAGAAACGGGTAAGTGAAATGAGGAGCTAACAGTATTATGTTGTCTAATATCGCTTAGGTCTAAAATCGAAAATAAGTTTCTTTTTGTTTTGATGAAAATTCAAAAAAAAAAAGAAATTGATAATTATTTAGTATCCAAAGTTTTATTAATTACGTTTCATTCCTAAGTAAAAAAATGTACTCCGGTTTTCGAGGTGTGTCTCCAAAATGAGAATTTTGAAATAGAGCTTACTGAAACCATAATTATTAATTATGATATATAATAACTTTAAAAAGTAAAAAATGTGGACCTTCAGTGTTTTCGTATTTCAATGTGGTTTAACATTATCGGTCAGGCCAAATGTGCAATTTCGAAAATCGAATCAAATTTTTTTTTATTTTGAAATATTTCGAAAATCCAAGAAATTACTTTTTTTATTTAGGTATCAATCTGTTGAAAAACCCGAGTTTTTAAGGCGTTTTTTATTGTCACATGCCCCATTCTGCAATGAAATCTAAAGTTATACGAAAATTTTGAAGCAAACTCTCGCATAAAAAGATATTTCTAATAACCGGGTTAAAGTGATTTTATATTTGGACTATCTATGTTTTTCTGTACCCCTAAATTTAGTTAATATTTTATGTTCATTGAGAGTAACAACATAATAAGCGAGAATTTCTTTGCAATATAAATTCTTATCACAAATACCGGAAAAAAAGATGGTGAAACTTCTCAAACCTACATTTTTTTTATAAAAAATAATATCAAAAATCATAGTCAAAGTCAAAAAATATAGAATATTTGGGTTACACTACTTAAATTGACATTGCAATTGTGACATTAATATATTAAAAAGAAATTTTATGATACGATATAACTTTATAAATGATATTATTAATAATATAATATTCGTACGCTTCCTCCATTTTAATTGAATTTTTTTCTTTAAAACCTTAAATTCATTGCTAGACAAAGAAGAATTTCGGGTTATTAGCGGCTTGTAATATATTTCAGACATTGAGACCAGTTCGAGAATGGGATGTTGGAAAGAAAGAAAGTTTAGATCGTGATAAGACCAGGGAAGTTCTAAAACGGCGAAGCAGAGAGAGGGAAATTACTTTTGGAACACGGGAACCCGATCGGAATGGCAAGGAGAGAAGACCACGGTCGAGAGGACGAGCTGAGGCAAGAAGTAGTAGCCGGTCACCAGGTAATTGCATAATTTGGTAGCTAAATTATTTAATATATTTTAACATTTCTACAATTTACGTAAAATATTTTTATTATTCACAGCACGAAAAATCAAGAAAAAGGAAAATGATCCACCTCTGAGACTACTAGATGATCTATTTCGCAAAACAAAAAGTACACCATGTATTTACTGGCTACCTTTAACACCCGAACAAGTAAATATAGAATACTAATAAATTTTTGTTATAAAAATAATAGTCGTGATCTATATTAATTTTTTTCTTAAGATTGCTGAAAAAGAGGCATTCCGACAGAAACGACTTGAAGAACATAAGCAGCGTATTAAGCAAAGAGAGTTGGAAAAGGGAAAGGAAAGAGAGAAAGAGCGGAATCGAATCAATGAACGCAGGGATCGTGAAAAAGAAAGGGATCAAAGACGCAATAGATCCAGTGATCGTCGCTCTCGTAGTCGCGATCGACGCCGTTACTAAAAAATATTGGTATTGTATAACCAAATTATCATTACGTCGACGTCGTTGCATTTGAAATTTATTACTTTTCAACACATGCAAAACCGTATGCATGGTGCACGAAAACTGAAAATAAATTTCATTTAGCATCGTTCTTAAATTAAAAAATGGCAAGTATTTCTAGCAAAAATAATAGAAATCGTTTCCGGATGCCCTTAGCCTTTGGCGAAGATATTTATGATATTTCACATACAAAATTAATTCAAAGAATTTACGATCACAAAAAAATCATCGCCAAAGTAATTTTCAAAAGCCCATCAACTTTTTTTTTATATAAATGGTGACATTTAAAATTTTTTCAATTATTTTATTGAAGCATTTCGTTATATTCAAACGGTTTAACAAAATTATTTATAATTTATTTTGTTTTCATTATGTCGTGAAAAATTCATATTTCTTATACCCGTAAAAGTTTAGATTGAATATTCAATTTTTTGCAATTGCTGCAAAACAAGACTCTAGGAAACGATCAGATAAAAAATTAAAACAATTGAATATCCGTTATAAACCTTTCTGGGAAAGTTCTTTCAAGCGGAGAGGAACAGCAACCCGGTTGAAATCAACAAGTGTTCTCGGCGCTCGGACTCTATTTCAACAGTAAAGTGGAGTTAATCCACGAATTTTTAACACAAACAATTCAATGATAATATTTAAATAAAAGGCAATAAGTTCTCTCAATGACATTTGGTTTTATTTAAAAAAGTATTTTACGATTTTCAGGGTTGAAAGATGTGCATAAAAAAGAATTTAATTCCTGAATGGCATTGAGATGGATTGTAAATAAAAAAATTACAAATTAATATTTATTTTGTAATCCCGATTATTTAAACTTAAAATCGTTTTTAATCTGTTTATCCCGAAAACCAGATTTAAATCAATGAAGATAGTAAAGCGAAATTTTTATTAAAAAAAAAATTAGGTTAATAATACAACAGCTTACAGGTAAAGAACATATGTTCAAATATCATATTTCAAAATTCTATTTTGGAAAAATCAGTTGATGTCATATTGAAGGGAAAAATAATTCTCAAATATATATTAAAAAGTCCTGTTGAGTTTTCAGTTCTTGAACGAATAAATTTCGGATTTCTTATTGTTACGCAGCGTGTGGAAAAGTAGTTAGCCTGGTTCATTGATAAGTTCGACTGAACAGTATTGATATACTATATTGTTAACATTGAGTGCTTGCAATGTTCTATGTGAACTCATCCTTACTCGATAAATTCAAATAGTTTAAATGATATCGATACATGTTTTCCATATCTAATTGTCGTGAAATTTTTTATCAACAATTCCAACCTATTAAACGAGAGATATATTGAACTATACTTCTTGTAATTATGTGGAGTGATACGATTTTAATAGTATTTATTTCTATTTGCACAGCACTCTTAGGAGAAGGTTTGAAAATTCATTGAATAATTCCTGTAATTTAGTAAACATTATTGTTTTTGATTTAAGGTCTTACTTGGGTATTGGTATATAGGACTGAAAAATATCAAAAATTGAAAGGTGAAGTTGAGAAGCAAAGCAAAAAATGTAAGTATTAAAGGAATAGTGATATGATGCATTATTTTTTAAAAATTCGATTGATATAAAAGTATGGCTTTAGAAAATATAGCACCAATTTTAACCAAAGTCTTGCTAGCCATCATATTTTAAATAGTTTGCCAAATTATCTCTTAATTTACATTACAATTATCCTCATTATTAAACCACTACAATTCAAGCCTTCCAAAACAGTGTATGGTTTTCGTCATTTATATAGGTATTAAAAATGGTATAATATTATTAATCATTCCATATTATGAGTGGTTAATAATTTAAAAGCATTATTATTAATCTTGTTAACCCCCATTCCATATTATGAGTGGTTTATAATTTAAAAGCATTTGTAAATATTATACATATGTATTACATCACATAAATATACACTTATAATTTCTTAAAACTTTAGTGGAAAGGCGTAAGGAAATCCATGGAGAATCGCTTGATAAATCACAGAAAAAGAAAATTGAACGCGATGAAGAGAAACTGAAAAATAATAATAGAGATCTGTCGTTGGTTAAAATGAAGTCTATGTTTGCGACGGGCTTCGCATTTACAGCGCTTCTCAGTATGTTCAACAGCATGTAAGTTGTTGCTTTAAAATGTATGTATATAAGTTATTGAAAACTTACTATTGCAATTATTCCACAACAGCTTTGATGGACGTGTCGTAGCACAGCTACCCTTTACACCCATTTCTTGGATCCAGGGTTTGAGCCATAGAAATTTGTCGGGTGATGATTACACCGACTGCTCTTTTATCTTCCTTTATATACTTTGCACAATGTCTATTAGACAGAATATTCAAAAGCTTTTAGGTTTTGCGCCTTCAAGAGCAGCTAGCAAACAGGGTGGAGGATTGTTTGGACCCACACCGGGACAATTTAAATAAACGTACATTTTAACCCATCTGTATTCTAGATATCAAACACTCACTCGGGGAGTTGTAAAAACGAATTAAAGTTTTGTGTATATTAATTTAAAAAATATATTCATTATAATTATAACACAAAAAGTGCTTTGACTTTATTTACATAAACATTATCATAAATAACAATATGTGTACTTTATATAAAAGCGTGCTCAAACATTGGCCTATCTACGATAATCCGATCGAAACCAAGTCTAGATAAATCTATAGTCCGAAATTGTGCATCGATTATTAATTCAGAAATTGCTCTACCCACAGCTGGCGATTGCTGTAAGCCATAACCAGAAAATCCACTTGCAATATACAGATTATTGTAGTAGGCATGTGGGCCAATAATACCATTTTCATCAAAGACATTATACTCATAAGAGTACTCCCAAGCGTCAATAACTTTTGGTTTTTTCGACATTTTCATCCTACGCATCAAATAAGGCAAAATATTATTTTCGAAGTTGTTTTCGCTTGGCCCATTTTCTGCATTTGTGAACGCACTGAAACCTGTTACATAGTTACCAGTTAGGCCATCTCTTCGAAAGTATACACCACTCAAATCCACCACGCATGGTGTACCGATACCCGGGGTATTGATATCATCACTGTTGAACATGTAAGCGTAATTATTTCGTTGGGTTATTGGCAGAGGAATTTTTAAAATCCCGGAACTCGTACCAATTTTCGCTAGTTTGGCAATTTTCTCTGAACTTGTACCGGCCGCAAGTACACAAATCGAAAATTTTATAGAACGGGTTTCGCCGTTAGGCATTTTGACTATTGCTTTTTCCAAAGCATTATATGTACTGGTTGTAGATCCTCCTTCAATGACAACATCTGGTTGGTTTTGAAACTTAAAGTCTATCAATTCAGATTGTATGAAATGTGCGCCGTATTCCATTGCTTTACTCCTAAGTCCTAATAACAAACTAGAGGAATCAAACCATCCATGTTTTTCGAGGCCTTGGCACCCTGTAACAAAAGTGTATTTAAAAAAATTCGGTTAATTTGATAGTAAATTATTTACAAACCAATTGCTACATCCTCAATGTTTAGCCATGGGAATTTTACTTTTAGACGTTCTGGAGTTAGTATTTCGGTACGGGCGCCAAATTCATTTTGAATTTTCGACATAGTTTTAAGTGTTTCCGCATTTTCTGCAGAAGCTAGTGTGAGGTATCCGTGAGGATCAAATCTAACGTCAACACCAAGTTCTTCTTTTGCATTCCTCATAAACTCTGCTCCGTAGAGTGACATTTCGATATTTTCAGGTAAAAGAAATTGTTGATGCAAGCCTCCCGTAGGTAACGTTAAACAATTTCTGGTATTTAAATGCTATTTAAAGTAAATACAAAATCCATTTAAAATAACTTTTATAACGCATTCCTTGTGTAGATATACTCTTACCGAAAAATCTTTTTCAATAACAACAACATTTAAGCCTTGACGAGCTTTTTTCTTCAACCAATAGGCAGCAGCTGATCCAACACCTCCTCCTCCTATTATGAGAATATCACAATGTGTCTGAAACTCATTGTCATCCATTCTGGTTGAAGGTTCAACATTTGCCTCCACATCTTCAAGTTTTTTCTCAAATAGGGGAGTGAAAAACTGTTTCACTTTTTTCATATCATTTCCCAAAAGTTTAAAAGTTCTTTTAATTGGATGTGGTTGATCAGAATTATTATCACTAAAAGTCCTTATTAAAGCCGGTCGGCAAAACTTATTAATTTTGAATAGCTCTGTAAACGCTATGGTCTTTATCATTGTTCTTAAAAATTTATGTGTTTTTTGAAATATATAAGTTATTTACCATAAAACTAAGATTAGAATATTGGAAATATGTAATAAATATTTAAGTTAACCTAAATTTATATCAGCTGATTTTTATACCGTTGCGGTGTTGTAAAGCTTCATTTTTGAGGTCTTGTGAAGACAAAAGTAATCGATAATCTTATCAGAGGCAAAATGGCATATACAGACAAATATTTTATTGTAAATTAGCGCTTCAATCTTATTAATATAGTAACTTTCATAAAGAGAACTATTGGATAATGGCCTAAATCAATTCATATATATTTTTGCATTGAGCAAAGAATCACACTTGTCCATATGATAATACTGAGAACCTCTAAAATCATCTTATAGATAGTTGCTAATAAGAAAATCCTATATGGCGTGGCGCTTGATAATGAGTTGCGACAAACTATTTAGAAATTTGATGTCATAATTTTTATGGAAAAATAAGTTTATTAAAACAACCATGTGAAATTTCAAATGTCTATAATCTACGCCAATAAAGAAGAATAGGATTAGTAGTACATATTGCAGGAACCATGATTAGTCTATCTTACTGTAAATTGTTAATAGTACGAATGCAAGTTTGAAAGGTACGGTAGCACTGTGATTTTTATTTGACATTTCATTTATATTCACTGCTTTGCATTACTCGACAATTTTTGGTTAACCGTGAAATTTAGATTTGTGAAATTTCTTATTAAATCGGAGAAATGACAAACACTGTGGAAACTTCAGGACAGGACGTTGAAATGGAGGTGGATCCATCTAGTGAAAATGCAGGAGACTCGAAAAAAGATCAAGGTGTCTCAACCATATTGGAAATTCGTGAGCAAATACGTCAGATTGAGAGGGCCGTAGCGTCAAAGGAATCTAGGTACAATTATTACCTTCGTTTTCTTGTTTAATATATGTACATGATTAAAGAATGTTATCATTGCAGATTCATTTTGAGAGTGCTGCGTTCACTTCCCAATACGCGCAGGAAACTAAGCGCTGCTATTTTCCGAAATATAGCTCAGTCAATATATCCAGCTGGAACCGATCGCGAAACTGCAAATAGTTTGATTCCGAATACTCCGGCTGGAGTCATAGAAACTGAAATACCGCGAAGTCGTTCAGCGTCAAAGCCTCCAATTGCTGAAGTCGATGCATACTTTTATTTACTCTTGCTGGTTAAGCTAATTGATGAAGGAGACATAAAACGTGCAGTTGTGTGTTCCGAAGCACTAATGTCGAAAATTGCTGGACAGAATCGTCGTACTTTAGATTTGATTGGAGCAAAATCTTATTTTTACTACTCGCGAGTTATTGAGCTTAACAACTGTTTAGAAACCATTAGAGGATTTCTTCATGCTCGTTTGCGCACAGCTACTTTGAGAAATGATTTCGAAGGTCAAGCTGTACTAATTAATTGCTTGTTACGGAATTATTTGCATTATTCACTTTACGATCAGGCAGACAAATTAGTAAAGAAGTCTGTATTTCCGGTATCGGCTAGTAACAATGAATGGGCACGATTTTTATATTATTTGGGCCGTATAAAGGCAGCAAAGCTTGAATATAGTGATGCCCATAAGCATTTAGTACAAGCTTTGAGAAAAGCTCCACAAAACGCGGCCGTTGGATTTAGACAAACCGTGCAAAAGTTGATTATAGTTGTGGAGTTGCTATTGGGTAACATACCAGAACGACAAATTTTCCGACAAGCCGCATTGCGTAAATCTTTGGCACCCTATTTTCAGCTTACACAAGCTGTACGCTTGGGTAATCTTCAGCGATTTGGTGAAGTGGTAGAAAACTTCGGTCCGAAATTTCAACAAGATCATACTTACACATTGATCATTCGTCTAAGACACAATGTTATAAAAACTGCAATCCGTTCAATTGGACTCTCTTATTCACGCATATCACCAAACGATATTGCAAAACGTTTAATGCTAGATTCAGCCGAAGATGCTGAATTCATTGTGTCCAAAGCAATTCGTGATGGAGTTATAGAAGCAACTTTAGATCCAGAACAAAATTACATGAGAAGTAAGGAAAGTACAGATATATATAGTACACGCGAACCGCAGCTTGCTTTCCATGAACGTATTACATTTTGTCTTGATTTGCATAATCAAAGTGTAAAAGCCATGCGTTATCCGCCGAAATCATATGGTAAAGATCTTGAGAGCGCCGAAGAGCGGCGAGAGCGCGAACAACAGGACTTAGAATTAGCTAAAGAAATGGCCGAGGACGATGAAGATGGTTTTTAAGAAGTTTGATTTAAAAAGTTTATGAACCAATAGCGTTGTCACGTAACAATTTAAATATAATCCCAAAATAATTCTTATAAAAAAATTGCGTTTCTCTTCTTGGAGTGAAAACAGACTAGCATAGACTACATACATAGTTGTTGGAGCTTTAGAAAATATGCCGCACATGCCAGAATACGGGTTCGCTCTGTTTACGTAGACTCCACTATTGTGGGATTATGTTCCTGTTCTCAACTCACATGTTTATGTATACACCTTTCTCGATAAATAAGGAAAATTTCTCAAATAGTTTATTTCTTCCTTACTTTCCTTACCAACAAAATAGAATTTTATAGATATTTAAAGATATGGCGCTAGCTTTAGGATGTGTGTATTGGCAAAAGTAAATCAGGTTGAAAATAATGATTCATAATCGTTTTTGAAAAAAAACAAAGAAAATTTCAAATATAAATTTGTATAATTTGCGACGTCAGACTTAATTCCAGACCTATAGAATGAGAGATAGCTGAAAAGAAAAAATTTGCAGGGCAGCCATTTTTTGTAAACAAAAAACTGTCAGGCAGACAGTAAACAAGATTGCTATCAGATAGCGCATTTTTATTAAATATAGAACTGTCATTAGTTTTTTTTTCGGCAAAACAATTGTTTTTAATATTACTGGATCCTAAGATATTGTTTTTATGCTATGCATATAATTAAATATTTTTGGAGTATGTATTTTAAATAATTTTAAATTTAAAAATCCTAAGATAAAAGTTATCAAATGTCTTACGTTAATTTATACAACAATTTTTTCAATAGTCCTGGCAATATTGTGCGTACTTTGTTGGCGGTGTACGGCAACACTGTTTTTACTTGTCGTGAATGAAATTGACTATACATTTGGTTATTGTGTTTCAAAGTAATTTAATATAAAGAAACGCTTCTATAAATATATCAAAAGTGAAAGCATTAATAGCATGGTTATACATACCGTTTTGCATTGGCAAAAGTGTTGAATTTTCTCTTCGTTGTCGTAGCGAGAAAATATCACAAATCTGCACAACATAAGAAAAGTTTAAAGAAAAGAAAGATAAACGATAAAGTAAAGTGACGGCAGCGACGACTATCAACAGCACAAGCAAATCAAAAAGAATATTGTGCAAAATAACGAGCTGCAAGGCCCAGTATAACTCAACGAGTAACGAGTTGCCACCGTAGAATCAAGTGCCAATGTGTGGTGCGACCTTCTGGCCTCGGGCTATCTTAAGCCAAATATTGAAATTAAAAAATTGTGCTTAAAGTACAAAATTTAGTTTATTAACAATAGCAAAAATAATATTTGGTTGAGTTGGGTGATCTAAACGCTGTCGGAGGCAGCATTCCAACAACGCGCCTCTAGATTTAGTGTAGGATTGCAGTGTATTGCAACTACACAAATATATATCAAAAAGACGAATTTTGTAAGAAAAAGGAGAAAAGAGAACGTTGTAACAGATTTTCACTTGGTTAATGTGCGACAGTAAATGTATCAGCGGAAATGATTTGTAAAAAGGACGTTATCCAATGGTTTAAAGAACTCGAGAGTTATAAAAGGATCGACACGATGTGCACTTTGCTTAACATGTGTTTACCGTTTGAGTTACGGTTCTTAGGGACATGCCTAGAAGAGTTGGGCCGGCGCGATTCGCAAGAGTTGCGTGGCATGGAATTAAGAGTAAATAATCCCCAAGATTTGGCATCTGATATGGTTGCATGTCAGAAAGGCGAACCAACTGATAAGAAAATAAGGCGAAAAATGGCGCTTTATTTAGCATTAATACGAGCTTGCAATCGTACCTGTGTGACGGAGATATTTCGAACGTTGGATGGTTGGGGTGACAGAGACTTTCTTAATATGAATGACTCAGATACTTTACAGGAACTTTTATTGGTTTACACCATGGCAGCAAATCATCCGGTGTTTTCATTTGATCAGCAATGCAAATGCACTCAAATTTTTGAGAAAATTAAAGAAAACAAGTTGGTGGCGGATTTTCAATCTTCGCTTCC
This sequence comes from Bactrocera dorsalis, assembly GCF_023373825.1. Lineage (NCBI taxonomy): Eukaryota > Metazoa > Arthropoda > Insecta > Diptera > Tephritidae > Bactrocera > Bactrocera dorsalis. Next base: position 24,873,552 of record NC_064303.1, on the reverse strand, counting down.
TCAGCAGCCGAGTATTGACCCAACGCTAGTTCATACTCAACATCAGCAGGAACCACGTCAACATCTGCCTCCGTCCCACCAGGAAATTCCTCAGCAGTTACTTCATGCAATGCATATCCCTGGACAACCGCATCCACAAATATTAACACCCGTCAACATCATGCCAATGACATTTCCGCAAGGTCTTCATAAGGTAGTTTTAGTTATCCAGTGTTTATAATTTATATTTAATTAAATATTTAACTTTTTGTACTTACGTTATATTTAGGATTACCATGTGCATATTACGTACCTTTGACATGAAACTTCATTCAAATATAAGTTTTATGCTAGTTATAAACATATACGTAAATATTACAAATTTGGTAACTTGCTATTAAGTGTAGCCAAATTTTTTGGTTTTAAAGAAACCATATTAATTGGGGCTGTGGACATTCTTTCTGAGATGTATCCTATGTTTTTAGGTTAGTTTCTGCAAAAAAATTGTATTTAAATATTTCGCTAAACAATGTATACAATACCATAACTTTATTATACTCTGAGCCGGGTATTAAGGTTGCCACGAAATTTGTAGCACCCAGTAGGAAACGTTGATAACCCAATAAAATATATAAATGTTAACATGACGAGGAACGTTACATTAGCCATGTTCGTATGTTTATGCGTCGGTTTATATCGATCTGAAGTTTTCTCACGTATTTCTTTCTCCAATAACTTACTTATTTTCGAAACAGCCGATTTCGGACTGCCACAAAATCTGAACGATAAAAATCAGGTTCTTGTATGGATCTTTTTTTTGGCAAAAACTTTGGATTGAATTATATATTTTCCAAGGTAACAATACAATATCCGAAGAAATCGCTCGGATGGTATCACTATAACATATAGCTATAAAAACTTGATATCTTCACGAAATTTTACGTGCATTATTGTTGTTGTATTAGCGGCCGAAAATATCCCTGACTGGATTAAAATCCGAGTCGGTTCCTGTTACGTAAACCCGATGGCGGGATAATTGTCCAAGGCAACGTACGATTTGACTATATGGTGACTATAAATGCACATATAAGTACGTAATGAATAAATATAGAAATTTGTAATTTAGTAAACTAATCAAAATTAACTGTATTTAAGTTGAATATATATACATACTTATGTATGTCGTGGCATTTATTAAAAATTTTTAATTTAAACAACTTTCAGGACTATCGGGGGAATATACATAAAAAAATTAGAGTTTATACCGTTTAATCTCAATAAATACATTTGCATAATCATGCTTATATACCTATGTGCATATACATATTATAGCCACACTAAAAAAAATATTTGCTATACATATATTTCAGATCATTCAAGCAGATGGAACAATGCAACACCCTGTTCCTGTTGATCCTCATATGATTCCATTAAATGTCATTCCAACTGAGTCGAATCCAATTTTTCAGCCAACATGGCAACGGATGTATCCTCAAACGGTTGAGGTAAATTTTGAATTATTTATTGTTGGTAACATATTTACTTTTTAGTTGGTTATTTTTGTGTTGATTTATGGAAACGTAAATTAATAAGTGATTTTTTTTTTTATTTTTTGTTAGCATCCACCGCAGTCGGCATCGCCGATGCTAAGCCAACAATCCTCTCCATCAAGTAGCCGAACCACAAGCCCAAATCGGAATGCAAGTAGTAATATGATGCTACCTGCCATGCAGTTGCAATCACGAAATATGCCACAAAGAATGAGTGCCTCATTGAAAAATGTAAGGCGTCCATCAGCTGAAACTACACCACCACCAATGGGACAACAGCAGCATCAACAACTGATACACGACATTAATATGACAACCAACATAAAGAATATGGATGATGTAAGTATCAATTACTATACATTGCTACGTGCACAAATCTCTACGAGATATTACATCCTTTCCAAATTTTATTTCAATCTGTTGTAACAAGCCCTTTGATTATTTTTACATTTGTTGCTATTTCTTGTCATGGACAGTGAAATAGCACACTGTTAAATTAAATTATTCATATGAGTTTTTATTTTATCAAATTTCCTATGTTAGAGTATGTCCTGACTTCATTATAAAGGTAAGCTGGTGCCGTCATGATTATATTTTGTTGTGATCCTAATTTGCTGAAAAATATAAAAAAACTGCTCCTGCACGTAAAACAACGAAACATGCTGATGGCAATCATCAGAAAAATCAAGGCTGTTCATTTTAAACATTTTAATAGATTATGGCTGAAATAAATAAGGAATTTTTGTTTAGTGTATTTAGTAGACTTGTACGAAGGCGTCTCAATGATCTCATTTGTTTGGACGAATGAGTCGGAACAACCAATGCTGTCAAAAGGAATATAAGAGTACGGCTAAATAACATTTAGAAAAGAAACGTAAAATTTTAGAAAAGAGTACTTTGGAGCGATGAAACAAAGGTGAATAGTATTGGATCCGATGGCGAATCATTTTCCATTGTCCCAGGTGTCAGGCATATATTTCCAGATACAGCACAAAAACTGTTAAGCATGGCGGTGGTAGAGTGGCACAGCGTTAGACACTCACGTTGGCTAGGTTGTAGAATGCATCAATTTTCATACCTCAACATGATCCAACAATGATCCAAAAAACGCAGTTTAAAATATGAAAAAATTGACTTACTGCAGAAAGTATTGATGTCCTGGGTTGGCCAGCGCGAATTCCCGATGCAAATCTCATTGAAAATGTATGAAGCGAAGTTAAGATGTATATTGCTAAGAAAAAAAAAAATCAAAAATGCTGAAGAACTTTGAACTGCGATCAAAGTAGGTGCCAGAAGTTAGTGGAGAGTTTGCCAAGACAATGACAAGCATTTTGTATAATTGTGTACACTCTACAAAGTACTTAAAACATTCCTAAAAAATTTTATTTAATTCCGCTGAAGCCATCTTTTATGTCTAGTTGAAAATAAGCAATTGGAAGCTCAAGAACTAATGAAAAAATGTATTTAAATTTTTGTACATAACTTTTGCTCTGTCCATTAATGCATATCGACACCTAAAATGCAAAATAACACAACAACGTTTTCGGAAATTTACAGGGGAAAGAATAGAACACGTTATAAAATGGAAGATGAGTGAAAAAAATTTAAATATTGGTTAAAATAGGGTTAAATCTGATAGCATAATCCAAAAATGTTGGACTTATGTACTTATATGTATGTAATTTGAAGTAGTAGATCGTAACTAATGAAACACTCACTTTCGAATTTATTGAGCTGAAATATTTTTTGTTTGAATGAACAGTACTTTACTTTCATCATTAGTTATTAATCATTTATTTATATGTTGTTTTAATTGTAGGGTGTAGCAAGCAACGAAGGCACCGGTAATCCTCTACAGGCGTTGATTCGCAATGGTTATCCACGCCGGCATAAGTCAGGCAATTATACACCGCTTATTCATCAGCAGCAACAACAATTAGCGGTAAATCCACATTTCCAACCGGTAACAAATTTCGCTGCTCTTGCTTATTCAATGCAGAATATGTCAATGTCTGATGGCGCTGGTACTGGTTTAGATACCACATTAGTACCGGGATCGTTAAACGCGAATAAAAGTGGCGGCAGTGATACAGGAAGTTCCAATGGTTCGTGTGGTGACGCTTCACCGCCAGAAACGCCAACACTTTCCGGTACTACAAATGTGCCCGGCTTACGACTTGGTAGTGAAAATCAACTGCAAAAACATCAACAGTTGGGCTATAATAAACAGACGGGGAATACAAGGCTTAACGGACGCTCAGATAAAATGATTTCAGCGAATGTTGTTGTAAATTCCGTTAGCACGGCTGCAAGTGGTATGTATACAACACCAATGATGAATACACATCCGGCGCTAACGCAACAGTCACAACCAATGTATGGTACTGAAATTATTTTAGCATCCGGTGGTAATGCTGGTGGCATTGGTTTGATGCAAACATCGCTGGCCAATAACAATAATAGCGGCGGCATTGGCAATAATATTACCGTTGTTAATACGACTTCAAATATCGGCACCAGTAATAATAATCTAGCAACTAATCCTGTTTTAATGAGTTCCCCATCGCCGGGTGTCGCTAGTGGTGGTGGTAGCATTATAACCAATATGACACCGAATCCGCTTATCCTGCCCACGCCACATCAACAGCAATATAACGCCACCTACCCATATCATGCAGCGCCTACTGCCCAACATCAGCGTTTGATGAGTCATACCGGTGGTCCAGCACCGCCACAATTACGACTTATGCCGAACGAACACATTTATTCATATTATCAAATACCAGGCGCGGCACCGCCCGGCGCGCCGCCTCTCGCATTACGTCCGACTAATGCGTTGCCACCCCCACCTAATACGAATGTGACATCGGGTGTTACCGGTGTGCTGCAGGTGCAGCAACAACAGCCCACTGCGCAGGCGCTTCAAACTAATCCAACTATTGTCGCCAGTCCAACGATATTAACTGGTGGTACGCCGTACAGCACGCAGGCAGCGCAAATTGTCAGTAATAAACATTTATCGTGTTACAATTGTGGTTCGCAGAGTCATAGTGGGCCCGATTGTCAAGAAGCGTCCATGGAGGACGTTACCCGCAGCGCCATATATAAATTAGACTATTCCGGCTCGTCGAGTGCGTCACCAACTGTGTCGTCGGGTGCGAATAGTGTGACCGTTGGTAGTGCGGGCGCTGGCGGTATTGGCGGTGCTGTTGCTGGTGGTGGTGGAGGTGGTGCTGGTAGTGGCGGTGGCAGTGGTGGTGGTGGGGCTATAACAGACTCTTTGCCAATACAACATCACCCGCAACAACAACAACAACACCATCAAAAACAACACACAGTGGAAGTAACTGGTGCAACATTGGTCGGTACACAGTCGAGTGCGACCACACTACATTCGTCCACGCCCGTCGCCAGTGCAGTGAACACAAAGTGAAGTTATGTTTGGCAAATTTTTGAGTGCGGTGTTTGAAAACTGAAAAAAAAAACATATACACTCATCATCAGCATGTCTGTAACTCGTATGTGTTATTCAAACTTAACTATTATCACTCCCGAAAAGTGTTAGTTAAGTTGATAAAAAAAAAGTTATGGCGGGTTGGGAAGACAAACTGAAAATATAGTGTAATGATAGTTGAGGCTTGCCAGCTCTTTGCTGTGCTTGCAGTATAGAGATTTATACAGTTATGATTAGCGGAAATCAAATTTCACGCTTCTCCTAGCGCATAAGATTTAAAATTAGTGAAACTTTTTAATAACAAATGATTAATATATACATATTTCAATGTTGAATAAGACTTAATTAATTAATTAGCGCGTGTAACATCTGAAATCGAGTTATAGAGGTTTAACAAATGCAAAAGGTTTGCTAAACTTATTATACGGATATAGGAATGCGAACAAATAATAATAAAATACTCGATTGTACGTCCATGTAAATCTAAACACATTACTACACACTCAATTCGGACTGTATCTATTATGTAGTATGACAATTTATTATAAGCAATTACTATTATATACTCTTTAAATGTTTCTCAACGTAAATTCATAAGCAAATTGAAAAAAAAGTAATTAAGTCAGCTGTATTTATTTATTTAGTAAAATTCAATTTCCATTTAAAAACGTTAGCCGTGTGTCCATGGCTTTGAAAGTCAACAATTCTAGAATAAACTATAAAATTTCTTATTTTTTTGCGAAATTCTATTCTATTCTAATAATTTAGTACATTAAGAATTCGCGCTGCATGTAATAAATTTTATTAAGAATTTTTTGAATAACTACATATATGTACATAATTTATGATTTATAAGTTTGTAGTGCATGTGCGTTAACTGACTGTGTTGAAATATTTCGTTCGCATTGCTATAACTGTACGTGAAAGATGTGTGTGCATATATGTATATATATGTAAAATCCGTGAAAACGCCTATTAGTATATATACTCCGTGCCATGCACAACTTCAACGCTATATGAAAGTGGTAATAACACTCGTACGTTCGGATCAGATAAAAAAATAATTGGAGATGAATCAAATTAGGAATTAATAATTTGTGTTTTACAGTAGTCACATTCTTCTATGTAGTATATATAAATGTATATTTAAGTAAAAAATAATTATTGTTAAATGAAGGATATGAAAGAGTTAAATAGTAACCTATGAAAAAAGAAAGTAGTTGGAGATGATGAGAGCAATGAGAAACATTTATATTAAATACACATATATGAGTATATATTAATCCAATACATATTAATTACAGATATTCTCTAAATATGTAAACAAACGCCGGCAAGAGATATCCCTGTTTCTGTATACATACATACATATATGAATAAACGTAGAAAAGTGAAGTGAAAAAACGGCAAACTGGTAATATGGCGAATGAATTTGAGTAAATACGCCAACATACGATTTTCAAATGCATATGTATGTAGGTATGTGCGATTTGAATTAGCAGGATTATATGAAGTTCTAGTTATATCTGCATATAATATTTTGTTCTAATTGTTGGTATTCGGACTTTGTATTTATGTACGTAGTGTTAAAACCAATTTTTCGAACAAACGCTTGCATTTGCAAAGAACATACTACAAGTATATATATACTCATACACATATTCGCACAGATTTAGCAGTCGGAAAGTAAATATATATATATATACTACAACATATACACTTACAATTAACCTGTACATGTAAATCGCTCTCCTGCTTAAAGTTAAGGTGAACAAAGCTAAATATTCTTGACTACTTCTTTTAACTGATAAAATATTATTTCCTACTTTCGAAATTTTAAGCCGTCTACTTTATATTCATAAATTACTTGGTTAATTAATTTAATTATTAAATTGTATGTACATATATAAGATTAAATATAAAGGACATTGAACTAAAACATGTATTATGTTTTATTTTGAAATAAATTTTTTCTTAGATCCTTTGAAAAAAGAAAAAAAAAAACAAAAAAACTAAATTTATGTTTTTTCAGTTCTTTATTGAATGACGATCTATGTCGTCGTTCTTGTAGCGAAAGAAAACATTTAGAAGAGTTTGGCGGGGTATAAATTCGGTTCCGTTCCATCTGGACACAATTTTCGCATGAGGGCTAAACTTTTCAATTGGTGGACTATATTAAAGTTTTCACTAAGCTCTAATACTGGATTTTATTATAGTCAACAATATTGCAGACCCTTGATTTAAGAACGTCTTTAAACTGATATCTCTTTCTCTATAGTCCAGTTCGTTTTTTGGATCTAGATAGATAGAAATAAATTGAGGCTTGCACTGCAATCTAAGTTTTACTGGGTCTTCCTCGCTCTGTCACACAGTCTCACATAGACTTTCACTCAATCTCATAAGTTCCAGGATCCTGCTCAGTGCTATCAAGACCATGTGATCCCTGGTTGGGTATATCGGTCCGAGGATCTTGATCCTGCTGGCACAGACTGCTGTACAGCCAAGAATGAAGTGCTTGGTAGTTTCTCGCTCCATGTCGCAAGACCGCCAGTTCGCAAAAGAGGTTGTACCAGCGTTAAATTGAGCCTGCAATGCCACAAGAACTGAACTTGTCTCTGGAGAGATTAATCAATATCAATATCTTTCCCTGCAAACTTTCCGAGAAGCAAACTTTCCTCTTTGTAAGATGCACCCGGTTACAGATTGGTAAACTATGCAGCCGTTCTATATACTCTTGCACCAATAGCAATTTAATTTCGTAAGCTAAGATTACTGTAAGTGCCGCTGAACTATGGCTGAGTAAGGCAATACTTTCATTTCGATAGTTGCGTTGATTTTTTTCTACACATCGACTTATAGCAAAAACATCTGCTTGAAAGGAGTTTGGGAAATGTGTCATGGGTATGGAAAGTTTGTTGCACGGTTCTGCGATTTCTGCACTATTGCTTTTCGACATTTTCGAGTCGTTAGTGTATCACTTAATAGAGATATTCCTCAGTAGTACGTCAAGCAGGGGCTACTCTAATCCGCTTTACTGGCGAGGGTAACTTTAAAGTTTTCGTGGAGTTTAATCTTTTGGTAATGCCATCCTTTGGGAGTAAAGACAGTGGTAACTCATCACTTAAGGTCTTCAATAGTTGAGATAAGATTACCTTCCCTCTTCCGTACCCTTCTGCTGACATGTGAAGCCTTTAATATATATAATTTGAATGGAGTTAATTTGCTGTCATTGGGCACGTAGTGCATGCCACGCATATATTAATAATGGTTTACATCCATCTGATAATCCTTAGCTTACAGCAAAAGAATTTGTGAGGCAAGAAAGTGAATTCTTTTGTGGCTTTAACCATAGAATCACATGCTTGTTCCAGCGAAGAGTGGAATACAGAGTTAGATATTTGGTCTTATATGTATGCCATCTCTAATTATCTACTGCCAAAGGCTTAGGTTGTTTTTGTTGTAGCGGCAGAATTCTGCCTAGTTGACAGTCCTTGGCCGGATAAAAATCCGGGTCCGTTCCGGTTACGTAGACCTTACTGTCGTGGGAACGGCTTAGGTCTTTAGGCTCGATAGGGACCTTCTCTTGATATAAGGAATGATAGTCGTTTTATACGGGTTGATGTTTAGTCCAAACTTGGGCCTACTTTCTATACAGTTTTTTTAGTCTAACCGTGGATCCACAAGAACGGCAAATAATAAAGAGAAAGAGACCTCTCTCACATATCGTCACCTGCATTCTGGCGATCTACTTGTGTTAACATTTTTTATGAGAATACGAAAGATGGTGTTTTTTATTTATTCATGCGTCTCTATCGATAATGCGTTTTAAGTGCGTTGCCTGGGGTTTTTATACAGAAACACATTTTTCGCGAAAAGACCAACGATCCCTGAAAATTTGTAAAAAAAAAAATAAACTTTGATATTTTTCTATAAATTTTAGGTCTGGTTATGGTTATTTGGTCATAGATATAATAGTAAGTAGATTGAAAAGGAAAATATATGAATGTATGTTTCTTTGGGAGTTTATGAAGAATCTTTCAATCAAGTTATACCACAAAAGTGTCTTATTCAGTACCGGATTAGCCACGTAGCAAGAGTAGCAAATGCTACGGGCCCCGCGAAAATTAATTAAAGAATTAAAAAAATATCAATTTAGATGGAGCGTAAAATATCCTTGTATGCTTTAAATGCGAAGCGCTTAGGCTATGCTTCACTTCCACCTTCCATGTGAAAATCTAAAACTCGGTTTCGTCACGTTAATTAAAAGCCCAATTTGACGCTTTCATGGCTAAACATATTCAAAGTCATGCTAATAAAGGAAAGGGACATACGTCATATTTATCAAAAACAACTTGTGAGGAATTTATTCATCTAGTTGCATCAAGCATACTGGATCAAATTATTTGCGAAATTAAGAGATGCAAATACTACTCAGTTTCATTGGATTATACTCCAGGTATATCGCATGTAGACCAACTGACTCTGATAGTAAGCTATGTTCTGCCATCTGGACCAGTGGAAAGATTTGTTAAGTTCTTGGACATGGTAGGTCATATTGCTGAACAACTCGCTCAAATATTCTACTAACGTGGATCAAAAAGCAGAGTGCCGTAATAAAGCTTACGGACTACTTTCAACGATGAATAAGAAACGGGAATAATTACGTGGAATGAAATCTTAGAAGGCTTGCAAGCGACTAGTGCTTCGCTGCAGTCGTCTGATCAAGACCTTAATACGGGATACGCTCTTTATGAATCATTATAATCCAAGCAATGCGATCCACTTTTTCAGATATTGAGGCAAGAGCCAAAAATCTGACCTATTGTGAAGAATACCAGCAACAGACATCACGACGAATCAAGCGAAATACAAAGTACGACCATTTCAGCGGATCTAAGTACTACACTCGACGACTTTGTTGAAAATCAAACACCTGGACAACGTTTCGAATTTGAGGTGTTTATTGTCATTATTGATAACGTGCTGTCTGCTTAGCTAAACGTATGAAAAATTATCATAAAATTACAAGTGTTTTTGAAGTATTTCGACAGCTAAAATCTCTTACAACAGAAGATATTTTGGATAAGTCCTCTGGTATGGTCAGTGCTTACGAAGATGATTTGGAGAACAGCCTAGGCAGCGAATTAGTGCAGTTCGCAGAGCTGCTGAAAACAGATGTGGCTACTGTTATTGACAGCAAGAAACAGGAGCCTCTGGAACAGCAATATTATAAACTTTTATTAAATAATTCTTTAGAATCGTGTTTCCCAAACTTAGAAATTGGTTTGTGAATTTACTTATCTCTCATGATCACTAACTGCAGTGGCGAACGTTCTCTTTTCAACATCAAAACGTTTTAAAAATTAATTAAGGAACACGATGGGCAACGAATGTCTTAATCATCTCTTTAATCTTTGTTGAATATAGAGCATGACTTGCTTAAAGAAATCGATTTTGAAAGTATTGTCTCTAAATTTGCCCATAACAAATCCAGAAAACTTTATTTGTAACCAAGGGGCCCTTGACAGAATTTGCTACAGGCCCCGCGCTAGTTTAATCCGGCACTGGTCTTATTGATGTTCGATTAAAAAGTAAAACAAGAAATGTCTATTCAAGAACAACAAAGAGGATGTGCCTTACATCACCTATTAGAATGTTCTAGCCTGAGTCTCAAAAAGCCTGTAGCTCCGATAATAGTATGTTGTCGTGTAGATCCAAAATGATATAGACAAAATTGTAACACACTGTGATATTTATACCATGAAGAGGGTTTATTAAGTTTACATTTTAAAGAGGGATAAATATCAAAAAAAACTTGGAGAGATAAATACAATTTAGGACTATGAAGTGACTTTTCTATTAAACTATTTAACCAATCAAAACTTACAATAACTTGATGTTAATTATTGAAAAAAATATATAAAAAAGTTGTTTTGAGCAGGCAAAAAAAAAACTTGGACGCTTAGTTTACCGTTATTTTTGTCTGGTATTAATTTGCTTATGGTCAAAATCTATTATTTTATAAGCGAAATTCCTTTGGGCGGTTGTAATTTTGGAAGAAAAAATTGTGAATAAAAAAGCGTCTCCTGATTTACAGGCTCTGGTAAATTGTTTGAAATATCAAGGAATGCCACAGAATATTCGTTGTGGCTAATACCAATGAGTTGGGAGGGCAACTGTTTAGAACTTCTTACTTTTAACCGATTTTAAAGCGTATATGCTATGAAACAACCCACAATTGTCGAAGAGAAAAATTGTGAAATATTTACTATATCGCAAAGAACATTGTGATCCAGCATGAATGTCAGGGAAACAAAAATGTGCATTGTCAGAAAGGGCTCGGTAAATTTGTTTTTTATCGAAGAAATTATGTAAAGAATAGATAACTAAGCAATATTAAAAAATAATTTGGCTATGCCAACAGCTAAACTCTATTTAAATAACGGCTACTGCTTTATTCTGGATAACGAACCGAACCGGGTGCAACCGAACATTTTATACTCTTGCAACTTACAAGAATCAAAGCCAGGGAAATACTATTTTAGGCACAAAGACACATTGTTATGAGTACAACACGGTAGCTCATTTTCCTTGGTATAACTCACATATTGGCCGGTATATGCAGTGTAAGGTTACCTGGAAGTTCCATTATCTTTATATTAGGTATATAGGGGCCAAGGGAAGTATTGGCCCGATTCAACCCATTTTTGACATACGGATATACCATTGTCATAAAAGTATTATCCCTGAATTTCAATTATATATCTCAGGCATTGACAGATATTTTCGAACAAAAGTCAACTATAGGTACTGCGTTCCGAATATTCGGTACGTATGTAAGTGCTTGAACAGTTTTTGTTGGATTTAAAAACATTTTTGGTCATAAGGTGGCAAATACTAATAGTTATTCCTTCAAAGTTTAATCTTGTAATATTAATTGCTTCTTGATTTGTGCATTGGAAAGTAAAAGAATACAGTGGAATTGAAGATTGTGATATATGGGAAGTAGGCGTGGTTGTTGTAGAATTTCGCTCATTTTCAAAAGGTTTTTTTTGTTTTGTTTTTTTTTTTTTTGTTTTTCAATATCTTTTTATTTATTAAATCTGCTTTTTATTTTAAAAGCCTAAAAATAAGTTATCTATTTAAAAACTAGACAAGCTCAAGCAAGTGATTGAGCTATTTTTGGTTTTGGTTATACATATATACATTGCTCCTTAGTACGCAGGCATATCGCTTCTTTTAAGACGTATTTGAACGCAGGAATGTACCAAAGCATTAGCCAAAGGATTTGAGTAATCTCGGAGTTTATATATACATATGTTTAATTCTGCCATTCTTCGACAGACCTTAAGTGCTCGGCAAATATTCTTGATGCTATTATGTGGCATTTATTACGGCTCACTATTGCTAAAAAAAATTTTCAAAACATGACATAGAAATATGAAAATAATGCCACGTACCAAATTTTGTCGAAATCGGTTTGTCGGGTCTCGAGGATATGGGATTTTATCAAAAAATGGGCGGTACCACGTCCATCGTCCAATTTTCCCACTGGTCCCTATAAAGCGCATTTCGTTATTGATTTATCGCGCTTTTAGTAGTTATGAACAGTACCATTATATGGGGAGTAAACGGGGTCTTCATCTGATTTCACCCATTTTTACACTATCGTTAGGACTTTTTGTAATATTTACGGATAAAACATTTGCAACTGAAATATGATAATGAAAATACAGTCGATTACACAGAAAATAATTACCGGATACTTACTATTTTTATTTTATTTTAAATATTGGATGTTAATTAAGGTAAACAAAGCAAATTTAATAATATTTTTCAGTTTATTTCTTTAATATATATAAAAAAACGATATAACATCTATATTCAATAAGGCAAAACAATTTCAACTCAAAGAAAACGGTTCACTATTTTTAATAAAATAAAAGAAAAACTTAGTATTTTGTAGCAAACTCATTACTCTCAATAACTGCTTTGCATCGCAGCGGCATTGAAGCTATAAGGTTATCCGCTATGGTTTGGAGTATATTTCTCCATGCCTCCAGGGCACTTTGAAAAACTGAGCAGTATTTGGCACATTACTACGATCAATGCTTTTTTTTTTTTCTCATAAATTTCATATGGGTTTCAAGCCTGGGGACTGTGGAGGCCATTCCATTACATCCTCTTTATTTCTCTGTAACCACGATTTTAGGGCCTATACCTCGGGTTGTGGTTTGGTGGCATGTGGCAACATTACGGATTCCATAATGTCTCTGTAAACGTACATGCTCCCATTAATACGATGAAGCGGCCCCAAACCAAAAGCAGAAAAGCATTCCTAGACCATAACATAGCAACTATGCTTGACTGTTTTTACACAATAGAAATTTTTAAGACGCTTGTTTCGTGGGCGTCGTACGAAATTCACACCATCACTTCCTACCAAATTAAGTTTGGACTCATCACTAAAAAGAACAGTTTTCATCTTGCTTATTGGCCATTCTAGATGATTTTTAGCGAACACAAACGTTTTAGTTGGTTACGTTTGCTAATAAGCGGTTTCTTCGCTGGTCGGTAACTGTGTAAATCAGCGTTATTTGGGCGATGAGCGACCGTTCTTGAGTAGATTGGTAACCCCAGCTCCTTTACCAATTGCGGAGCGCTTTAACATGGATATTGTTTACCTCTCTTACGAGTACAATTGAGCTGTCAGTTTTTTCATCAGTTTTTCTTTGTGGGCGTCCACGATGCACCACTTCGACAGTTTTATTCCTAATAAAGTTCGAAAATATACGTAAGATTGATGACTTGTGTATTATGTACTTTATGGAAATTTCTTTTTGAGAAGTTCCGTTATTATAATCATCAATAACACGTGCTCGGAGTACTTCACTGAATTTATTTAGAACCATTACTATTTTTGTAAAAAAAATTTACAATAAAAACATGTTTTCGCAAAATGTAGGTAAATGTTCGAACGAAACGAACAAAAGAGAAAAGAAACGAACAAAACAGAGTTGCAAATGTTTTGTAGCGGCGGATTGGCATACATTTGAAATTGTTTTCAAATATAACCGACAAAATAAAAAAAAGATCGCGATAAACATTGCAAAATATGTAACTTCAATGCTGTAAATTTAAAAACAAAAAAGAAAAAACAATTCGAAGGAAAAATGACATTGTAAGACAAAAAAAAAATCCAAAACTTCGCTCTATTTGCATATGTTTTGACCGATACTGTACATTAAACTTATTAGAGGGTGGGGCCACGCCCATTTTTTGAAAAAAATTTTCCTACAGGTGCCCCTGGCTAATGCGATCCCCTGTGCCAAATTACAGCTTTATATTTTCATTTATATGTTTTCGGTTAATGACGATTTGTGGGCGTGGCAGTGGCCCGATTACGCCCATCTACGAACTCGACATTACTTTGTACTAAGGAACCTACATACCAAGTTTCATCGAGATATCTCAATTTTTACTTATGTTATAGCTTGCACGGACGGACAGACAGACAGACAGTCAACTTGATTTCAATTTCTCATGTCATTCTGGTCATTTATATACATATACATATAATCATATGTATATCTATCTCGATTTTTTTAGGTGATACGTTCAACCTTTAGGTGAATACTCTGTAGCAACTAGTTGCAACAGTATAAAAATGAGGTTAAGGCTGCTCTACAGTAAATATGGGCAAATATATGTACCTTCTGAACCTCCATAGAAGACAAAGGTGCACATACAAAGTATTATTTTTTTAAAGAGTGTTAAAAAAACAATAAAATAAAATAATAAAAAAGTGTCAATTGAATTCTGTACTTTATAGAAATTTCTTTTTGAGAAGTTCCGTTATTATAATCATCAATAACACGTGCTCAGAGTACTTTATTTTCTTTGAGAAAAATGGTGCTTTTGAGATAAATTTCAAGTCCAATATGATAATAATTAAACGGTATTTTTCTCACTTTTGGATGAAACTTGGAAGTTTAAATAGTTTTGGAGATAAGTTACTTCATGGTCAAACCATCTCTTTGTACAATTTTTTGTTTGGCTCACTCTGCATACGTAATTTGCCTTTTATTTTTTATTTTGCGATTAGAGAACGAATACAAATTTTAATCATCGAAAATCGCCTCATGGCTTATCAAAATATTCACCATTAAGATCCAATTATCCTAAGCACTTTTACCACTCTGAATGAGGTATCTCCAAATTTGCGTTCTGAATGCATCAACCGCCTCTTCAAGTGTCGAAAAACGTCGATCAATTAGTTTTTATTTTTACGTACGGAAATAAAAGAAATCGATATGTGAGAGTTTGCATTTATTTGTGTGATTTACGAACTCGTTTTAATTCACCATACCATCAATAAACACTGGCCCTTGATGAATATTCATCACCAAAGACTAATTTAAGTTCATCGATGCACTGCTGCTGAGTTAATACACGTCGAAATTTGTAAAAAATAATCACTTGATAATATTCGCGGTTTCATTGTACTTTTTGGTTGAGAATATTTCAAGTTACTGTAGGCAACACAAATAACGGTCGTATGTCAAAATGTTCTGAGTACCTATAACATCAAAGATGTCAAAATTTACAATAAAGATGTGAGTTGCCAGATTTCAACATTACGGTTGCCAAATCCTGACATTTAAAAGAAAAGTGTATAAATAAATGATGTGCGTGAGCCAAATCCGTCCGTCCGGCTCAAATTTCCGTTCAAACCAAAGGTTTTGTATGGAAAACTTTTATAATTCACAAAATATCTTCACGAAATTTGTCACAGATTCTTGTTATACCCTTATATCTCCGAATGTATTGCTTAGATCGTCCCAATATACGTTTTCAAATTTGGATATATGAATGTTTCATATACATAGTTGCTGAACGTACCTGTGAAGGGCTTTATAGCTTGGGTGCATCCGAATTTATGTTTTTCTTGTTTTCTGTTTTACACATTGTGACTATCATAAAGTCAGTGAGAGAAATATCAATATCAAATACCTCTACGCTGTCAAGTTAATGTCTTTTGAGTGAAATACAAAATACATGGTTTTAGATACAGTAGTATCGAGCAGCTATAAGGTAAAAAAAGAGACTTGGAAGCAAAGCTTGGCGTGTATTTGGTTTTCTTATCCATGCACTATTGCAACGCAAATAAAGAAGAAGAGAGACTTAGAAGTAGGAACTCGAAATTGAAGAATATAAAAATGAAAAGCTTGAAAACACTTGTTTTATTTTTTCAGTGCATCTTCTTCTTTGCTTGTGCCTTCCGTTTTCCACCACAAAGTGCTCATCAAAGTTAGCTTGGCAAGGCAGGTGTATACAAGTGCGTACTCTTCCAAGCGTAACTATTTACCTCTATACATTTTCAGTAAAGTACGATCAGCTGAAAGACTTGGAAGCACAAAAAGTGTTTCAAGAAAGAGAAAATATAAATAATATTAACATTAATAAATAAATAATTAATAACTTATACTCGTATACATTCTCCTATTTTTAAGGCATAATATAGAGGTGTTTTCCGTTAAGTTCAAAATTGTTGTGTTTCAAAAATATTCGACATTCAAGAAAAAGTGAATTGTGTGTGATTTCGAAATCGCTGATGCGTGGCCATTTAGTTGTTGCGAAAACAGTAAAGTGCCTCAAAGAAAATGATTAAATCTGGTAAGCAGAAGGCTTGCATCGAAATGACGGGATCAAAGTTGAAAATAAGAACAAACACTCTGGAGCAGTCGAATGTTAAGGGGTCAAATTTAAATGAAAAGAAACTAGGCTACGATGAAACTCAACTTGGAGGAAATATATTAATCGGAAATTATGATGTAAGTGTTGGATAAAAAAAATAAGAAAACTACTTTTATGGATATTGAGTAATTTCACGGTCTGTTGCATTTTCTTGCTACATCTGTTGTTTTTATTTTACTCAGAAGTTAGCAATTGCATTATCCTTTCTTACATAATTTAAATAGTAGTTTGATGAAATCGGAAAACCAAACAGTGCTTTAATAAAAGGTGATCAACTCTTTGTTGTTTTGTTAAGGAGCCCAGAAAAATAAAAATTATGAGGTACATTGAAGAACTACCGAAAATACCTTGACGAATAAGAAATCCATTATTTTTCTAATTTAGTAATCTTTAGTAATCTAAATATATATCGCGTTCTATAAGAGTGATTGTGTTATGGTAAACTTCATTTCACAATTTTTTGATTGGTTGACTCAGTGTTGATTGCGACCGCGTCTAAGATGAACACCACCAAAGTGGAAATACGCAATATATTACATATTTTTCTGAAAATAGCGAAAACGCAAGCCAAGTGGCTGAAAACGTGAATAGCGTTTATAGTCCTGATATTGTTGTAGACAATCATGTGCAATTTGGGTTTCGTTGATTCCGTTCAAGTAATTTTGATGACAAAGATGCACAACACTCTGGAAGGTCAAGTGCCGAAAATATCGTTGATAATATAATAGAAGTCGTCTGTTTCGATTGCCATGAGCTAAATATTGCACAAAAATCCGTTTGGAGTTATCTAAATAAGGTTATATGCAAAACCAAAAAAAAAACTTTATACAGGTATATGGATGCAACACGAGTTATTTACTATGACCTGTCCTCTTCGACAAAACAATTCAATTCGTATTGCTAATAATTGGACCTTTGCGCCCATTAGGACAACGCCAGATCGCACATATCGATAGTGACTCACCAAAAGCTCCAGGAACTTGGTTTAGAGGTTCTAATGCATCCACTATATAGTTTATTGGTGGAAAATTTCCCTCGAAAGGAGAAGCATAAGAAAATTGACTGTCTCAGTTTTTTTGCCAATAGAAACGTGGGTTTGTACTATAAGAGTGATATTATGAAATTATGTACTTTCAAACGAATATGGAAGGGCTGAGTTCGGGTGTAACCGAATATTTTATACTTGTGACATTTTTAATAACCAAAGCCAGTAATATACTTTATGGTGTAAAACGTCAACCTGAGAATCGAAATCCAAACAATTTTATATATATATGCATACATAGTTCATGTACTACTGTGATCAAATTGGAAGGGTAATTTTATCCATTTCATTTTCTTCAAAGTAATCCCCTCCCGCTGCAATACACTTATGCCAACGAATTTTCCAGTCATCATAGCACTTGGAAAAATCCTCCGTCGTGATGGCCATCAGAGTCTTCTTCGATTAAGCTTTTATATCCTCAATTGATACAAACTGGAGTGGTCATGTGAATTTGCTGAATAGCCAGAAGTTACACGAAGGTAAATTAGGCGAATGCGATGGTTGCGACACGATATTAGTTGAAAATGGGGCTAAATGATCACAAATAACCAATGCAGTATGAGATAGTGCATTATCGCAATTCTTTGTTCAATAAATACAGACACAGCATCGAAGAATTCACTTTTAGAGCCTCACAAAATGACGCGTATCTCAAATACTAATGAATATTTTGACGTGAAATGTAGCATAGATTCGAAAATCGAGAATATATCATGTAAATGGCCGCCGCTACAGTTGATTGTCATTTGAGCCGTTTTTATGGCATTTTCCATCACTTTGGCCAGAGCTTTCGACGATAGGTCCCCACATTCTTGACGGATATTGTCTTTACGAGCTGCAAGAGTCTGAGGCTTGTTGACATAAGCCCGCAACTTCAAAAAGCCCCACAAAAACAAGTCTGCAGCGGTCAAATCAGGCGATCTTGCTGGCCAGTGCAAACCGCCAAAAACGGGAGTTTACGCGCTCGGGAAATGCATCCTTCAGCATATCGGTTGTGGAACGGGCAGTGTGTGCCGTTGCACCGTCCGGTTGGAACCACATGTTTTCCAATCCCAATTCATCAAGTTGCGGCAAAAAGAACTCGTTGATGATTGCTCTGTAGCGCTCACCACTCACAGTAACCGTTTGCCCCGCGACGTCTTCGAAGAAAAAAGGTCTGATGACTCCTCCAGCGAAAACAGCACACCATACAGTGACTTTGAGCGGGTGTAATGGCTCTTCGTGGGTTACACGCGGATTTTCAGTGCCCAGAAGCGTAAATTTTGCTTATTTACGTACCCGCTAAGATGGAAAAGGGCCTCATCACTCATGATTATTTTTGATGAAAAATCATCTTCCTCTTGGTGTTGTTTAATGATGGCTTGAGCGTATGATAAACGCGATTGGCGGTCAGCAGCTAACAGCTAATGCATCGTCTGGAGTTTGTACGGAAACATCTTCATTGTACTAAAATTCGCTGTAAAAACCGTCGACTGATACCCATTTGCGTGGTACGTCTTACAGTCGATGACGACGGCGCTTCCATGACAGTTGGAATATTCTCTGCTGAACGTCTACTCCGGGGTCTGCCACGCCTGGCAGCACCTCGTGTTGTGCCAGTCGCGACCAGGAAATCTGCGGCGAAAATCCAAAGTCACCGCCCGATTGTTGGTCAAATAAATAGTCACCAATAACACGCGTTCTGGAGCAGTGTAGCATACCATTGTTTATTTACGTGTATTTCGCATGTGTTTACTACACAAATGTCCAAACAGAACTGACATTAGAGGTCAATTGCAAAATTTATAGCATCTTCTGATAGGAGAATTACTTTTACGCCACCCTGTATGTAGTATATGGAAGTTGAGGTAGTATCGACCAGATTTTATCTATTATATTTTCCCCAATACCACATACTATTAACATGTCATATACTAAAAAACCAATCATATAAAGTAAAAACAGGCGGATGTTCGAAAATCCTGATATTAGTTATTTAGGGGTAAGTCAAGTTTTTATTCAAATTTATCTATTTTAAGCACAAAGATACACTGTTATGAGTAAAACACGCTCTCTCATTTTCATTGAGATAATTCACATATTGGCCGATATATGCGGTACAAAGTCACCCGGAAGTTCGATTAGCTTTATATTAGGTATGTGGGGACTAAGGAAAGTACTGGTCCGATTGAACCCATTTTTGCCATGCAGACATACCATCATCAGAAAAGTACTATCCCTGAATTGAATTTCAATTATATATCTCACACATTCACCGATATTTTCGATCAAAAGTCAGCTATAAGTACTGGGGTGCAAATATTTGGTACAAAAAAATTTGGTCATAAAGTGGCATACACTAAAGACATTATTCGTGCAAAGTTCCCGTTATATTAATTGCTTCTTGGAAAGTAAAAGAACTAAGTGGATTTTAAAAATTTGCTATATGGGAAGCAGACGTGGTTGTTGTCCGATTTCGTAATATGAATATGCTCTCATAAAGCCTTCTCATATCATCTTGGAGGTAAAATTTAATGTTTCTGGCGTATTTAGTTACTGATTTATAGCGCGTTTACTACTTTATGTGTTTTCGATTAATGGTGGTTTGTGGGCGTGGCAGTGGTCCGATTACGCCCATCTACGAACTCGACATTATTTTGTATTAGGAACTCACAAACCAAGTTTCATCGAGATATCTCAATTTTTACTCAAGTTATAGTTTGCACAGACGGACGGACGGACAGACAGACAGACAGTCAACTTGATTTAAATTTCTCATGTCATTCTGGTCATTTATATATATGATATATCCCTATATCTATCTCGATTAGTTTTATGTGATACGTACAATCGCTAGGTGAACAAAACTATAATACTCTGTAGCAACTGGTTGCCAGAGTATACAAAAGGCAACTACATAGTTATCAAAAAACAACGGTGCTTATTTGACCAAATCGAAATATTCTAAATAGCTGAATAAAACCTAAAATGTAGGGCAAAAATAATGTATGTTCGTATTACGGTTTTCAACACAACAGCATTTGGGTTGAAGTTATGAATTTCGGTATTATGGTTTTAACTTAACCAACAAAAAACATATTCGGTTGAAGTGTTGACAAATCTCAACTTTTTTGGTTTTACGGGTTTCAATTCTGGCCCAGTGAGGTTGACTAGAGAATCAAAAAATGGCAACTGCTAAATAGCAGTTAAAAGTAAAGATTAATGAAATTATTTACGGGAAATATTAATATCACTGAAATGAACTATTTTATTTATAATTTCAACTATTTTCAATCAGTAATTTTTTGAAGCGTTTTGCTTCTCTTCAGCCATTGGTGTTATATCTACTATGCACAAATATGGTGTTCATAATATTTAAACGAAGGTTTTGCAACAATCATAGATATCGAAGGTTGTTTCTGCCTAAAGTTAAAATCATTTAAAATGCATTCTTGATAACTACCCGCAGCAACGAAATGGAGAGCTTGTGGTAACCTTCCTTCATTTCGTTTAGTAAAAAAAAAAATGATTTCTCATTTAAACGAAAATAACTTATAAATCTGCAATAAACATTATTTAAAAGCTACATATTTAATTGTCTACAAAACTTTGGCTTACTTGGGGTTGGGAAGTTTGAACGGATTTGAGTGATCACGAAGGTTTTTTCTTATGTACACCACATCAGTTTTGACCCTAAAATTTTTGTCATCACAATATAAATCAGAACGAATGTCCCTTTGAATAATTATTCATCCTTTCGTGAGCAATAACTAAATCAAATTGTTTTGATTTTTCGTTTCATTTTGCGATTATAATGTTAGAGGCTAGAAATTAGCAAGACAATTTTGGATTGCTAAAACCGAAAATTTAAATTTTCTAACACGTAAGATAAGATTTTTTGTGTTGTAGTCAAGGGGTGTAGGGGTCAAACCGTTATCATTAACTAAAATTACAAATAAAGCTGTACGAGATGGAACTTTTTTTACTTTTAATAAAGATTCCTTAAATACATCATGTACTTCTCAGCACGCAAAGTTTTCCTTCAGATCGTTTGATCTGAAGTTGAGTTGCTATAACTTATGTAAATACAACCGAATGGAGTGGAAAATAGCAATAAATGTTAGATACTACAAGATATTGCTCTGAATAGAATCATTGGGGTTAACCGGCCGCTTCAGTTATAAATATGAAATCTATGAACTTGATATTGGTCACTCCAACCCAAGGATTTTCATTCTATATAAGTTTTAAGCTGGTGGTACTACTGTGTTTAATACACATGAATTTTGCATGAAAATTAACCTGGCAACGCTCTCAACACCATCGAAATATATTTCCTATTAAATTAATTTGGTTACCAGAAAAGACTCCAAAATTAATCTCTATATTTATTTTCTTTTTAGTTTTTAAAAGAATTGGAAATCACTAATAATGGCATGGATATACTTGATTTGAGCTCTTTGGCACAACTTGAGACCCTCACTTGCAATCATAACAAATTGAAAGAATTGATAATGAATGGAAAAAGTTTAAAAACAGTAACGGCAAGACACAACAGTAAGTATTATTTATTTTTTATTTTAAGTAGAGAGGAAAGCCGACTATTTAGTAGATCATGTGTAAGATCCGGTTCCAGCTCATTTGTTATAACATGTAAAAAGATTACCGGGTGCATCATTATAATTTGACTTAAAAAGAGTAGGTATCGAGTTTTGTATTATATGTAAAATGTTTTGCTTATTACGGGGGCTGTAAGGGAGGAATAGGATTCTTTATTAGCGACCCATAAATATTTAATTGAAATAGATTATCTCCCGCTTTGAATCCTTGCTTTCATGTTAATTTATGGAGGGTTAATGTGTGAAAAATTTAATCCTCTTTTTCAATGGTGTTAGAATTTCAAAGAAATACTGTGAAAAGAATGACTATTGAGGACCATTCAAAAAACACTCACTAGATTAGAAGCAAAAGTTGAAAATTTCATCGGCGAACCTCGTAATTGCTATTGGGCGCACTAAAACTAGACTTTGTTGTTATTTTCAGAGGTTCTTTTCTGATTCTAGGCGCTTTAAGCAGACTTCTGATGGTGGTAGTTAGCATTCTTTTTTCGAATTAGATAACACTGTCTGTTATATAGATTTGCTTGTGGGCAGAACTCGCACCTCAAGCCATCTTGGAACAGTTTATTTTCTATAACTAACTTTATTCCTCTTTCGCAGATCTCGCTACAATAAAAGTGCTATCTGCGCCAACTCATCTTGTAAATATTGACATTTCATACAATGATTTCGAAGAACTACCAGATTGGTTGGGAGCCTGCTATAATTTAGAGAGTTTACATGTCGAACACAACCGTCTCTGGACCATTGACAACATATTCGCTACAGACGGATTTCGCAAATTGCATACATTCAGTTTGGCCTACAATCAGCTAACAACCTTGAATGTTTCAACACTAATTTTCGGCGCCGTTGCAAATTTATACTTGCAATGCAATAAATTGCAAAAGTTGCCAGACAACTTCTTTGCCATCACGCATAAAACACTGAGACTGCTGAATGTCTCGTGTAATAACTTGTGTACGGTCGGGGATAATCAAGACATCAAAGATAACTGGTGCTTGGAAGAGTTATATCTCTCGAATAATAATCTGAATGAGAATATATTCTCAACTTTTGTGGGTGCGAGACAGTTACGCATCATACACGCAGCTTATAATAATATACGTGAACTACCTGAAAATATTATACGAAATTGGACTGATTTAGAGGTGCTCGTCTTATCGGGGAATAAACTACAAAATCTACCGGAAAATATTTGCGTGCTCACGAAATTGGAAGTTTTACGTTTACATTCGAATCTGCTACACACAACGCCAAGTCTTACGAAATTAGCGAATTTGAAAGTATTGGATTTGGCACACAATCATTTGGATCACGTAAATCTCTTGAGTATTATGCCAAAGAACATAAAATACTTGGATCTGTCATGCAACCTACAATTACAATTCGACGAGCGACAAGTGCAGATGTGTCAGTCTTTGAAGAAAATGAGCTTAGTGGATGTGAGCGGTAAAAATCGCGCTTGCTTGCCCACAAACAAATTGGCGGAAATGAAAGATAGTAATGTCTTGCGACAACCCTGGATGACCGGATTTACCGAGACGATTGGGAAATGTCGAAAATTATTAGTTAAACAAATACGTCTGTGTAATTTCGCTGAAGATGAAGGCCTTTTTGGTATGCTCGAATCGGCCACTCTGGGTGCACTCAACACGACATTCGTTAATTTGGTGCCACAAATATTATTACACGAGCGTAGTGTCAAAGAAACAGCTAAAGAATATATGAAATATACATTATTGTCGGTCTATCAGCGCTTGGCAAGTGAGAGAGGCTGTGAAGATATGCATATTGCGCTGTGCCACATCACCAAAGAGAGTGCAGGATTCAAAGATTATATGAGACCAAAGCGCAGTAAACGTTTCATTTTACGCGTCGCCAGTATTGGTAATATAGAAGCGCATGTTGTACGCAAAACGTCAACAATTTGCCTGACAGGTGACAGTTATAATACGACGTTGTCACAAGCCGATAATATTAAGGACTCAGCAAATGCGCTCATCACTGATCCCACAATACACGAAACGTTTTTAAGCAACGACGATGAGTTCTTAGTGATCTGTAATGCGAACATTTGGCGTGTTATGGATATCGAACGCGTTACACAGGAGATACGACGTGAAGAAAATATAGTTTTGGCTGCCAAACGTTTACAAGATATTGCACAAAGCTTCGGCGCTGATGAGAATCTGAGCGTTATAATAGTACGTTTCAGATATATCGGCACCGATGTGGATGATCTGTTGAAAGAGCTAAAGCAAACGGTACGCAAGAATCCCATCACACAAAATATGAACTGTGATGATAAGCACTCGATCGGTAGTCAACGTCTAATTGGTCGCTGTTCACCGCGTCAAGTCTTAATGGGCGCAATGCTGAAAAGCGATCGTTCCTCGCCGAGTGGCCAAAGCGATCAAGTGCAAAATTTTCTGAATAAGGGTGTAAACGGCGAGGAATACGCCTTTGCAACCGAACATGTGCTAGAAGAGGACGATGATGAATTGGAAATTTTACACGAAACCGATTCAGTGCTGTCAGAGGAACAATTCAAATGTTGGGAATACATGTTGGAACAAAATACACAACTACTCTTCGACAAAGAACTAAACACAATATCCAAATCGATAACAAAAAATCATAATAGTGAATTGCCGGCGGAACTTAATATCACTCTAGATAAAAGTGAATATAAGGAGAGTAATTTAATAAAAACTTTTGGCAATCGCTTTATATCGCATAGTTCGCCGCAACTGTTGTATAGTGAAATTAAAAAACCGCTTACAACATTTGCACACAAACATCAGGAGAAACGTCAGCAGCAGCGTCAACAACAGCAGCAACAACAGAAACATCAACAGCAAGTATCTTTCCTGTCAAAACACTTCGGCAGCTGTCGTTCATTTCAAACGCAATCCCGTTATAATCTCTTCGAATCGAAAAGTCAAAATTCGGTTAATGTTGGTCTCAACTCGAAGTGGAGTGGTGGCCCCAATGCTGCCTACTTTGGTTCATTACAACGTCTGATGCCATACAATTTGGAATATGATTTCACAGTTACACAGGATCGCACAGCGTTCAACGAAGAAGATGACGAGTATGATGAACAGGAGGATCGCATGAAAAAATATTGGGGCATAGCGACTACAGAGCTCTAGATGTACATATATTATCTATATGTGTATATGTCCTAGGGTGTTCGTTATTTTCCAAGTTCGCGTTTTTATAACTTTAACTGCGCGTACCTCTTAAAAGAATGTTTTTATGAAAAAAAATTTGCAGATATTTAGCTTGATGCAAAACAAATCTTTGAAAAGGGTTGCCATAATAAAAAGAAAAAGTTACGTCTCATTCTTATATAAGTAATATTCGGTGCATACTTTTCAATTCAATAAAACAGTTTTGACAACTGCTTATGTCTAATATCACTAATATGGTACGAGTATTATCAGCTTAAACGCTCAGCTCGAAGTGTATTCGAATAATTTTGAAATTAAGTTCATCTACTGGGCGATGAAACATTTTTTTATATCTATATTTTATTGCATAAATGATTAAGTAAAAGTTTTAATGAATCCCTAAAAATCAAGTACCTTGATCATAAAATGATACTATAACGATGACCTGTTGTTACTACTTACAAATGAACCATGATTATTTTTATTGAAAATACATTCATTAAGAAATATAATAAAAATAAAAATCAGGCACAGTTTTTGTCTTTACTACTTTAAATATTTCGTAACCATTAGAAACTTAAATAAAATCTTAAGTTCCATATACTCACTAATCAATCAATCTAAATTATTTGATTTTAATGTAAAATCACATTTGTTAGTTGTGAAATCGAAGAAACTTAAACGCAACTTTTGTGTCCAGGAAAGAAATAGTTTAGTTTGTTTTTAAACAGCTTGCACCCAAGATCAAATTTGAATAGGACTGGTCCATTTCAACTGGGAAATCTTCATATGTGAATTGAACTTTTTTTCTGCCCATTTTTACTATTGTAAAAAAATTAACAAAGAGTTTGCTTTAAATTTTGAGTTGTGGCCATTTTGGTTACTGGTTTGGGTATGAAACGCATCAATGCTACACTTTATATTACATATATAAAAAGACCACCGGCACCGTCACTTCACTGCAGAGAACTGTAAACTCGTATTTCACTTCGTATTGGGTACATACTAATAAATAGGTACACCAAAAATCATGTTTTGTAACCTCAGATACTCAGCTAGGTAATGTTAAAATAGTTGCGGAATAGCTTTTGAAATTTATTATGTTATGTATTATAAATAAGTATTTTAAAGGAAATCGAAATGTTTATTTCCTAATAAAAAAATATTAAGAAAAATAATAGATAAACGGCAAATTAATGTGCTAAAATTACTATTTATCATACATAATACATAAATTGTAAAGTAAAAAATACTATTTAAAAACTTATTTATAATGATCAAAACCCAACCCACTGATAATTGTTGGAAACAAAAACAATATAAAAATTAAAAGCTCGTATCGTATGTATGAATAAAGAAAATAAGCTTAAGAAAATTTTCTATAAATAATCATAATTATCGAGAAAAGGTAATAAAATTAAACAACTTTAAGTGTTTAAATATGTAAAATAAATGTATGTACACAAAATATAAAATAACACTTTTCAACCTTGTCACACTAGAAATATACCATACAATACTCATAATATTTTACTTTTCAACCTTATCACGCTAGAAATATACCATACAATACTCATAATATATAATTTTCGGCCGAGTTCGAAAATCACCAAAACTATTTTCGTTTTCTAAATAGTTTCCAAAAATGATTTTTTCCAATGAAAAGATGGTTAATTACAATAATATTTTATTTATGAAAATCTGCTCACCAGTTTAAGTAAATGATATAAGGCTTATTAAATTTCCCATTTTCGTATATTATTACGTATTTTTTGCAAATAAGTTAGCTTTAATAATTTGTTCAAAAATTGTATCCATAAATATTTTCTACAATATAAGTTTAAAAATTTACCATTTTGCAAATTAAAAAAAAAACAGAATAAACTGTAATTCCGGCTTCACTGAAGTTATTTAGCCCTTCACAGCTGCTTTTCTTATAGCACAAAAGGGTCTTTATCTTGATTTTGATCCGTCTTTTTGTATGACAGCTATGTGCTAAAATGGTCTGGTCTGATCACTATATTTAGAGATGTTAGCGTCTTCTTGAAAAATATAGTGGTCCGATATTGGCGAACCGACAAAAAAAAAAGATTTCAGATCGATAATTGAAGGACTTGTCCCCGTTTATACAGACAGACGGACATAAATAAATCGACTCAGCTCGTCATTCTGATCGTTTATACGTACATATGTATGTATATAGTATATCATATTTAATAGGGCCACTGACTAATATAAACTTTTCGGGGTATAAACAACATAAATACAAAATATTAAGTTTTTTTTTAAGTAAATAAAAAACACCAATTGCTGTATATGATGTAATTTTTGAAATCACTGTTCCCTTAAACAGAATTAGTTATTTGGTGATAACTCTATTATAAAAGCATATTTTTGTTTTTTTTTATGTGCTTATTAACTCTTATTTCACCTTATCTGAAAAAGTATAAAGAGAATTTTACTGACTGATTTGGTTTTTGAAACAATATATTAGTAATTTTAAAAATCTATAAGTAAATATATAATATATATGCAAATAGATGTAAAGCTGTATAAAGTAAGTGTTTACAAAAGATATTAAAAAATTTAATTGTTGTTATTAATTATAATGTACTTAATGATGTTAATAATTAAAAACATTAATTGTTATCAATAATTTTTAAACCAGAAAACTTCAAATTTTTAAAGAATGTTAAAAAAGAAATTAAAAAAAATTGTTTATTATTATAAATTAATATACCCAAAAATATAATAATTACTATTAAATTAAGAAAATATTTTTCAATGGTGTGTGTAAACATTGTGACAAAAAAGTACCCGGATATTATAAATAAAACACAAAATATTAAATTCAATATTTACTTTGTCGCCTTCAAAGTAATCCCCACTATGTGTAATGCACTAATGCCATTCATAAGTATTTTTTAGGATGTTCTTGAGCTCCTTCAGCGAATTTTGATTTATCTGCTCGATAGGCTGAAAACGGCCTCCACGGTGCAGCAATTTTAGTTTGTGGAACAAGAAAAAATCACATGGTATCGATGGTATTTCATTGGTATTTCGGTGGTATTCATTGCGTTTTTGTCTTTAAAATCGGTCATAATCGCAATCTTTTTGAAAAAGATTCACTTCTATCAAGATGAGTCGAGCAAGAACGCGTTTCATACCCAAAATATCCACAAAAACATTCGAACGGACTTGTGAGATATGTCAAGCTCTCTTACCATCTCTCTAATATTTGCCTGACAATTTTCAAGCACCATTCCCTCACTTCTTTAATATTTTCATCAGTTAAAGAGGTCGAAGGTCGTCCAGAACGAGGCAGGTCTACAAAGATATCACGACCGTCTTTGAAGGCTTTGTACCACTCGTAGACTTGTGTTTTTGATGAAACTGAATCATCGTAAGCATTTTCCTACATTAGCAATGATTCCGCACACGAAATTTGATTAGAAATACAAAATTTGAGACAAATTCGATATTTCTATGCATTTTAGATATCGCAACGCACTACTGTGGTGTGCCGACTTAAGCAGTTGCTTAAATAAACTGATGACAGATCGCGCTTATATTTGGCATAGTAATTAAGGACAGTCCTACCAACTTAGAAAAATACATTTTTTTAAATATTATTAACTCGGTTAATTTAATTACTATTTCCGGGTGATTTTTTGTCATAATGGATTTAACAAAATTTCGACGCTGCACTGAGTCCACATTTCAGCTATGCACACTTTTCCCAGTGCACCCAAAATTACAAACCTTTATTGCTTAGACAATTAGGAAAAAAGTAAAAATGCATTATTCTTAACAGTTTTCTTTATTTTTTGTTGTGTGTCAAATAGTTTTTAGGTAATCATGTAGATATAAACATGACATCACTTTCTCGTAAATGATATTTACTAGTTTGTATAAAGCATATGTTTTAATAAATAATTTGCCTATTCTCATTAAGTTTAAATGCTTTCTATTTTACACGAATACCTAATGTTTACTTATATGTATGTACAATATTTACATTTATATATTACGTGGATTTTTATTGTTTCGAACAAATTGTAACACATTTTCCTTGAATTTTGTTGTTTTTTTTTACTCATGAACAAATTGAAATCACTTGATTTCTTATGAAGAAATACATAAGAAAATTAACATGAATAGTTTTTAAATTAAAATACGGCTTTTTGAGCAATTACATTTTGTTTCAAATACTTACATACAAAAAACATCTACATATACATTTTTACAAATATACATGTACACACATATACTTGTATAATATTAAAATTTACAAAATAAAAATACTGTGTAAATAAATAAGTGTAATAGAGTTTGCCGTAAAATGCGAGAATATTTTATTAATTATACATAAACACACACACGCACATGTATGTACGTATGTATATACATGTATTTATTTAATTTATTTGTATAGCAATTAGTATTTAATGTTATAGGATTTTGTGTGTGCATTTGTATTCATGATCATGCTGTTTGGCGCGCCAGTACGAGTAGTTGCGCATTTGCAAGTACTTAAGCAATATGCGTGTGTACGAGTATCAGTAATGAACGCCTGGTGTTTGCGAATTCGGATTCGATGTGTTCCCTGAGTCGCCCAGCCAGGAGTCAGGACTTGGTGGAAAATCAGGATAGCCCTGCTCTGGACTAGAATCATTGCTCAAATCCGAAACTGCGCTGCCATGTACGCGATGTGCCTTCGACGCGCTCACATTATTCGATGATGTATTGTGTTCTGTAAATTTAAATAAATACATATGTTTATGAAACTTCTTTGTAATAAATGCTTGTTCATAAAAGTTTTTTTTTTAATTAAATCGTTAAGAAAATAGGTCTTCAAGATAACTTTGCATTTCTGACATCAACATATAAAGTTGATGCTCTCTTTTCTAGAAACTTGTTGTAGAAATGGGTCGAGCAGATCCCGAGGTATGGGTTTTCTCCTAACTGAGGACAGAGTCACGCCTATCATTCACTGCGACTGTAAAATTGCATGCATCTAGCGCATTTTTTTTATATAAGTATTTATCGCACGTTTCGTAGTTTTCAACAAAACCGTTACATTGAGAGTGGGTGGTTAGATTCTGAATTCACCAATTTTCACAGGGTGAGTAGAGATGCCAAAAAGCTATATCCTCAGTGAATTTGGTTATTATAGATGTTTATTAAATTTATGAGTCTTTATCTCTCTCTAGTATGGTTGCCATCGTACTTACATATTAAAATTGGATTCTGACTTGTTTTTTATATTTTTTAGCACAATCTTTGCTTATGTTTGTGTTAAGTTTGATCTCCATATGTCGATGACGAAAAAAGTTTGTTTGTGATTTTTTACCACAAAAAAACTAAACGAGTTTACTTTTAATTTCCTGTCTCCAATGCAATCACGGAATCGTTGAAAATGTTACGGGAATGTTTTGGGGCGTCCACTTATCGCGAAGACGACTACTGAATGGCATAAAGAATTCAGAGAATTTTAACATACCTTGTGGACCGACTGAACACACTTTGGCTAATGTTTTGGGAATGAAACGTGCCAATGCTAAAGTCCTGAATCTTTTGCAAAAACGACGACGGGTAAGGGTCGGAAAAGATATGCTTTGATTTTGTAGTTATGTTCCGCAAAAGGATCATTACTGGGAACGAGACTTGGGTTTTTGAATATGACACCAAAATCCTCCACGAATCTAGCGGAAGGCGTTCCCAAAAATGAACCTAAACCGAATAACAAAATAAATTTCGCTGAAGGTCATTGGATAAAGTTTTTGCATGCTGGTATTTGTTCAAGATTAGCCTTTTTGAAAGTTATGATAAAGAATTTTTGTCCGTCAGGTTGAAATTAGATATTCTAACACTTTGTATATATGTACTAATTAAAAAATAGTTACATAATAGCGACTTCGTGAATATGTACGTCGACAAATTATCATCATATGTAATAGACTCTAATCTTATCGATTTAAAGTAGTGGTTTGTTTGATTCGACACTTTCGAAAGACAGCTAATATTCTTTCCATATTTTTTCGATATAATATTAAGCATATAATTTTATGTGTATTAGTTACCTATATTTGTATAAACAATATTATCGGGATATGAACCAAATGAGTGATTGTGCCCCACAGGTGGTGGTGATCGACTAGTAGGATATTGCGGTGGACTGGAACTACCGTGCAAATAAGATCCTCTTATACTATGTGGTGAAGCACCTTCATCTAAACCTAGATTGACCGTACTGTAGCTATCGTTACTTAAATCTAGAAAGAAAAAAAAAACGAAACAAATATTTTTTGTTTTTATAATTATATAAAATAAATATATATTTTTTTATAAGGTTTTATCAGATTTTTTCTATTAAAAAGAAACAGTTGTCAGAATAATATGAACATAAATATCTAAGCACTTACCATGGTGACTAAAACTGTCGTAGTCCACTTTCAATTCATCCTTGTCGAGGAATTTTTCCGTACGCGGAGAACAGTTACCCTTCATTGATCTGAAATATTGACTCCATCGCGTTCTTCCAGCATCTTTCTTCAGTCGTTTCTCCTTCGCTCTCCTATCGAAATATTATTGCATCACTTCACTAAATGAAATCTTTTTGGCATTTGTTTTTGGAAATTACCTATTTTGAAACCAAACTTGAACGACTCGCATGTCCAGTCCGGTATCTTGTGATAGTTGTTCTCGTACATGTCGCGCAGGCTTAGGACTATTATTGTAGGCTGTTTTAAGTGTTTCTAATTGTTTTGCTGTAATTGTTGTACGAGGTCGTTTATTTGGTTGATCACCATCCAATGAGCCATCTAAGTAGAGTCCTACGAGTAGGGCAATAATGAAGATATATTAAGTTATTCCTATTTACCGTGCGTTATATATTTTTAGTGTTGTGTATACTAATTTATTGAACACACACCCACCTTTCGCCTTCGCGTCCTCATAATCACGTTTACATATTAGTTTTCTATCTTCCATAAGGTAAAATTCATCACCGGTATTTAGTGTTCGAGAGCATATTGTACATAGAAAACATTGTAAATGGTAGACATTGTCTTGCGCTCTCCGTACCACTTGCGTTGGTGGAATTCCCATATCACATGCGGAACACTTTGTTCCATATCGTCTAGTAGGCCCGAACATTGGAAATGCAGAAGTTTTAATTAGTGCTACTTATTTTAATTTGAAACAGATTAATTGTTCTATTTTAAAATCATATTATATACTACATCATGTATTTATAACTTAAAAAAATAAAGATTAATTAATTAGGGGGATATAAATATCGCTGCTGTTTCAACAAGAAATGTTTTTTTGTCGTACTCTAAAAGAAAATCACATTTTCTATTTTTTGTATTTAAATGTGTACAAATTTTGTCTTTGAGGTCTTAACTTTTAGCTTAAATTATTCGTATGTTTTTATAATTTTGTTTTGGAAGCTTTGATATTCCTTTATGGAGTCTTCAACAACGGTTTACGTAGGCATTGTAAACATTTTGATAAAGTTTTGAAATTAGAAGAACTGTTGCTGTCTGAAAAGCTCTGTTTTAACCTTAAGTTTTTGCAGACTATAAACACTCAGTGAGATAAGTTATGATAAAAGCATGCATTTAGTAGCCCATAAGTTTAAATCTCTACGGATATTTGGTTGAGAATTTTTTAAAATTTTCGAGATACGAATATTTTTTAATGTTTTATTGTAGTTATTTCTTCCACATGTTCGCTGAATGAGCCATTAATCGTCTGGATTATTTATGAATATGATAAAAGATTGGTAGTTGGATTTCCGTTGCGAAAATCAATTAATATTAGGGCAGAATTTTGACTTCTAGTTAACTATTGATGCGTACAGTCATGATTTAAATTTTTCGAACCAAGTAGGTTAAAGTTTCTTCGTCTGCTCATACCGATCTGAATGGCCATTTCTCGAAAGTAACGAGTTACCAAACTTTGCAGGCAAAGTTCCGTCATATTCGAATTAGAGATCGCCCGCTTCGACCTCATCCAATTCCGTGAAAAAAGTCAGTCAAATAAGGACCGATGATGCCGCCATACTTCACAATTCGTACTAAACGGTTGTTGACAAAGTTATTAAGCCAGAAATGGGGCTCATCTGAGAAGATGATTTGACGATAAACCTGAATTGGTGAATTTTTCGGAGAACGTGAATTTGCTTAATAATCTCGGACAATTTTCAAGTGTTATACCAATGTAAGAAGTGACATGCTGGAATGGCAAAGCTTATTGAATACATTGACCACCACGTGCTGTCAAAATCACGTCATTTCTATCGGTAGATGCTGATTAAGTTGTAGAGCTGAGTCGATTTTGCCATCTCCAGACAGACGGACTGTATATGTACTGGAAGTAGTCCCTTAGAGATATCAATCTAAAATTTTGCAACAGCTTTTCCTTCCAAAAGAGCTGTTAATTTTTCGGATCCGTCGATATCGGATCACTAAAGGATATCGCTACAACATATACAGATCGATCAAAATTAAGTCTTTTTATGGAAATTTTTTTAATTTGGCTAGATGGCTACTTGTAATTTGATGTGTAAGTTGACGCTATAATCTCCGAACAAATTGTTCAAATCGGACCAGCCTATAGCTGCCATTCAATCTTACCGATCAAAATCAAGACAAAGATCTTAAAAAAACATCTTTTTTCCTTCTTAAGTAATTTATTAGTCTTAATGACTGCGAAGCCAATTTTGCTAAATCCGTATAATCTTCATAGTTTTAATCATAAAACCTGCAGGAATCGTCTAGTGCTTTCAAAACTGGACAACATTTTCGTGCGTATCAGCGTAGTAAGAAACATTATCAAAATCATTTGCGTTCGTCGCACAAAATAATGACAACTTTGAATGCCAAAAAACCCCTTTCACATGATTTCCTGCGACGTTTTAAGTTGACTAAAAAATTGCTGGCCCATAGTCTCTTACTCGTATGTAGTTGTTCAGAATGGAATTCAGAATCTTTTTGGCTCTCTGTAAATCGATCGGCTCTAGTATTTTTAGCTTCGGTGCAGCCGAAGTTCACATTTTTATACTCTCGCAACAAAGTTGCTAAAGGGAGTATTATAGTTTTGTTCACATAACGGTTGTTTGTAAGTCCTAAAACTAAAAGAGTCAGATATAGGGTTATATATACCAAAGTGATCAGGGTGACGAGTAGAGTTGAAATCCGGATGTCTGCCTGTCCGTCCGTCCGTCCGTGAAAGCTGTAACTTGAGTAAAAATTGAGATGTCATTATGAAACTTGGTACACGTATTTCTTGGCTCCATAAGAAGGTTAAGTTCGAAGATGGGCAAAATCGGTCCACTGCCACGCCCACAAAATGGCGGAAACCGAAAACCTATATTAAAGTGAAATTTGGCACAAACCATCGCATTAGGGAGGGGCATATTTTAATTTAATTTTTTTGGAAAAGTGAGCGTGGCCCCGCCCCCTACTAAGTTTTTTGTACATATCTCGGAAACTACTATAGCTATGTTAACCAAACTCTACAGAGTCGTTTCCTTCAGGTATTTCCATATACAGTTCAAAAATGGAAGAAATCGGATAAAATCCACGCCCACCTCCCATACAAAGGTTATGTTGAAAATCACTAAAAGTGCGTTAACCGACTAACAAAAAACGTCAGAAACACTAAATTTTACGGAAAAAATGGCAGAAGGAAGCTGCACCCAGGCTTTTTTTAAAAATTGAAAATGGGCCTGGCGTCGCCCACTTATGGACCAAAAACCATATCTCAGGAAGTACTCGACCGATCTCAATGAAATTTGGTATATAATATTTTCTTAACACCCTGATGATATGTACGAAATATGGGCGAAATCGGTTCACAACCACGCCTTCTTCCGATATAACGCTATTTTGAATTCCATCTGATTCCTTCTCTGTATAATACAATATATACATTATGAACCAAAATAAACAAATATGTAAATGACGGATAATGAAATCTCGATTATCACTTTACCATGCGAGAGTATAAAATGTTCGGTGACACCCGAAATTAGCCCTTCCTTACTTGTTTCAATATGTAAACTACCGAAACATGAATAATTCGATTTTTTTTTTAACATTTCTTGACAAGAAAACTTCTTAAGGAAATTTTGTTTCATTACAGAGATATTATCGCTACCAAAATTTAGCTGAGTGGAGAATTTAGAAATGGGAATCAGCTGCAAAGATGCTTTCAAATCGTTGGAAGCTTGGAGCCGGAATGAAAAAAGTTTTTAAATTGAAAATTAATCCGCTCTATTTCAAGGAGCCAATGATTTGATTAAAATTTTATTTTTCCCTTACTTAGAAACGTTTAAAGTTGGAAACAGTAAGCTTATTTTATCCCCCTAAGAAATATTAAACCCAAATTGGGTTTTCAAAATGCTTACGAAAGTACCCAATCCCTAGTACTTAAAAACTATTAAAAACAATACCATAACTCTTAAATAATAATTTTGTAGCTTAACTTACTTAAAAAAGTCTTCTTTACAGAAAAGTTGACCATTCCGCGAGAAGCACTTGTCATTTAGTTGGGTGTGGCATTCGCTGCATTGCAAACATTTCGCATGCCACGTTCGCTCCAACACTTTCAATATAAAACGATCTAGTATAAGTTCATGACAGCCTCCGCATTTCGGTATAGTAGCTGGAATGAGAAATATTCGCAAATAAATATTTATAATTAATTATTATGTGTTTTATAGAGGTTTTTACATATACAAATTTTTTTGGTATAGATTTTTAATATTTAGATAGATATATTTGCACGTATGTACATATGTAATAATATGGGCTTAAAAAATTAAAGAGCTGTGGGTAGTCAGGTCATAATTTTCAACGTGAAACGCTTTATACATATATGTACATATGTAAGTGGTAATACAATTGTTTTTATAAAAATGTGCAAATACACTTAGGTAAATTTAAGTTCCAGCTAAATTATACTGCGTGTAACACATTGTATGTCACAATTCACATTCTATGATTTGAGGTTATTTTGAATTTCCTGCAGCAATTATGCGACTTTGTTACTTGAAGTTAAAATTTTACCCTAGTTGATTTATTTTTTATAACATTTGCTGAAAAGCAGCCATATCTTTTCGAGAGAGTAGGCGAAAATCAATCATTCTGATTTGTTATTTGTTTTAAAAGTCAGTTGAAGAGAATTTTGTTAATTGATTATTTTCTCAATCCTCTATTGCTCCTATCTATCATCAGAACCAACAGGTTCAACAGATAAATCTTTATAGTTTTAAAAAGTCGAATTATTGCCGTCTTATTTTATATAAAACTAGATCTAACCTCGCGGTTCCGCTTGTGTGGAATTTGGGACTGGCATCATATCTTTATTGCGTTGTATTCAAGGATATCATGCACTCATCTCAAATTATGATTGAACTTTTTTTCAACACTGTAGCTATTCCGCTATTTTTTTATGTTAAATATTCTGTTTGGTTTGTTATGAACGTCTGTCTGTTCATCCTTCGACCATCATCTAACAAAGTAGCCGCAATGCCTGGCGATGAATCTGCCGGTTTCTTATTGTGTCCAAAAATTGCCTAGTCCACTAACAACAATCAATTCCGGGCTGTAAGGCGGCTGCGAAAACGTTGTCTTGGTTAGGAAGCTATTCACAAGAAAGGCAGAGTAAGCCGGGGCGTTGTCGTGGTGCAACTTCCAATCAGCTACGATGTCTCGTCAGACCCGATTGATCCGTTGTTTGAGACTCTTGAGGACTTCCACGTAAAACTTAGCGTTCACGGTTTGTCCATGACGAACAAATTCATGGTGGACGATGCCTTTTATATCAAAAAAGACAATGAGCATCGTTTTCACTTTGGATTTGCTCATTCATTATTGACCTCTTCCCGGCCCTTCAAAAAGGCCTGGTGCCACCTAAACACACCACTTCTTGCTAAAACAACATCTGATTATATCAAACGTCTCTGTTACAGATTTACCGAGTTTCACACAGAATTTAATCGCGTAACTCTGCTCTAACGAAACGCTGCATTTGCTTGTACCACTCACAGAAACACGACGCACGAAAATGTTTGTTTACAGCTTGAACGTCCTTAGCTGTTGTAAAAGTATTTTACTAGCACAGGAATAAATAATTTGGATTGTTGTAAGACAAGTTCGCAATCACGGGCATATCTTTTTGCACAATGTTGTATGTATATATATAGTTTGTACGAGTATGTCCTACAAATCGGCACTTTCAACATACTTTTTTGAATGATTTTTTAAAATTCTGAACGTAGTTGTTATGAACAATAGCATAAATATGTATTTAAATAACTATTGATTTTTTAGCTTAACTAATCTATTAATTAATGTTTACTAGCTCTTATTAACACTTTAATATATGTTCATAAATTGCTAAATCAATATGTACAGCTGTTATTATTCATGAGATATCTCTACTAATATTCTTTCCAAAGTGCCTGTGTACATTTTTATATATGACTAATGATCAGATTAAATTTCAATAATTTCAGTAATTTAAAATACCTTATCAAAATTCCTAGTGTAATTCGATTAGTCCGAAAGTTTATACGAATTCAGTATACAAACTCGACAAATTTTTGAGAAAAGCAGACACTTTCTGAAGTTTTCTTATTTTGTTTTACATTCCATCTCTTTTCTGAAATTATATAATAATTATAGTATACAAAATAAACAAATTTTCGAGAAAAGGGTATTTTTTTAAGTTTCCTTATTTTGTTTTACATATGTTAGTCCATTCCATCTCTTTTCTGAAATTATATGAAATAGTAGTCCAACGTATTTTTTTCTTCTCTTTCATCTACTTAGATACAGTGGCGGATTAAGAGGGGGATATGGGCGAAAAAATGGCGGCAGAACTGAAAGTTGACGAAGAAAACCCAATCTGCGGCCGACAAACAAAAAGCGAAAATTTCTGCATGAGAACTTGCGAAGAATACTATGTACAAGGTCTCAGTGTACATTGCTCTGTTGGATACTATCGGCAAAGATTTGAAGACGCTATTTTCTAGATAAGTATTGTATGAATTTCAACTGAGTTTACATCATAATTCATATTTTTCTTCGCATTCCTCGCATTCGTCATAGGTATGCGAGCTCTGAACGCTCTTTTTCGAAAGATTCTGTCGACTTGAACTTTTTCCAACATGATATTAACCTTGGTCGCACTTTGTTAGTCGATTTGACTAACAATCATCGTGTTTTGCAGCAAAATAACGATGCCCGTTCAGGGTTAAATTGTATAAAGACTGTTATATTTAACATAATAATCTTCATTTTTACTTGAAATAATTTCTTCAACCTTTGTGAAAATTATTATTTAGTCGTAAGGAGGGAAGTCTTAGTTGGCTAAGGTAGAATAGGCACACGTGCATAGATTGCCTTTTACATTTCGGGATTTGGCAATTTTAAACTCGTAAAATTTTTATCGTTTGATATTTTTGATGGTATGCATACTCAAAACGTTTTGAAACACGAGCGCTATTTGTGTTGTTTATAGTAACTTAAAATATTCTTTTCGATAAAAAAAAAATTGGATTAAATCACGAACATTTTCGTTTTTTTTACAACTTTCGATGTGGTTTAACTCCTTAAGATTGCAAAGATAAGAACTTAATTAAATTTTTGAATTCAATTGAGATCGTAGAACACTCCAAGACGAATTTCGGAAGGTCGTCCAAAACCAGTTGTTGTTGAGGAAACAATTGATGCTGTGCGCAAACAGACATTGCAAGATTGTCATGTGATCTATCGTGGGACTGAAACAACTATAGGCATTATTGGCACTAACATACATACATTAAATTGTGCATCAACTTCATGACTGTAAAAAAATGTCCCATACATTTTGTCAATGGCTCAAAAAAAGGCGCGTATCGCAGGTCTAGAGAAATGTTAACAAAATACGACAGCGGTGCTTAGAAACACGTTTATGACATCGTGGACTTAGAGATGAGAAGATGAACCGAATCCAACAAAAGTTGTTCGCTCATGAAGCACTCCTAAGGAAATTGTTGCTTGTTTTTTTTTTTTGGAAAAACTGGACATAACGCAACCATACCACTGAAACAACGCGGAACAGTAAATTCCAAGTGCTATACAACCATTTATTTGCAACTTGACTTTCAAGAAATCAAGAAAACCAACCGCCGAATACGGATCACTCTTCACCACGACAATGCTAGCTTTCACACACCGATTGAAACAACTGCATTTTTGAGCACTTAAAACATCGATTTGATGAGTAATCCACCGTAAAGTCTTGACATGGCACCGAATGACTTTTCTTTATTTCCGTAGGTAAAACATAAAATAAAAGAGATCAACTTTTTTTGACACCTAAAGACCGGTTGATGCGTTCAGAACGCATGTTTTGGAGATAGCTCAATCAGAGTGTCAAAAGTGCTTTGAGGATTGGTTCAAACGATAAAGTGATTTTCGATGATTAAAATTAGTTTTTATTCTCGAATCTCGAAATATAAAAATCAAACTACGTACTGATATTAAATACAATGACTTAAGATTTTATTGGGGATTTTCATATTGAACAGAACCGAACTATTCATTTATGTGTGATCACATATCTCGGACCGGCTCGACCGTATGAGTTGAACGAATCAATCCTTCCTTTCGCAATCACATATTTAATATAAAGATTTTCGAACTTCTGGGTGATTTTATACCACATGTATCGGCAGATATGTATGTTAGTTATCCTAATAAAGTGCATCTCTGAATAAAATTTATAAAATTGAACGAAAACTTGAACTAGCCCCATATAACCAGTAACAGGATTTTCGAATATCCGGCTGACTTTACTCCATCGGCCACGCCCGAAAGAAGTCCTTCCTTAGTTATCATTTTTATTCTCTTGTATTAAATCCACTACAACTTCACGATGTGTTTGGATTTTTGTGGACTCTAGTTATAATCAGTTTATTTCTTCCGTCGGCTGTAGCCAGAACCACTAATTTTGTTCACTGATTATAAAAAAAAACTTTATTAGAATGAACCTGCGTTCGAAATATTTAATTTAATCACTTATTTATAGCTTATAAAGCTAATGACATTTGTGTTTTAGATGTCTTTTGTACGTTTTCTAGAGTTTTACAGTTTTTTAACATTTATTTATACATATTCATAATCGGACTGTTCCTTTATTTTTCAAAGTTGTATTAAATTATAAAAGCTTTACGCAAGAATTTTTTTTAGATGGCATTTAAAATGCTTGATTTTGTAGATCTGTTAAAGAACATACTAAGCTTTACGAAAATGGAACTTCGTTTATTTTCAAAGCATCATAAACAACGTGCT
The DNA here is from genome assembly GCF_023373825.1 of Bactrocera dorsalis. Taxonomy (NCBI): domain Eukaryota; kingdom Metazoa; phylum Arthropoda; class Insecta; order Diptera; family Tephritidae; genus Bactrocera; species Bactrocera dorsalis. The sequence goes on along the minus strand of NC_064303.1, from coordinate 24,832,640 downwards.
GAAGTAGTTTCCAATGGTATGTCTAAATAATGCAGTTAGTATTACTTCTTTCCTTGATTTAAAAAAAACTAGTTCTGGGAAATCTTTTTTTTTACAAAAAGTAGTAGTTCGAGTATGCGATAATAATGAAAAAATGCTCAGCATTGCTACTAAGGGAAGAAAAGAGTTTTAATTTTTGTTTGCCTTAAATGATTGCATAATATCTCAGAAATTGCAAATCTATTGGAGCAAAATTGATGAAGTTATGACTATATTTATACCTGCATTATGAACTCTTTTCACAAAATTTCGTTTGCGTTTTCCCCACAACTCACATTTTCAAAGCCGATGCTCCTCATGACTTCAAAACTACGGCAACATAATTTAAGAGGTAACACTGGAGAGTTTGTTTATATGTGTTCATATTTTTAATTTCACAATAACAAACTATCAGATTTTTTGCAAAATATTGCGTTTTTTCCTTCAAGGTGTTCTCAGAGAGTGAAAAATGGAAATATCGAAAAATCCCTCTAGTGTAACCTGGTCAAAGCCATTGTCTAACTATACATATTTTTGATTTCAGCCGATCTAATACCGGTTATAAGAAGCATCGCAATTTAACTTTTTTCTAAACACTTCAGAGTAATTGCTGACATTGCCGTATTTTTAATAGTTCTTCTTGAAAATTTTACTTGGCCGAAATCTTTTCAAACATTTAGAGGGTGTAAACATCAGTGGTTGTAACATCCAGAAGAAAACATAAGAGACCCTAAATAGATTTAGCTATGTCCGTCTCTTTGCCTGTGTACACGCGAACTAGTTCCTGGTTTTTTAAGATATAGATTTGAAATTTTAAGTACGTCTTTTTCTCTTCAATAAGATGCTCATTTGTTGGAATTGCCGATACCGGCCAACTAACTACACACACTATAAAATATAGCTGCCATACAAGTTAAAGTTAGATCTTCAGTGACGTCGAACTTAACGTTTTCTTTGTGTTTTTATTTTTCGCATTACAAATGGTAGTATTTTCATTATTACCAAAAAATTAACTACCGCATTGCAAGAGTTGCATCAAAATTTTTATTTGCTGCCGCGTGAGAACTAAGAATAGGTAACACAAAATTTGATAATATTTTTCACAGACTAAAATTTTTATGTCCAGTTCAGTCCAATTCAGCTATTTCACAAGACGCTTTCTTTATATTTAAGCTGGATCTGTATGTGATAAACAGGGTGTATTTTTTGGCATTTTTCTTCATTTGTCTGGCACACTTACACAATAAAAATTCTGGCAATTGACTTAAATTGATTGGTGGTACACGATCATCACATTTTCCTCCACCGGAACACAGAAAGTCACTTTTAAACATCATAAGTTTCAAAAGTTCCATCCTGTTGATTTCGAAATGGCACGGCACAGCACTAAAAAACGACCGTGCGGTGTTTGCAACGCTCACACATAATCCATATTAATTGTGATTAAAAAAATGCCCACTTATTTTCAGGCATTACGCGCACATCCGTTACACAATACAAATTTGCTTAAATACCTTCAATTTGAGTAATATAATTCTTATTAATTTAGCTTTTTCTTAAACAAAAAAGTGGCACACAAAAATACCGACGATCTACAACGGACAAGTAAAAATCGACTCTCGAACAACGGCGAAACTTCAGCGTGAGTGCAAAGCACATTCAAAAATCGGCCACTAAGTGGATAGTAGAGAATAGCCGTCGTCGCGAAAGGTGCGTCTCGTGTCGTACTGACGCTAACCGAATCGTTGCACTACAAGCCCATCTTTACGGATGGACGGTTAGGTTAGGTATGCTCTCTGCAAGTGCACTCGGTAATTCAGGGGTAAAAACGGTAAACAGCTACAAATACATACATACATATATAAATAGCTGTAGCTTTGAAAACAACAACAAACAAATAACTGTAAAACGAATGCAATAACAATAACAAATACGAATACAAAAACAAAAAAAAGCAAATACAAACCAAGTTTATAACTTTATGCTGGTATTGTTTCCTTTCTTGTTATTGCTGTTCTTGTCAGATTTGTATAAAGTTGCTGACATAATCGCGCGGTGGCCCTACCCTCAAAATCAAGCTGAAAATTGTTGCTTCCAGTGGAAAATGGAAGAAAGTGCTTTGCTGAATCTATTGAGCAACCACCAGCACACACTGAACACAAGGGGTACATTTAACATACACACACATACATACATCCAAATGTATGTCTTTTTGTTAGTGTGTTGCTATGAACTTGCAAGGTAACGTTGGGGTTGGTGGGCGTGAGGTTGGCTGGCTGACAATCTGTATATTCACTTTGTTGGCGCACTTTAATGCTGTTCGTACCCATTTGACTTTCGGTATATCGTGAGCGGATTGTGCGCTCAACACTTTATATCGGATGGATAGCTGGCTCGCTGGATGGTTAGCTTACTAGCTAGCTGGCTGGCTGGCGGCCTGTCTGGCTGCTTGACTACACGGGGTAAGTGTTGCATTTTCCTCCTGGAGTTGTTGCTGAGCTCCAGCAAAGTCAGTCGGGTCGAATGCTCGTTTTTACCCATACAACGTGCATATACACACATGCATACAAAAATATCTACATGTATGCATGCATGTGTATTGGCAGCGTTGGGTTGGTCCTTCTATGCTTTCGACTTGCTCTATGGACTGCCAACTTCTGCCAGGATACAAAGTGCTTTTGCGGCTACAAACACGCAGCTTTGTGAGACTCGAATTGGAAAAGCGGGGTAGGGTCGACAAAGAGAGTTTGTGTGTGTATGTGTGTTATGGAGATATTTTCTATTGCGAGAGCGCGCTGAAGCGCTTTTCAACTGATCTGGATTGGTTGTTTTGTGGGTTCACAATTTTAGGGAGTGGTCTTTTAAGTGTGTATATTTATTTGCACGTTTGAATGTAAATATGTATATACATACATACATATGTATGGTTATTTGTTGAAATGCGGGTGCGTATTTAGTGAGTTTGCTTTGAATTTGCTTTAGCTTGCAGTTACATATTTAAATACTGTTATATGTCATATTTACTAGTACATATCTGTTGAAGTGAATCTGTATGAATGTCTAGGCTGACGTACAGTTGAATGTATAAAGCACATAAGTCTATCACGCACTTAAAGCTTATACCTTTGTACATAACTATCGAACCGAGAGACTTACACTAAGTACTAACAATGTGCTATGTATATACATACATATGTACAGGTCTGACTGCTTTGACGTTAAAACGACTTTTGTCATCTCTATTATGCCTTTTTGGTTTAGACATTAAAGTGACCTTAAATTGCTTAATTATATGCATATGTACATACATACTTACATATAGGAGTCTATAAATAAGTTTAATAATAAATAAATAAGTACATAAATATGTAGTATTTTCATATAAGTATACAAATACAATTTATCAAATGTTCATATACATATTATGTATGGACATATATACATATATGTATATACAATATATACAATTATGTTATGTTCATGAAAATAGTATTTTGAATGAAAAAATATAGGTATTGTTTTCAAAAAGTAATATATTTCGAATTTAACTCATCTCATGTTCGGTTACTACTACATACATATGTACATATGTATATGCACGAATGTGTAAATCACATTATAATTTAATGGGGTTCAATTCGTCAGTATTGCTGTCTTTAAAAATTTCCGTGCAGACCTTCTTTGGTGAAAAAGAAAAAAGTATACGGAGATACACGTTGGACGTTAGGCGTGGAATCGCCTACCTCTAGGTCAAATCACAAATCTTCGGGTCTACCCAACCGATTTCATCCATATTTGGTACATATTTGGGATTATTTTGACCTCCATGTTACAGTGCGAAAATGAGTGGGACTGCATCCATGACTACTTCCGATGTAACAAAACTTTAAATTCCATTTGATTCCAGTATACAAATCAAGCACCAATTAATATTTCGTGATAAAACTTTGCATGAATAGAGCCTTTGAGGCATGCATTTCAAGTTTAAAAATTGTCTAAACTGGGCCATAACTATTCAAACCCCCATATACCGAAAATGTGAGCTGCAGAGACTATGTCTTACTTTTTACCCAAAATATTAGCCAACTTTCGAAATATATAATTGAAATTCAGTTTTTCTTTATTTTATTATGTCTGTATGTCAAAAATTGGTTGAATTGGGTCAATAGTTTTCTTAACCTTATTTATCTAATAGAAAAATTTTTAAGCTACGAGTTGTTCTTATACCATACATACCATACATATTGGTCAATATGTGAGTTACCATAATTAAAACAAGTAAGGAAGGGCTAAGTTCGGGTGTCACCGAACATTTTATACTCACGCACAATAAAGTGATAATCGAGATTTCATTATCCGTCATTTACATATTTTTTTATTTTGCTGTAAAATTATTTAGAATTAAATTCTGAGAGATTTACTGATATTTTCGGTGAAAAATTAGGTTAGGTTAGGTTAGGCACTGAGTTTTTCGTGTTCGATATAAGGGACCTTAAAAAGTTATATATATGTATGTGTAAAGTTTTATTCCGCTATCATCATTTGTTCCTAATGTGTATATTATAAAGAGAAAGCATCAGATGGAATTCAAAATAGCGTTATATTGGAAGAAGGCGTGGTTATGAACCGAGTTCACCCATATTTCGTACATATCATCAGGGTGTTAAGGAAATATTATATACCGAATTTCATTGAAATCGCTCCAGTAGTTCCTGAGATATGGTTTTTGGTCCATAAGTGGGCGACGCCACGCCCATTTTCAATTTTTAAAAAAAGCCTGGGTGCAGCTTTCTTCTGCCATTTCTTCCGTAAAATTTTGTGTTTCTGACGTTTTTTGTTAGTCGGTTAACGTACTTTTAGTGATTTTCAACATAACCTTTGTATGGGAGGTGGGCGTGGTTATTATCCGATTTCTTCCATTTTTTAACTGTATATGGAGATGCCTGAAGAAAACGATTCCGTAGAGTTTGGTTGACATAGCTATAGTAATTTCCGAGATATGTACAAAAAACTTTTTAGGGGGCGGGACCACGCCCACTTTTCCAAAAAAATTACGTCCAAATATGCCCCTCCCTAATGTGATCCTTTGTGCCAAATTTCACTTTAATATCTTTATCTATGGCTTAGTTATGACACTTTATAGGTTTTCGGTTTCCGCCATTTTGTGGGCGTGGCAGTTGGCCGATTTTGTCCATCTTCGAACTTAACCTTCTTATGGAGCCAAGGAATACGTGTACCAAGTTTCATCATGATATCTCAATTTTTACTCAAGTTACAGCTTGCACGGACGGACGGACGGACGGACAGACAGACATCCGGATTTCAACTCTACTCGTCACCCTGATCACTTTGGTATATATAACCCTATATCTGACTCTTTTAGTTTTAGGACTTACAAACAACCGTTATGTGAACAAAACTATAATACTCTCTTTAGCAACTTTGTTGCGAGAGTATAATAAAATGAGTGAGCGCGTTTTTCTGTTAACGGTGCAACACAGAGTCGAGATAAAAATTGGACGAGGGGTACCGCTCTACCGATTTCAACCATATTTGGTACATGACATGCAAAAATTAGCGTAATCGGCTCCTAGCTACCAAACATTTGGAACCTTGTACCTATAGTTGACTTTTTATGCAAATATCGGTCTATCTGTTAAGCAGTTAATAAGATTTTCCATTTCTTTTGTTTTCAAAGCACATACTCTTTCTTGAAGCAGCAAACTCAGTTGAAATCCATCCAATATTTCTCTAGAAAAGCGCGTCTTCAAATCTTTGCCGACTGTATCCAACAGAGGAATATACACTTAGAGGCTGTAGTATTGTTCGCTAGTTCTCACGCAGAAATTTTCGCGTTTTGTTTGTCATCCGCAGGTTCTTGGTTTTTATACGTTAACTTTCAGTTCTGCCGCCATTTTTTTTGTGTCTGAATAAATGGATCGACAATGTTCCTTATCTTTTTGTCTTCGATTTCGGAACATTACAAGTAGCGTATCTATCATATTTGATGCCTTAAAAATTGAAATTTGCCCGCGGCTGCGTTGAGTATCGTTGCTTTTCCCGCTGTTTCCTTATTTTCCCCATTACTAATTCTTCTATGCTGGAAAACTTGGAGGATAAACGGCGGAGAATGTATCAATCGAACATATCACAGATGGAGCTGAATGCAGCGCTATCTATCTTTGAGTGCTGGGTTCGTGGCATTTCCCTGGCTTAAATGGTTAAAATGTTCGGTTGCACCCGAACTTAGCTCTTCTTTACTTGTTATGCATTGAGGCATATCCTAAATGTTATTAATATGAATATTACTGTGTGCAATATACTGCGTTTGTATATATGTATATATGTACATATAGTAAACGCTTCCTTTGTAAATCATATTTAATACTTATAATACATACACATTTACATGCATTTTACGGTAATAATTGTATTTTCAATAAATTTTATTTTAAGTCCACATATAAATATATTGTATGTATCTACCTAGGTTCTATATACATATTAACACACTTTTGTTCTTGAAATTATTTTTGAAAGCTTTATCTTGTATCTGTAAAAGGAAAATTATTAATTCTGCCGAATATTTAACTAAGTTTAAAGTTCGACAAATGTTATTAAGGAAATTTTGGATATATTGTAAATATTTTATGACTCCACAATATATTTTGGTACTAATTCTCAGATTTTCAATTCCAAATTAAAATGATTCACTTTAAATTATGAATTCTTAAGAAAGAGAAGTGATAAAAATGAAGTTTACTGTACACAGAAACGATCTTTGGAATCTTTAAAGAAGTTTTGAAATGTTTTGATGTATGTATACTTTATTATTTATCCACTCAATGTAAGCAAATCTTCAGTTTGGACATAAGAAACGCCGCTTGCCGTGATAAATTACACAACTCAACTAAATACACCAAACTCTGTTTTACAAGGATTTGAAGTTACACGGTTGAATAAAAAAATTATAAAAAGTTTTTAATCTAGTACGGTTTCAAATCACTGTCTTGTAATTATGCTTGTTTTTACCACATTTAGCACCATTGCTGAAATGAACACACATAGTAGTGTGGGAAATCCCCTTATTCGATAACTCTTACATACACATTTTGTTCGCATGATATCTACATTGCTGAAAATAATATCTCCAGTGATGATACCGACTTTAGTCCAGATCGTCGCAAACAATTGCGCTTGTTATCAAGTAGCGACGAATAATTTTGTAGCTATGTAAATAGTTTTTATTTGTTTTTATTCTAATTTTTCTGTTCTTAATTCTGGATTAACAGATTTCTTTTGTTTTTTGCTTAATCTACCAATTTTTCAACTGTATGAATTATGTATTTTAAGTCTTAATCCTCAATAAAATGCCATATGAACATACAATTTGAATGCATATCTGAAATTTCATAGTTTTCAATATTTTTACTCGGTTTTTTGAAGTAAATATAGTTCTTTATTTCATCTTACACGGTTTTCAGATGACATGGAACGTATCCCCCATTTTACTGTAGGAAACGCGTCTTTTTTACGTGGTTTTTTTATACGGATTTCTGAGGAACGTATCTACCGTGTAAAAAAAGAGTTAGGTGTATGCAAGAAATATTTGTTACTAACGTACTAAGAGGTGTATGAGGTATTTGAGATGTCGTGATTTTAGATTTGAGTTCAAAATTTTCCATCACGTATAGCTATTCATGTTATTTTTATTGACTCCTACACCCTTAACTTCTTCTTTTTTTGTTTTCGTTCATTCGGATGACATGACCTAGCCAGTGTAGACGCTGTCTTTTAATTCACTGAACTACGGCAATGTCGTCGTATATCTCATACAGCTCATAGTTCTATCGAACGCGATATTCGCCGTGGGCAACGCATGAAGGACCATAAATCTTTCATAAAACTCTCCTCCCGTAACCTCGTAACGTCGACTCATCAGATGTTGTCATCATCCATGCCTCTGCACCATTATTCGTCGAGACTTCTCAATTGCCTACTCAGTTCGAAGTAGCACCTGTTGGCAATAGTTAATCTGCGTAGGATTTTGAGGCTGGCATTGTTGTTGGTATTAATGCTGGTTCCAAGAGAGACGAAATTATCTATGAATTCGAAGTTATGACTGTCAACAGTGACGTGGGAGTCTCAGCGCGAGTGCAACGACTGTTTGTTTGATGGCAGGAGATATTTCGTCTTGCCCTCGTTCATCGCCAGACCCATTTGCTTCGCTTCCTTATCCATTCTGGAGGAAGCAGAACTAACAGCGCGGTTGTGAGGCTGTAGATTAGTTTTTATTGGGGGCGTTTTTTACGTTGCGAGTCTCAAACCCAGCGCACAACTTTGAGTAGGGATGGTTCGTCTTCTCACTTTAGCTCGCCTTCAAACGGATGTTCTTTGGCAACCCAGAGGATAATTGGTGTAATACCGGAAGTCGTGAGCTGATTGAACCATATGGAAAAGAATCGTCTCTGACCACTCCCAAGTGAATGGTGATCAGAGATCTTTTCTCAATTGCGTGAACTTCTACACATTTTTGCCGCGAACTTCAACAACGCGTACTAATATATACAGACATATATAGAAATAGTAACTTTATGTTTTATTTGGGTTCATCATGTACTACTTATTCCGATTTCTACTATGAATTTTACAACACCGACCAGATCTTATTACTGCAGATTACTATTACATTCATATATATATCTATATAGGTAGTGAAATATACCTGTACATATATAGATATGTAGTTGCATTTGAAACTATAATTTACGAATATAGAAAGTTAGTGTGTCTGACATACATATATAGTATATTCACTATAAAGTCGTTGCATATTGTTACAGTGTCTATAAAACTATAAAAACTCGGTGACAACATCACCAAGGGAGTACCCATGAATTGTCATTAAATACAATAAAATGGCAACCATTTGTTAAAAGTAAACAAGTCAACAATGTCTAGGATAAGAAGTAAAAAAAAGAATCCAACCGAGTAATCGTATCCTTACACTTATGTAAAAAGGGCGTGCCGCAAATGCCTCCCCACTAGTTGACTTCATATCGACGCATGTCCAGGGGTTGTAAACGTTGCAAGTGCAGAGGAGTCGCGATTTCTTGTAAATAAATACGTATGTATGTTTGTATGTATGAGTAGTTGCAAAAAGGTGGGTGGAATCATTGCTTGTTTTGGGGTGGAATTATATTTTTTTCTCTTTCGCATACGGAATAAGTGAGACGTTTACCCCGATACACATATTTGTATGTACATACATATGTACCTATAACCGTTTGTTCATATATAATAAGATATACGTATTTTTAAGGATGCACCGGTACTTGAAAATGTACATAGGTATTTGTATAGTATAATATATACTTTGACTTATGCGTAGAAAGTTTTTACGTTTACGTATGTACATGCGTACGTACATAGTTGCAAAGGTTGCAAGAATTTTGTATTTTCTAATTTTCGTTCCCCAAATTATAATTTGGTGACAAAACTTTTGTAAGAGAATATACATAAGTATATTTGTTGTCCGTCTCAACTGTCAATTATTATTTCAGTTGTTTTGACATATCAACTTGTCGGTTGATGCCATTTTGTAGATTCTTGTATAAGAAAATTTAAGATGTAATATTTTTAACAAATACTTAAATTGTCTATTGGATGAAGATTGATGAAAATATAAGCCTCTATCCATTAAGTGGATATCTTTGAACATCGATACTGGGTTTAGTAAAATTTTATAATTTTTTTTTTTGTTTTACAATAAACTAATCAAGAAAAACGTTGCCACGAAGCTACAAACTTCAGAAATACAAAGTATTTCCTACAAACCCTGAATCCTTTCATTCAGTTTGTGTGGCAGATATATGTTACTTGATCCAATCTGAATGATTTCTACGAAAATTGCACAATGGCCTTGGACAGTAACCCAAGTTAGATATCATGAAGATATTTCCAAATAAAAAAGCTTTCCATGTAAGCAGTTTATTCTGGTTCTTCAGTTTGGAGCGTAAAGGGTGTGGGCAAAATTTTAAATCTACATATATGTCAAAATCTGTAGGACTAGTAAATTATAATCTAACATCGCATTACGTCAAATAATGTTTTTAAAAGCAGGACAACTGTAGATGTAGCGACTGCCGAAAAGTGACTGCATATCGTCACCTGAAATGCAAAATAACGTAACAACATTTTCGGAAATATACAGGGGCATGAATGAAACACGTAATAAAATGGAACATGAGTGAAAAATTTTTTAATATTGATTAAAACTAGTTTATATCTGAGGGCAGAACCTGAAAATGTTGAACATATGTAATATTATGATGTATTTTGAAGTGGTGAATCGTAATCAATGAGACACTCAATTTCGAATTTTTTGATGATACGTTATTTTGCATTTCAGGTGACGATATATTCGTACTTAAACCGGGTTCCAGTTTACAAAGAAATTCCGGGAAACAAAATAGTTGACGTGATTATGAAAAGTGAACTAGTACATGAAATGACTTTTGAAAACGATAACAATAAAATTTCTGGAACCTCTGACAGACGGATGAGGGCGAGATGGAATGCTTTAGGAACATGCAGGATCGATCGCTCTAGGATTGCAGGACGTTTGTTGACCTACTGTCCGATCAAAATCTACTGGCATCACAAGCGAACCGGATGAGCATAAGTAACGACGGTACATGCAGAAAGTGCTGGGAAGTAACCATGAGAGAGACGCTGGAACACCTCCTCCTAGCGCAATTAGACCTCTTCGATAGAAGCTTCGCAGTTTAAAGGAATAGATGAAGTAACAAAATTAGATGTCACGCGCTCTAAAGTTCGCAAAAAGCGTTGACGGTCTGCATGACAAATACTTCAAGTCAAATGCTGTGATTGCCGGCCAGTATAACCTAACCTAACTTAGCCTACAAAATTATATGATCCATAAAATCGATTAATTAAGACATGTGTACTAAAATAAGCGTAATAGCGAAAGTCATACAAAATAATTTGAACCTTAAACGCAACCATTGTTAGAAATTCCTTTTCGGCCTAAATATTTGTTTGATGTCAAGAAATTATTGTCATACAAACACATAATGAGTCAACTTAGTCCCAAATGTCTTGATATCAAGCTGCTCACCATCTCTACAAAGTGTCGAGGCCCAATCTCCGTTTCGACCAATGTAACAAAAATTGCTATTAATATTTCTGGCCATAAGCACTACTATTGCTGTTAGAATATAACTTTTACATAATATTTATCGTATATAAAGCCTAAGAACACGATTGTAGTGCAACAAACTCGAAACAAATTTCTAAATGCATACCAACATGGAATTAAACAAAAATAACCTATTTAGGTTAGGTTCATGTAAGATTAGATACAAGCGTTGTTAAGATCTAGAGCTTGTATTTGAAGGAATACACAGAAATATTATTGAAATGTCAAATTTTTGCCTTTTGAAAATTTTACGGCGTTTGTGGTTCAATTACCTATGAATATTTAATATTGCAGGCGTAAAATTCCCAGAGGTAGTCTAATGAAGTCGAACACATGACCTAGGCTGTCAATTAACAGGCTAATTTCTTGATATGACCAAAAGTTATTACTAATAAAGTGATTATTTGACTTTAGAATATGGCAAATTACAGCGTCTTGCTTAACAAAAATATTTCGAATCATTTGCCTGTAGCTTTCATCAATGAGAATGGCATCAAGTCAAGGTTGCACGTTCAGTTATGGATAAACAATGCCTTCGGCAAACCTCAAAAGGCAGGGCGCGGTTATGGAAATAAACGTGATTACAGTATAAGTGTTCCAATTACAATGACATTTTGGGTTAAGAACTAATAAATGAGAAAACGTTTTGACATAATTTAGCTGTACTTTAATAGTTGATTTAAAAAATAATAAAAAAAAAATCGGTCCAATTAATAGTAATAAATGAAATTTGACCAATTCCTGGTTTTTACTACAGAATTTCAGGATTCTATTTCTCTTGAATAAATTGAAAAACATTTCGTTTGAAAAAAAAATAAATAAATTTATCTATCATAATCTGTTCAAAACCAGAACCTCTTTTGCTTGCGAAAATTTATATCTTCCTACATACATATATATGTATATAGTACGTATATGCATTCATTTGTGTAAGAGTAAGCTCTTTTGCAGGTCGTTTAGAAATTACGATTTGAACCTAAATGGCAAAACTTTTTGTTAGCCGGCATTGTTTTAATTGCAAATAACACGAAAGTGAGATAAGCGCCTGGCAACTAAATATTGCTCATTTTGGTCAGTGAGCGACTTTTTAATGAGAGTTAACAAAATGCTGGCGCGTGCTAAACATTTTTCTACTTAAATATTCATTATAGGTACACACTGACACACCTGCGCCCACTGAAGGGGGCGTTTTGGACTTACGCAATGCGCGCAGAAACGACCAAATATTGTGCAAGCGTGAATAAATGTCCTGAAATTAACTTTGAAGAGAGTTTAATGCATTGCGTGTGGTCAAACTAACGATGGGTTTGCACGTTATCCGGCACTCACCGTAAGGCACTACGAACACTGTTGGCCACTTACATAGGTGCATCGTATAGTGTTTTCATAATAATATACATTTAACAGTTGGTCTGAATTTGTCTATGGTTATATGCATGCGGGTTTTATCTGTATTTAAAGATTCTTATTTTGAACACATCTGTTGTTTAGGTGAGAAGTTTATGAACGTGTCATATCTCAATTTGGCATTTTTATAACTTTGTCTTCAAGGGCGTGTTTGCAGTTTGCACAATGTTTAAAACACTCAGGCCGTATAAAATATATGTAAAGGGTGATTCATTCCGAGGTTCTCTACTTTTTTAAGGGGTTACATACAGTTAGAAGGCCGAAACTGCGATTTTTTTCTGATTAAATTTACTGATCCTAAAATTGATACACATATTGTATAAGACTTAGTATTAGTAGAAATATTTATTTGGAAAGGAACTACAACTATGGGCCCATTCGAAAACTCCACCCTGGGCGAACTTTTGCTCAACTTTAGTGGTTTTTGAGTTATGTATATTAAATTTATTATGTGATTTGGCCTCTTCTGCGTTTCACTTTACCAAATTACAGTTTTGTATTTCAATTTGTGACTTAAATAAGGCATTTTTAAGTTTCCGATATTGTGGAGGTAATGAATATCTTCGTAAAAATCGATGGCTGAAAAACTGGAGAAAACACTGAAGTTTCCGAAATATTATATACCATTTTAATATAAAAATCTATATCCTAAAGAATCGCCTTTTGGTAAGTAGTAAGAATCTGTTTTCTAACTAATATTTGACGGCGTTCTTCAAATTTTGTCGCAGGTTCTGAAAGTGCTTAGTTAAAAGTATATCCTTGTTACTACTTCCTTTTCGAGAATGTATGACGTATGCAAGTAAATTAATTTGTTTTGTATTTTTTTAATGGATAAAATTAAATATATTTGGTTTGAGTTCTCAAAAAGCAGACAACGTTTTGATGTCTTGGTCCTTCTTGATTGAATAAGGGTCCATCTACTGTTAACTTTAACAGATGTGATGGAATATTGATTTTCCCAACAAATATCTATAATGACAAACTTTAGTCGCGACCAAGCGTTAAGGTTTTGGGACTTTATATATTTGTCACTGTCATTGCCAAAGAAGTTTTGTTCGATTTTACTGAAAGAAAGTTCTTGATCACTTTGACGAACCGAAACTTCTTTAAGTTTATGGTTATTTTTTATAGCAGGATAATTTGGCTTGGTCTTAGCTTTATATGATTGAGCCATACACTATTGATGTTAAGATTGTGCATGCAGGCAAATTGCGGGAACGAAAATTTTTGGATAGCGTTTTTAATCTAAGGTTATTTCGGGATTGAAATATGTTGTGAGGATTGCAATTTTCTTTACATATGTGATTTTTTTTGAATACTCTTATATGAGAAGATATTCGGTGTTCATGCGGAGCCTGCAAAGTTTTTGATTTCAGACATTTTTTATTACCATGAAAGCTCTAGATAAAAGTCAAACGTTTGCTTGACTTGACTGTTTAATTTATATCGGAAAACCAGCTAAAAGCGAGAAAATTCTTGCAAAGTCATCTATTCTTCAAATAACTTACTAATTGACAATAACAAATTGGGGCTCCTAGAGAAAATAACAAAAATATAATAATCTCCAATAATGCATTGACTTTATGCAACCTGATTGAATCTAATCCGAGTAAAAGTTGGAAGCACTTACGAGTGGTATTCATTAATTGCAAGGACGACGGCGATGACTCCTCGTATACTCATACTATGCATAATATGGTCGTGGTAGTGGCGGTCTGGGCGGTCGCTCTTAATGGCATTACGTCGCACAAGTACTTTTTGTTGTATTTTTTTGTGACTACATAACAGTTAATGTGACTGAAGGGTGAATGAATTAAATAGAGCGCGGTAATAAGCAGACATACAAATATCGAAAACAAAAGTGGGATTTCCGCCAACTAATGTCCTGATGTTCGCTTGTCTGTATGTGTGTATGAATATTAGTACATTTGTAGATATCTTATGCCAAATGTAAATAAAGGCACAATATCTGACAAAAAATTTAAATGAAGTCACTAGTAATATGAGTGACATGTATAAATAAATATATCATAAATACCCAGTAAGGAACTGTAAAGCTTTGGAACTCTTGCTTTTGTACCCTGAAGTGTGTATGTTATGTTCGCCACGAAGTTTGAAACACCTAGAAGGAGACGTTGGAGATATAAAGCATATAAAACAAGTAAGAAAGGGCTAAGTTCGGTTGCAATCGAAAATTTTATATAATTTTTTTATGCAAGAATCAAAGGCATGGAAATACCTTAAGGTGTAAAACGTCAACCAGACTACTATATATAACTCATACTCTGACCAATATATACGACATAAGGTTTGTTGGAAAAAGGTTTGGGAGTTGGGGTAGTATCGGCCCGATATTATCTATTTTATCAATACCACATACAAATAACATGCCACATATTGAAAAAATGTTCCCTGGGTTTCATAAAGTACCTCACATATAATAATCAATCATATGGAGTAAAGTCAGCAGTCAGTATGTTCGAAAATCCTGATATTACTTATATGAGGGCCAGGTTAAGTTTTCGCCCAACTCTGTTATAAGTAAAACACGCTCCTCATTTGCATTAAGACAACTCACATTGGCCGATATAAGTATGCGGTACAAAGTCATCCAGAAGAAAATCTTTTAATAGGTATATGTGGACCTAGGAAAGTATTGATCCAAGTCAACCCATTTTTGATACACATACATATATACTACAATATTTTAAAGAAAATATTTTCTCTTATTTTCAATTATATAACCCATACATGAACCGATATTTTCGGTAAAAAACCATTTAGAGGTACTGGCGTACAAATTTTTGGAGCCTAGAGGTTTGAACAGTTTTTGGATAGATTTAGACTATTTTTGGTCATGAGGTGGCATACTCGAGAAGCGATACGTACAAAGTTTAAACCCCTTTATATTAATTGCTTCTTGAGCTGTGTACTGGAATGTGAAAGAATAGCCTACAGGTGGCCCTGTACCAAATTAGAGTTCTATAATCTAGTTTTGTGCATAGTTAAGGGTTTTTATACGTTTTCGATTAATGGTGTTTTGTGAGTTTTGTGATAATAATTGGTTAAGAATCGGAATATATTAATTTTTACTCAAGTTACAGCTTGCACGGACGAACGGATGAACAGATAGTTACCCGGATTTAAACTTCTAAGATATCTTTACGAAATTGGGTACAGATAATTGACAAAGAAAATGCTACATTTTTCAAACATATTGTGTCAGATCATATAGCTGCCATACAAGCTGTCGGAATCTTTTTATACCATTCTATGCTTTAAGAAATGGACTTGTTAAGGGTAACGTTTTTCAAGGAAGTCAGAAGGATGAAAAGTTAGCAACGGATCTCTCCATTGGGTCAAAAGCTCTGAAAAATATCTATGCGCTAAGGTGTATGCAACAATTACATTTTTTTAACTTAGATAAGATCTGACAATAAAATTTTTTCCCTTACCCTTCTAACCACCAGACCAAACTCATTCATCTTGTTCTTACCTTATACAATATATTGGCTGAAGCTTTGCTAAATATTATACATAAATTGTAATCACAACAAACGAATCTGAGTTTTTCGAAGTCAAGGGCAGCCAAACCTCACCCCATTTAAGAAAATTAGAAAATTAGTGTTTTTAGAAGAGAATCATACAGTATTTAGTAAAGTGTACTGTCACTAACAAATCTTTTAATCGAAAGGTACGAGGAATACAATTACTTTATATACTAAAGTTATAGATCTACCACAGTTCGATCAAAGTAATCGGTACGACTTCCGATTTATATTTTTTAAAGAACTGTCAACAGCATTCTGGCAGCATTCTTTCAAATTACTTGGGGGATATTTTCTGCCCCTACAATAATAGCAACAGTACAGATCATCCTCACAGTTTCCGTACTCAAAATCTTTCGAGCTATGTACTTAATTGTGAGGTTGGTCATTGAAAATAAAAACATTGCCGAAAATCGATAATCTTAAACCAACTTAATGCCTTCGAGACGGATTTGCGACAAAAATTTTACTACGTAATGAAATACGCGCTTCCGAACTGAGTACTTGTAGATTTTACTACCATAAAATAAAATTGTATCGAATGTGCTACATTTCGACCATCTGCAAGCTGAAACGCGAGTATTGTTCGTGTCATCGTGCTTGTCCTGCGTTTTTCGCGCCTATATCTCGGCTAACTATGTATGTATGTAGATTTACCCCGATAGCACATTTTGCTATAATGTCACTAAATATCCCTGTCGGCTTTAGTTTGGTCGGTCGTTGTAGTTGCCTGACGTTTTTCTCCACTGCATTTCACGTTTTACACGCCTACGCGCTGCTTCCCTCACACAACATTTAAAGTTTCGAAATGATTTTGTTAGGGAAAATGTTAACACCCTTTTGAATTATTACCGTTAGCCTGCAAGCCGTCACCCGCTTGTCTACCAACGAAACGCCAGCGATATGTTTATGACGTTGTTGTTGTTGGTACACTCCTTAAGCACTATTGTTACTTTGGTCGCATTTAGTTGAGGTTTTTGCATTTGTTGTTGTCGGTTTGTGCTTGTTTGTATGTTTGTTGCTTTCATTTGAAGTAAATAGAGCACTTAGCGGAAACTGCAAACAAATTATTGCACTTGCATACACTTAAAGGATTACATGGTTGAATATTGTGTTGCGTGCTTAGTGTCCTTATGCCATTAGCCATCAAAACGCTAGCGGCTGGTGTGAGCTGGCGACTGGTGCGATAATGCACTGGGTGCGCTGCTACACCACACCCACTCGCTGCGCCGATGTCCTGCCCAAATGGCATAACAGCGGGCTTTTAAACATACATATACACACAATCACACAGTTGGTAAATGGAATGCAGGCAACGGTAAATGCTCGTCGGCGTCCTCGTCGTTTTTGTCATCGTGGCCAATGAATGAGTGTAAGTTATTTAATGGATTCGGCTTAAGTGCTGCATTGACATTTTGATAAATGCTTCATAACAGATGCGCACACCAGCAATTCTGACACACACGGCGGCTACATACATATGTATGCATGTGTGCATGTTGGTCGGTAAGTCATTCGTAATGGGGTGGTGTCGGTTGAGCGTCGTTTCGCTTTTATGCTTTGTTTGCTTAAATCACTTTGACGAAATGCTGAGTTGTTGTTGTTTCATATTTTTATTTTGCGAATGCCCCTTGTTGTTTTTGTTTATGTAAGTGCCATTGTTGTTGTTGGAAAATCTAAAATGATATATTTAGGGCTTGAGTCGTGATTTGAGTATCGGCACAAAGGCGGAATTAAGTTATTCTATACGTTCAATTGAAAAAGTTATTGTTAAATATAATAATCCATTGAAAGCGCTTACTCAATTTGAAGATAAATCAAATTATGTGTATTTGCGCTCACGTTTGGTAGGCAACCCGGTAGGTCGAGGCCAACCTGTGGCATTGTGAACAGTTAAATTTTCTAGGCATATATCAATAATTGTGATGCTGCAGTGATTAGCTTAGGTTGGTGCAGTAATTAGGTTAGGTTGGATGGCTGATTCATAACTAGGCCGCCTTATTGAGGAAAATAGCACACTGCATCTCTTACAATTGGTCTTGGGTCAAGAGGATCTTGTGGCAGCGCATAAACCAATGGTAGCTCAGCGCTGACCAAGCTCTCGTGAAGCCCATCAAAATACATGAGACGATTCAAACGCTGCCCGTTCCCATTCTACAAAGAGCAGGATTAGGGTACATTTCATTACCAACTTGTTACCTTTACAGTTACCTGCGATTCCGCAGTGGTCTGGCATGCATACAAGTTTAATCATAAAGTGACACGAGTTTTAATGAGTTAAGGGATTGATAATGAGTTGAGGGAATCCTTAAACACCCTTGAAAGCATGGTTGTAAGCTCAAGGCTAGTATCGCCGCCCTGCTATCAGAGTGAATAGTCACTTCTCTAAAGAAGACTGCACTCCAGCATAGCAAATCTACCGCTACTTTATGGCGGCAATGTCGGCTTGAAAAACACTACAATAGTCAGTAAGTCTAAAACCAACCTTCCCTCCAAACTTCGACCTATTCTTAAAGAAGCTCACTGCCATTTCATCCATCGGCTTCTACCCACCCATAACTTCCTCGCAGGTGTGTAAGCAGATAAAAAGTTTCGTTTGCTGAATCCGTGTACCAAAAGTTGCGGTATGAAGTCAGAGCGTGCATGGATTTCCGAATCTTCAAACACATGTTCATTTCAAAATCCAGATTCATTGAGTCTGATTGCAACTTTCGCGGCCAAACACCTTCCGGCGATATTTATGGGTACTATATGCAGAATGTCATTAAGTGCCATGATTGATGTGAACCTTAGTGCATCACACATGCTGATGCGCTCGAGCTTCCTTGCAAGTGTTGTCCTTTCTGGGGCCCATCATCACACAAATATCGAACATAATGGTCAAAAGATAGGTATAAAATACGCCGTTTCAAGTCATGTTGGCATGGGTTTTCCTTGTGGGTTCCAGTCAAGCGACATCTTGGTGATGATGTCTGGGGTTTTTCTCAAAGTGTTGTGCATACAGAAGGGTGGTTTGTTTAATATGGATTTCTCATTTGTTAGTTACTTCGTTACTTATAGTATGAGTCAGGCAGGTTGCCGCGGATTAAGGTTTGGAATCTCTGACTGACTTCACGCATGTAGATAATATTCAGAACTATGTATGTGCCTTCGGGAGCTTGCTTATACTGATTGCAGCTACTCAACCACCTTCTTTGCTTTGTTCATCGGACAGTTGACACCCGATTGGGCTTTCATGTCAGTTGTTGTAAAGTTTCCGAGGTGGAAACAGCTTCATACCGCAAACTTGAACTAAAATGGTTGAGTAAATCCGCAAGAGTTGGTCCTCTGCTGGGTCTCTAATACCACACGACAATTTCTAAACACTATTTTTTTAGCAATTTCTATTATATAGTCATATTAACATAGATCGATGTACAAGGTGACTTCCAAAGTAAACAGGACTTAAAAAAAAACAGAATAAATGGGTTTTTCGGCAAAATTAATTTATTTTATTCAAAATAGTCTCCTTCTGATTCAATACAGCTTTTTGCTCGGTCCAAAAGCATGTCGAACGAGTGTTTTAGCTCGTTGGCCGGTATGGCCGCCAGTATGCCGGTCCAAGCCTTTTAAATGGCCTCTACGTCTGCATAACGCTTTCCTTTCAAGGGAAAATGCATTTTTCCGAAAAGGAAGAAGTCGCACCGTGCTTTATCAGGTGAATATGGGGAGTAGTTAATGGTTAAAATGTGATTTTTGGTCAAATAATCGGTCACAAGCGTCGATCGATGCAACAAACGCCAACTGCGAAGCAAACCGTGCACACGCCTTTCGTAAGCCCAAATGTTGGGTTAAAATGCGATAAATCGATGTTTTGGAGATGTTCAATTCCATTTCCATGAATTTCAATGATGATTTCGGCTGATTTTTGATGAATTCACGCACAGTTTCGATGGAATTTCCGGTGATCACGGATTTTGATTGACCCACATGTTGATCGTCATTTATGTCCTCACGACCACTTTGAAAACGTTGAAACCACTCGTGCACTCTGCTACGGGATAGGCAATCATCGCCATAAACTTGTTTCATCAATTGAAACGTTTTGGTAAAAGTTTTACCAATTTTAAAACAAAATTTAATGTTGGCTCTTTGTTCGAAGCTCATTTTCGCACCGATAACACAAACATACTGACACTTAAACGCAATAACTTCACTTCCAATCAATGAAATGTCATGAAATTCTCACTGCACAATCGATAAAGATAGCAGATTCTAATGCACCAGTCGACGACATATAGATGGCGCCACCAGCGGCGCTAAATTCAAAAAGTCCTGTGCTATGCCTTCTGGTTCGGTAAGACTGCCAAAATGTTTGTACCTCCATCTTGCAAAGGTTAGACAATGAACGAAAAAGTGTTTGGATGTTTTCACCTCAGCCTCTCTATACAACATTGACTAAGTATATAGGTCTCCTGCTTTTAAGCGCAGGCAATGTCCATTGGCACAGTACTAAAGCGCGAAACGTCATTGGAGATCCAACTCGGACCCATTCCGATCTAAGCAGGACAAAGTTGTCACCCCTGACTAGCTCATCGGTTTTGCGGTTGTCAGCGATTATTCTATGACCAGGCACCCAAACGAGTTTCTTAATAAAGTAGTTTGATGCTTTTTCTAGTGAGGACAGATCTCTGACTAGCTTTGATCGCACAGATAGCGACATCCATACTATTGGACTTATATACGTATCAAGGGATAATCCGTATCTATATTCAAATATGACTGCTTAGAAAGTTAACTAAGTGCCTCAGAATTGTTACAAGCTTCTACATTCTTTAAAACAACAACTACGGAGGTTTATGAAGACGAATTGCAAGGATGGGATCAAAGAAAATTATATGTAAGCGCGTATGGAGGCGTTACTGCTAACTGTTTTGATTTCATGTACATGTAAGTGTTTATGTAATCTTAGACGCAGTGTTTAAAAAAGCCGTAAAAGTCGATCGCCTGCTTACCTACTTACTTTCTGTGCATAAACTAAGTTAAGTTAAACACTTTAACTAAATGCTGCAATTAAGTAGCACACGTGCCAGACACTCAGCCAACGAGTAATTCAATATCGAGTGAAACCAAGCGCTCAAGTCAGCAAAACACACACACACAAGCCTGCGTATGTAAATGGCTAAGTAGTTAGTATGGGTATGCCCTCTCAACCCCAATCATTGATGACTACTTCCTTTAGAGTTCCACATATGGTGTAGCTTTGCGTGGCGTTGCAAATAATCGTAATGCGATAATATGTACTGGCAAAAAGAAGCCACTAGCAATTACGACGCGACGCCGCTGAAGATGAGTAGGTCGTGTAAGTAACACGCTTCGCTGGCAACACTGTGTGGCTAAGCGAAATGCGTTAAACAAGTGCAATTTCTACTTATCATTTGCCATTTGTGCCTTAACTTGCCTCCGAACCGAATGTCACGGTCATACTTCCGGTGTGTGTGTTTAAGTGCGTGGGCGAACATGAATGAACTTACACAGGTGCTTTTCGTTAGTGGCGAGTAAGTAAGTGAGGTCACCGTACACATACACCCATCCATACACATCCACACACTTAGTACGGCGCACTCTTAATGAGCCGGCACAAAGGTGAGGCGAAGATGTGCTCTTTGCCTGCTAACAAAAAGACGTTTACGTTAATGAGTACAACAGGCATTTAACCGAAAGAGCTTGCCGTTGCCATAAAAAGGAACACTTTGCCACTTTAGTGTTGCGTAATTAAAAACGTTGGCCATGAAATATTAACCCACCTTTAGGTTTTGTGCCGAGCACCAGAATTGCGGATGTGTGGTGCACTTGGCAAATGCAAAGTTGGTGAAACAAAAAGGAATGAAAAAGCAATAACGAGAGCAAAAACAAAACTGTCGCACAAAAAAAAATGTGTAATAAAAGTAAGCAGCTAAAAGTTGGGTATTTAAGGAATGCTTAGCCGAGACTCATAAGGATATGTGCGAAACGTGTGCTTTTTATGCAATATCATTTACTTGATTCCATTGTTGTTGTACGTGTATTGTGAAATAAAAGTCTGAAAGAAAGTCAGTCAAGATGGGCGCTCACAAGTAAATACTTATATAAATTGTTATGAGAAGGTATTAGACAAACGTAAAATTTTTATATTAATTAGGGTGAGCCAAAAAAAAAATTAATGGTTTAAAATGAACACTGAATAATAATTATGAAAAATTCACACAGATTTTTTAGGAATTTTTATAGTCTACAACAGGGTTGGAAATAATGCTTTCAAAAGACAATTAATAAAATAATAATAAATTAAAAATTATTTTTTAATACGAAATATCAAAATTTTAAATTTTTAATAAAAAATCAAAGTCCTTGTCCCAATTCTTAATTATTGTTAAATAAAAAATGTTAATCCTAAGTTAATAATTAAAAATAAAAAATCGGTTTTTGAATTTTAAATTATTTCGCGCTTGCGTTCTTCGTATTCTATCATTGTGGTTCAGTTACGAAAAGGAAAGCTTACTTTTTTTGTTTCAGTTAAAAATATGTATGTAATAAATCATTTCTTTTAATTCATTCCAGCTTTTGATAAGAAAAAATATTTTTAAATATTCTATAAATTTTTTTATTCTGATTAAAAATTAATTTTGTTGATTCCAATTACGGGATTAAATAATTCAATTTCCAATTTTTAATTCCGATTTTGTGATTAATTTTTTTAACCAAATTTTTTTAATTAAAAAATTCGCAATCCACTATGCAAAATTTATCCTAAACAGTTCAAAAATTACATTTAGGTTTGATGAAAAAAAGATTTTCTACATGTTATTTATATGGGAAGCTTTGAATACTGACCGAGCTCGTTTGATTTGATCTAAAATTCCTGACTTGCAGCAATATTTTTTCGCAGTGTATGAGTTAATGTTAACTTATAAATTCCATATTATTTTATTAATTTTTTTTTTGCTCACCCTAATATACATATCTACATATCCTTTATTTACAAATATATATAAATATATACATATGTACATATATAAGCATATACACACGTAAATAAATTTGACTAAGTTCAAAGTTACTATTGTCTACATTGTTGAGTGCTATAAAAGCCAGCTGGTTCGCCGACGTCGTTATTGTCCATAATTAATTATATAGACAATACCGTAAAATTAAGTAATTTTTTCATTGTAACCTGTTGCGTACAGAAACAATTGTGGTTCACGATTCTACGCACCTGTTGAGCTTTTGAACAATTAATATTGAGGTTAAAGACACATCTTCTTTTATATTGTTGTATCAGAGTTTAGATGCTTTTTCAGGTGGCATCACTGGGTCTTTGCGTCACTTGATTTTGTCTGTCTTTTTTCAAATAACAAAGAGAGTAGCTATTTTCGCAGCCAAGCTGAGTAGCATTAACAAATCCTTTCTTGCTTACAAACAGCTTTTTAAACCAGTTTTCCGGTTATTGATTTCAATTCCCGAATGAAGTCTTTAGATTGTTGGTAAGCGCTCATGGTGGTATATTTTTACTTATCAATATTTACCAGACATGATTGCATATTTCAAGTTACCAATATTCGAGAGTTAAAAAATCTGATAGTGAAATTGAATGCTCTAAAATATGGTCTCTTATGATTTTTTTGTAAACCCAACCGTTTAATTTTTTTTCATTGAGTTATAAAATTAATAAGAAATAAAGAATTTTTCCAAAAATAGTCAAATTTCAACCGTTAATATCTTTTAAAAATTTTTTTTTGAATCACCCTAATATGTATACTTATACATATAAGATCTTTTTTATATGTATTTTCTTAGCTTGCTATGCTTGAGCTCCACTGCTCTCCCCATGTTTTAAGGAATCGAAGTTAACTGTAGTATAAAAATTGCGCAGAAAAGTTCATAGTAGTTTAAAGAAGGATATCGCTACACTTCTGTGCTTCGAGCATTTTCTTGAGGTTTGGAACTAGGAAGAATATCAATAAGCCAAATATGCAGAATTCAGTGGATGCGATAAAAATTCTAAAATATTCGCCATTTCACAAGCCAAAATAATTCAAATATTTTTAAATAATATATATGATATGATGGAGGATGAGTCATGTGTAGAAGTTCACGCAAGTGAGGAAAGTTCTCTGATCGCCATTCCCTTGGGAGTGGCCAGAAACGATTCTTTTACATATGACTCAAGCAGCTCACGACTTCCGGTCTTTGACCAAGTATCCTCTGGGTAGCCTAAGAACATCCGTTTGAAGGCGAGCTAAAGTGAGAAGGCGAAACCTTCC
Source organism: Bactrocera dorsalis (assembly GCF_023373825.1). Lineage (NCBI taxonomy): Eukaryota > Metazoa > Arthropoda > Insecta > Diptera > Tephritidae > Bactrocera > Bactrocera dorsalis. The sequence goes on along the minus strand of NC_064303.1, from coordinate 24,808,164 downwards.
CTCCGCAGGGTTGTGCGCTGGGTTTGGGACCCACCACGTAAAAACAGTACCAATGAAAACTAAACGACAGCCTTGCTGTTGTTAACTCGGGCGTAAGCGGTGTCTACGCCAGTAAAGAAGAATAAGATATACGATATGATTCTCTGATATCTTCAATCTTGACAGACCTGAGGTGCCAAATCATTTTGTGAAGCTTTATTGCCCATGCGAAGTTTAACAAACCACCTATAAAAGGTTCTTTCGCCTGGCGTCGTATTTTAAGAAATTGTATTGATATGCTATTCAATTTTTCAGTTGAACAGGGTGGTCGAAAAATTATTTACTTTATGTTGCTGATAAATTTAATTGACTGCTTTTGATTTTACATACATATGTATACAGACAGACGAACAGACGGACATGGCTAAATAGACTCAGCTCGTCATGCTGATTATTTATGTATAAACATATATGTACATACATATATTTAATTTCCATATCCAATTTTTCGAAAATTTCTGTAAAAAGCAAAAGATTTCAATCGCCTAGAAATAAAAATGAAATTTATCAGTCGTTCATTTCTACAGCAAAAAAAAAATGGCATTTTATTGTTTTGCGCTATTTGTAAACGATTATACGCAAGGGATCATGTTTGAAAGGTTTAATCAATATCCTAATACACTCACCATTTTAGACTCAGTTTAATGGTTGCGCAATACGAATTCCTTCGAAAAAAACCTTTCTAGCAATCTGTTGCATCCACTTAAACCACTTTCAAAAACAATTTCTGTCTCACACAGATATTCAAATATATGAGCAAGTATAAACTTATTGGTAAGTATTATATACTATATCATACACATTTATCCTCGCATTTGTAGCTCTTCAAAAAACATCCCTCCGTCAGTTGGTCTGACTGAAGTTGACTTCTATAGTTTGCTTAATACTTGCACATTACCGTGAAAACCAGCCGTTTGCGTTACGCATGTTGATACCGACCATCCGGAAAAAGGCAAGAAGGTAAATGGTGAATTCCACACCTTATTGAAAATGAAATACAAAGTGAATCACCGGTGGGAATAGGACCGAACGCTCGTAAAACTTCAACCCCGTCAAGGAAGGTTAAAGTCGTGTGGTTTTGGTTTGTAGCACACGATGTATATACTAAATATTACAAGTGTGTACAGACATACATACTTGATTGTGAGAGACATTAAGGTGGCTCGGAATTTTAGAAGTTTTATGGAATTACTTTTAGATTTTTAGTGGATAAAAGTTTGTTTTTGAATTTACTTAGATAATTAAAATAGCTCTTACATTTAAGTGGAGCCTAGAAACTTAACTCTTCTCCTTCTATATACGAATATTCGTATCATAATTTAATACTACATAATGCAGTTCCATTGATATTTCTTATTTATTGCCTTCAACAGTTCAAAATCTAGAAAGCTGATGATATGATAGAGATATGGCTTATAAAAATATCTGAACTTCAAGATTACTTTACAAAACTCAAAAGTATGGCTGTTATAAATTTTAATTAATTGCATTTTAACTTTATGGGCGATTTCGCTTGTCCAAAGTCTAGTTAGGTTACTACTGATGAATTCTATTACTACACTATTAAATTTCTTTATGATACCGGTGAAGTATTCTACAGAGAAGGCCAATATAAAGCATAGTGTAATAGTACAAGAATTCGATTTGAGTCATCGATTTAACATAACAACAAATTTTATCCAAAAAAATTTGTTTTTGGTATGTATCGAAATATGGATTGAGAGCCAGTTTTTTAAAAACTCCGCCATTCCAAAAACTGCGCTGTTATCTCGAAAAAAAGTCTTTTGATTCGATTCGACAAATATTTGAATTAAAAAAGTAATATAAGAATTGTTAATATTACATTTTACGAACCATACAATTTGTATTTTTAAAACTTGTAATTTTTTACTAATATAATATAATATACTCCATTTACTATTAGGAAAATACTTTATACCCATAACAACCATATACGTAACACATATAAATAAATATATACACAGTTCACCTCAATTACCAGAAGGGAAGAGTACACAGCCAGACAATCCGTCATTTGTTGCAATGGTCAAAATAGAAGAGGCGTCTAACGAGGATAGTGGGAGTACATTGGTGGTTGTTTTGGGCCAGAATTCAATGAGCTCCATTGAAATTGTATTGCAATGCGTCGTAAAGGCGCGCGTTGATGGCACAAACACAGCATAGCAAAAAAAAAAAACTATGAATGGGGCGCTACCGAAAGGACCATCTGTTGGAGGAGTTGTGCAGCCATAAACCCTTAAGGGGTGAATTTCTATGAACTGAAAGCCATTTAACATAGCGAGTGAAAAATGTGAAATGCAAAATTTTTACAGATAAAGCCGACAGCTTATTGCATGCAAAGCATACCTATAAGCTGACTCTAACGTAAGTATTGTTGCGTGTGTATATTTATATGAAACAACTAAGGAATGACTACGTTCGGATGTAACCGAACATTTCATACACTTGCAACTTTCCAGGACCAAAGCGAGGGAATTTCCTTAAAGTGTAAAACCTCAACCAGAGGATCGGAATCGTAGACCAATTTCACAACTTAACATATTAATTTATTTTTAATGAAAATGTGCATATATAGGAGATAGTATTGACTCAATTTTACATATTTTTTCCAATACTACAAGCAATTAAAAGGCCACAGACTAAAAAAATATTCCAAAGGTTTCATCAATGTTGCTCACATACAATTATTTGAAGTAAGGTCAGCCGGGTGTTCGAAAATCTTGATATTACTTATATGAGGGCTAGGTTAAGCGTTCGCCCCATTTTATTCACTTTAGGCACTAAGATACGCTGTTATGAGTCAAACACTCTCTTTAAATTTTATTAAGATAACTAAAATATTGGCTGATATATGTGATATAAAGTCACCCAGAAGCTCTTTACATTAAGTATATGCGAACTTAGGGAAGTATTGACTCGATTTAACTTATTATTGGACGTTGCATTGTCAGGAAAGGATTATCCCTAATTTTCAATTATATATCTAACATATGCCGATATTTGCAGTAAAATGTCAATACTGGTTTGCAAATATTTGGAACCTAGGAGCTTGGAACTGGCGTACTGTAATGACATTACTCGTCCAAAGTTTTATCTCGTTATATTAATTTTTTCTTGATTTGTACACTCGATAGTGAAAGAATCAGATGAAATTAAAAATTGTGTTATATGGGAAGTTGACGTGCTTGTACTCCGATTTCGACCGTTTTCACACTGTAACATTAAAATATTACAGGAATGTCAAGTACCAAGTTTGGTTGAAAGCGGTCGAGTGGGTCTTGAGATATGTAGTTCCACCTAAAAGTGGGCGGTGCCACGCCAATCGATTTTACGCCGGTTCCTTTATATTTACCGTCATGTGGAGAATGAGCAGGTTTATCATCCGATTTCATCTAGTTTCACATTGTCAATAGGAGTTCTTACAAATTTGGTTGTTGCAGCTCTAGATATGAGATATGTATAGTACATTAAACTTATTAGAAGGCGGGCCTTTTTTATTTTTTTTTTTTGCCCACAGGTAAAAATTACCCATGCCAAGTTAGAGTTGTATATCTTAATTTAATGCTTAGTTATGGTACTTTATATGTCAGCGGTTTTGTGGGCGTAGCAGTGGTTCGATTACCCCCATCATTGAACACGATCTCTTTTGGTTTGCCAAGGAACGTGCTTTTATACTTAATATATTGAACAATATGTGGAGGTATCTTAGTGAAATTCATAGAGCATCTTTTTTGGTAATACTATTACCCGTAGCTCGCAGACATACATATGTGCATATACCTAATATAAAAATTTTAAACTCATAGCACTGGATACACCACTTTTTGATGCCAAAAATCGGTACAGAAATTATTTTGAACATATATTGGGTTGTCAAAAAAGTTTGCGGTATTTTTATTGAATTTTTTTTTATTTATTGAAATTGAAATGAATTTTTGATGACTCATGCCCAGCTCTTGACCGATGCTACGGCTGCTACTATGCCGGTCTCTTTCGACCAATTCAGCGATTTTATCGCAATTTTCGACGACAGGCCTTCCGGAGCGTGGCGCATCTTCGACCACCTCTACACCAGAACGAAAACGTTGAAACCATCGTTGTGCGGTGGAAATGGAAACTGTATCGGGTCCATAAACTGCACAAATTTTATTGGCGTCTTGAGATGCATTTTTGCCTTTATCGTAGTAGTACTGTAAAATATGCCGTATTTTCTCTTTATTTTGCTCCATGTTTGCGACGCTATAACTCACGAACGACTTAAAAGAAACGACAATCAATCAAACACGTGTTTTCCAAAATACGCTTTCCAAAATAGTACCTATAGCATGACCCGATGCGACAAATAAAACTAGAACTACATAGGCTGCTATATATATTTCGGGACTAGGCAACACTAAGTGTTACCAGGTGCAATCTGACATTTCCATTGGAAAGTTTGACATTTTTTAGCATAACATCACTCAGAACGTTTTGTCATTTAATCGTGAATTGTTTTATTTACAGGGAATTAAAAAATTCATCTCGGCCAAAAAATGGAATTAACTCGTGAACATTTTCGTGAGATCATTTTTCACAACTTTCGACGTGGATTATCACGACAAGAGTGCATCGATGAACTAAAATCTTTGTATGGATATGAAGCACCATTCTATACCACTGTGAAAAACTGTTACAACGAAATCAATCGTGGCCGACGCTCGCTCAAAGACGAATTCCGTGAAGGTCGTCCAAAAACAGCCGTTGTGCCAGAAAACATCGATGCCGTACGTGAACTGATAATGCAAGACCGTCATGTAACATACCTTCAGATAGAGGCATGCCTATGCATTTCTTCCACCAGCATACATTCGATATTGCATGAACACGTAAAAAAGGTTTGTTCTCGTTGGATCCCGCACAATTTGACAATCACTCAAAAAAAGGCTCGTGTGGATTGGTGTAAAGAAATGCTGAAAAAATACGATCGCGGTGCTTCAAAAGACGTTTATAAGATCGTCACAGGTGACGAATCATTGATCTATGCGCATGAGCCCGAAACAAAACAGCAATCGACCGTGTGGGTCTTCCAAGACGAGCCAAATCCAACGAAAAAAAACAAAAAAAAAAACATTTACGTTGACAAATATTCCTATTTTCATTATTAGGACAGAAATATTTATAGCAGCCCTCGTATACCCGTTCCTCTCAGCCATACATATACCTTTTATAAGAATTTCCGGTTCGTTTTATAACCTTTAGATTGGTCAATATGTACGACATTTTAGGAAAATAATATAGTTTAATGCCAAAAATGTGTAAAATCGGTGCAGAAATTATTTTGAACATATACATACATAACAATATATCTGTAAGTAGGCTAAAATATATCTTTTCCAAAAGATGGTTCAAAGGGCATGTAACAGAAATATGAAAACTAACAAACGCATATCCAATTCGTTGAATACTCGGTGTTGTAGCGGGGGTTCACAAACTTTAAAACTCTCCAAAATTATTTAGTGTCAGCTGGCTTAGACACATAATTACATTCGCCACTCATCACAATATTGGTATCATCACTTTCATTAACCTCACTAGCGATGTCTTGTGGCAGATGCTTTGAATAGTAAATAAAAATCTCTAAAATAATATTTAGAAACGAGTTTATGTCATTTTAATTGTTGTCTATGTATAAATTAATATGTTGGCATGGTTAACTTTTTCTAGACAAATTATTTGCGACATTATTTGAATAGTTGGAAAGCGTATTTTTTATTTCATATGCCACACTTTCTAATCATAAAAGGGCCACAATTGCAAACACTAAGGAATAGAAAAAAACTTTGAAGTATTCATTGTTTTCATATAAAAGTTTATAGATTTGGTACGTATGTATGTATATATTTATGTATGAATAAATGTATGTAAATAAATCGTTTACATGGCTTGGTATCTACCGCATTTTTATGGTTACACTAAAAGTATTTTTTTGTTTTGCTGCTTTTTCTGCTTTTTGTGTTTTTACGTTTTTTGCAAAGGATGTGAAAGTTATCCTTATGAATTCATCTCTGACTTCAAAAGTTTATTGTAATCGTTATGAGAATCGCATTCAGAGGGTGACTGGTCGACTTGTCAATGGTATTCGGTAAATGTATGTGTATGTATGGATATGTTTGGTACAACTACCTACAAACATATCCTTATTGTTAGCGATTGCTATTGTTCGGACTATTGTAAACCTTATTGGTGCATGAGGAGGTGTAGAAGGAGGCTCAACGGTTTACACAAAAACAGCAAGTACGTAAATACAGGTACATAAATATGTATGTATATAGTTATACCCTGCATGAATTGTAATATTTTTAAAATTTCCGTAACATAAAAAAACATATTTCACCTCTAGTAGGAGCTACTCCATTTCAAGTAAGAAATTGGGTTTTGCATCTATTAAGAGTGAAATTAGCATTCAAGAGTTTGGAGAATTTAAAGGCATTATTTGTAATTAACTTAATCAGCCAAACTTCTACCCTCTATAAAGAATGATTGTCTGACCTTTCTTGGCCTTGGTGCTAAGACTTTCATTATCCAGAAAGTTGTTTAACATTTTAGATATATGTATATATGTACATATATGTATATGTATGGAATAGGGACCTATTTTGGGAGTTATAAGAGTCTAATGGATGATTCTTCACATACCGATACCCATTAAAAGGTAATTTAAAATTTTGTAGTTTAAGAGATTCTAGCAATAGCATTAAATTTTGACAACAAATTTTGCTATTACTGCAATACTGAAGGATCATATTTTCATCATTTGCGGTCCATGTTTTGCATTCTGCTGACTCCATTTTACCAAGTTTCTGAAAGTATAATCTGTGGTAGAACTTCACTGTGTATGATGACATCTACGCATTTCACCGCTTTTGAAAAGTAGAAGCCTTTTACCATAGTCTGTATAGAAATGTGGAAAACAGTTTGTCCGAGCCCGTTGTTGTATTCAGTTCAAAAAATATGTCCGTCACTATGAAGTTATTAAAATTTTGTAAATACCAGGCGTCAAAATCGAGATTCATTTAATGGTAGTTACGCACATTAATTCTTTATTATCGCTTTGAATCAATGAGAACTCATTAAAGTCATTCGGTGTTTCGAGGAATGGTTCCTTGAAATGTATGTGGATATGCATATTACCGGCTTATATTATAGATAGATTGCGACTAGATTTGCTTTCACAACGTTTTGTCGAAATTAGACTGCTACCTGGTATTTTTCAACTTTCTTTACCCTGAAGAGGGCAAATTTCCACGAAGTTTGTAAGATTCGATAGAAACGTCTGCTATAAGAGATACTCTTGTGAAAGGTGTTAAGCATCGGGGCAGCCGAAGTTAACTTTTTTTCTTGTTATAGCTCGCTTAGAGTACTTTTTTCACAACCAAACAACTCAAAACCTTTTAAAAGCTGCTTTACACAATGTGTTTTGGGTATAAATCAGAAGCCATTTTTATTTTACACACAAAAGCTATGATTTTTCGCAACTAGGCCGAAATGGCAAAAATATACTTGGAATGCTTCACAGCTTAAAATCCCCAACAGAAAATCTGTATGACGCTTAATACTGTGCAGACTAGCAAATACACAGCCACACAGTATATATGTATGTAAGTACACAAGCAAATCTACGAGTACATCTGTGCGCAAATACATACACATTCTATTCAAATGCCAGTCAGTTAGACCGCCCCCACAATCGTTCCGTCAAAGCTAAACCAAGGATTTCACATAGCAAATATATACATACATATAAAAGAGTCATAATCAATGTTTTTCCTTTGAATTCATTTCATTTCTTGCGTCAATTTTTGTGGATTCTTTTAATTTCAACAGTAGAGAGCAGCGGCTGTTAGTAATTTTTAGCTTCGACTGGCAACTGTACGCCTGAGTTCGCATTTACATTTGTTTAGCGCACCAACCATGCGTTGCCGTTTGCTTTGTCTCCAGTGCTTATTTTTTCTGCTTCTACGAGTGAAAGGTTTCTTTGCTTAATATCAGCTTCCACGTACTTAAATTCTAGGAATAAATGCACAAACTTTCAATATATTTGTATGTGTAGGTGTAATAGAGATGGTTGATTTATAGGGAGCGCAAAATGCGGAAAAATCGCATATGCGGGAAATGTTGTAAGGATCATTGTGAACAACTTTGCCAAATTGGTATAAACTCTTTTTAATTGAAGGCATTACATCTCTGAATAATCGGTTTATGGGAGATATACATACATATGTCATAGTTGTCCGATTTTCTTCATTCTCACAGTCTTTGTTAAGTATGAATTGGAGAGAAGTTCTACAAAATTACGCTCTTATCTCTCAAAAACTGAGGAAAAAATTTTAATAATCACAAAATATTAAACTTCACCTAAAAAATCGCAGGCACGGTTTTGGACCCACAATGATCCGTAAATTATTTCTCGCTTACGAGATTTTACAAAAAAAAATCGACCTGCTCTAATGTACACACATATACATATGTATATGTATGTATGTATGTTGTATGCTTGCATATTATTCATAGACAATGACTTGACTTCCTTCATTAACATCTTGACAAGCAGATGTAGGAAACATCCATCACCATTCCTTCTGCTTCCATATTCGTAATATTTGTTGTTTTAAGAATTTATTTATTTTACGAGATATGATTTATGCTGTGACTAGACCACTAAATTTAAGTTCTAACTACCTCCACCTTTTCACAACCCAGAATTGTCAGCCTTATTCAAAAAATCGATTTTTTTTAAGCCTTTAAGCAGGGTCTCTCTTTGAGCGCACCTGGAAAGTTAATATGGAAACCGGTCACGGTGCCGCAGGGACCTATTGAAGGAATTCAATCAAAAGGTACTTTAATATTGCAAGAGATGTTCTCGGTTGCCTATACTGCAGTAGAACAGCGATGTACAAGAGATAAGGTCTCTTTTCAATATATGTAGCTTGTTCTGGTTCTATGAAAACTTAGATAAGTCCATAATTTTTTATGGGTTTGCTGTCTGGTTGCAACTCGCGTTGAGCAACTGGAACGCGCTGAAATATTGATAATCATCGGCAATTGTAGTGACTAAGGGCAAAATCAAAAGTAACACCAATATACATATATGTATGTATATCTTATATAAGTATGACACGTGATTTAATGGTCTTCGCTGTTTGGTAATGCTAATTGCCAAAGTAGTATGCAGGAACGTCAGTTAGAATCATTAAGTATGTACTTTCTCCTCTACTGTCCAGCTTTTGCCAGGCTGAGGTTGAAGTATCTTGATAGATATACCTTAGGTGAACCCAGGAATAGGCTGGTATTACTATAATATCAACCGCCTTAAGGAATTTGTGGTAGGCTCAAAGCGCTTGGTCGATCTATGAAGTCTCGAGATCTAGATCTTAGAGTTTTGGACAACACAAAATATCAGCGCTCACAGCTGTCTAGGTGGGGCTCTTCACAACCTTTGATGAGAGGATCAGCCTACGATTTAACCTAAACTAATAGCTACATATGTATAATCAATTAAAAGTTATAGACTGGTACTGACAATTTTGGATATATTTTTTTAATAGATACGAGTACATGTGAATATATTTTTGAGTTAGTTTCGACTTAGTGACAAAAGTATATGAGGATATGAAAGAAAGTATGTACCAAGCCTGAAATACATAAGAAAAACTTTCGGCCTTACTATATTCATATTTTGGAATAAGTGCATAAGCTGCACCAATACTGGTTAGGTTTGGTTTGTTCTCTTGTAGGATTCTTAAGTTTTCACTCCAGTTATTGAACAATTTGTATCTTACCCAGTTATTTGCCACAGCACTCCTTAAAAATTCTGAACTAGCAGTTTATTTGCGTCACATAATTGTAACTTCAGATACAATATTTTTATCGCAATTGTTATTTATTACTTAGACAAATTATGTTGTTAAAAATATTGACGAAATTATTAACACCCCTTGTACGAATAATTAGCCGAGCTTATTTCACCCAACTCATGTCAACTTCCTAAACGTTTCATAACCACAGGAAATTCTTCGACGTCCAATGTTAAGAATGCGACAGCATTTTCGCACTCAATTACTTACATTATCGCTAACAACCGGATTTGTCGTTCCATTAAATTTTTTATATGCATTTCCGTATAGGGGATTAAATAGTCATAGCCGTAACCGTTTTGTCCATTTACCACGTCTACTACGTAAAGTGAGTTCAAAATATAAATTTCAGGAGTAACTAATACTCGTACGGCTATGTGTAATTGTCAAGCTCAGTGGGGGTAGTTTTCAACCCTCCTCACAATGGGAGATAATAAAAAACAATTTGCCACTCTGTGACAATTCGTAGAACTAGCGTTACAAAGTTAAGCAGCTAATGGTACCCTATTGTTTTGTAAACTCTTTGTGCTGGCCGTAGAGGGCGCGTCTCTAGGTTTTGCAACATATGGCCAAGTGATATAAAATCATATACTTGAGTGCACCTTTGGGGCTTGTGAGCAGATGCTACTCGGCTAAGAGGGTTCAGCAGTGATTGTGAAAATTTGCAAAGGATTAAATATTGGCATGCACTAAATACTCGCTTATGTGGGAGGGCATATACTGAAAGTTTTAGTTACTAATAACTAAGTTACTTTGAACTTAGCAGCTTTTTTAAACAATTAAAAATATAAAATAAATGTTTTAAATAAAACATACATGTATGAAAGTTTTACCCAGGGAGTGCAGGTTCTACTGCCATACCTTGTTCGGCATATGAGGGATAACCTCGAAAATCCGAAATATGGAGGATCGCGAAGGTGAAAGGAGTGCTATCCCCCCTGCTATGGAGTCTTGGCGTGGACGACTAGTATTGCTAACCAATAAAGGGATCCGCTGTCAAGGTTATGAGGATGGCATTATTATTATAGCCAGAGGAAAATTTGAGGACACTCTCGGTGACTTACTACAAACAGGTTTAAACCTGGCAAAAGGGTTATGTAGTGGGTTGAGTTGAACAACAACCCCGTTCACGAGACTTAGGTCCCTGCCCGGCCTCAGGAACCTTATACTTTGGGGGCAGAGGTAGAGATGACCAACAAGATCAAATATCTTGGTCTCCCGCTGGATTTCACAATGCGGTGGAAGCGGCATGCTGATCTGACCTTGGTCAAGTCGAATAAAGTACTAATGATGTGCAAGCGGCTGGCTGGAAAATCCTGGGGCTGCAAGCCAAGGATTGTTAGGTTGTTGTACACCATGATCGTGCGACCGTACGGGCGATGCCTGGGCTCCAAAAGCTTCAGATACTTCTGTAGGGCTCCAACTATTGAAGGTGCAACGACTTACAATTATCTGCATGTCGGGTGCAATGCGCACTTGTCCGACGGCAGCACTTGAAGTCATGCTTGAGCTCACACCGCTTCATCTAGTGATCGGTCAGGTACACACTTCTACAAATGACAGCAGAAGGATTTGGCAGAGGTAAGGTAATCTCGTCCTAGCGGATGAAGGAGTTAAGCCGCCCCTCTCCCAAGGGACAGAATTACTAAAAGAGTTAACTTCCCCAAGGAGTTTAATGTTACCCTTGGCAGCATAGATGAATGAAATGATTCCACTCTCGGGCGACTGCTAAGGGATAGTACGATCAAGTGGTACTCTTACACTAACGGCTCGAAAACGTCGGAGGAAATCGATGCAGGAAATCGATTCCATACCTGTGGGAACTTTTCCGAGCATTTTTCGGGGCAGAGGTCTTTGCCATAAGTCGGTGCATAGAGATAAACATCCAACTCAACTATCGCAACGAACATATAACCATGCTTAGCGATAGTCAAACGGCACTTAATGCAGTCTCCTCCTATGAGATCAAATCGCTACTGATGCAGGAGTGTAGAGAACGGCTGAATAGCCTAGCGGGGTGTAACCATGTACATCTCATCTGGGTATCCGGTCAAAAAGGCAACGAACTAGCTGATGAGCTCGTCCGCTGCACAGCATCGTAGGATCTGAACCTTTCACTGGAGTGGGTCCGAAAGGAAGAAGGAGTAGGCATAGAGAGGCATTGGCAACAACTACATGGCATGCGACATGCGAAGTTGCTAATGGAGATATAATCATAGCAGGTTTAAATATGCATTCAAACTCCCTAGGGATAAACTCAGACTACTGATCGCATTTTACCTTGGACACTGTAAGCTGAATATTGAATTTTATCTACATATATGCTGTATAATCACGCTGATCATTTAGATATATGTATATTTTAAAGGGTTTCCGATTCCGACGTTTCTTTTCATGATATAAAAATGCACCTGCGAAGGATGTTATATGTAGCTTTGGTGCAGCCGAAGCTAACGTTTTTCTTCTTTTCTTTGTGATAGATAAGTAGAAAGGTCTCTCGCCTTAGTCTCATGCTACCAACGGAATAAGTTAGTTTATCCCTTCGATCTAAAAGTTTTCGATGCACCACTCTTTTTATGATTTTTTTTAATCCAAAATCCAGTACATGAATGTTCGCTACCAACAGTAATAAAATTACCAACCAACTTGAAAAACTGTAAATTCAAACAATATACTTTTTTGTATTTCCTATGTTCATAAGAGAAGACACCTAAGTATGATATGTGCATTCATTGCAAGAGATTTGTCATGCTCTCATTTGAAAATTTTCACACGTACTTCTGCTTATATCGTAAAAATTCTGACATTTTTTGCTGGAAATGCAACCGAATCCTGTTCTTTAGTTATTGGCTTTTATTAATAAAGATTGCAACATGTACAAGCCATAATCAGCACATATTTATATAACTTTCTCTCCTGATTACCAACATGCAGACGTTTGATGCACTCACGTACTAAATACCGTAATTTTTTGTCTAACAGATTTGATGTTAGGATCCTTATTCGTTATTCCAGTACGTACGAGTCACGTTTTTGAAATTTAAGGCAAATTGCGCGTTTGTGTGAAAGTATAAAAAAAATTTACAATATTACTATATGGAGTAGAATATTCTGGAGGATGGAGTCATGTGTAGAAGTTCACGCAAGTGAGGAAAGTTCTCTGTTTACCATTCACTTGGGAGTGGCCAGAAAGATTTTTTTACGTATGGCTCAAGACTTTCGGTCCCAGACCAAGTATCCTCTGGGTGCCCAAAGAACATCCATTTGAAGGCGAGCTAAAGTGAGAAGGCGAAACATCCCCTTGTGTGCTGGGCTTGGGACCCGCCACATAAAAAAACGTCATTGGGGACGAACAAAAAGCCCTGGAAGAGAAACACCTTTTTGATGACGACCAAGAGAAACGAATTAATAATGGGGCACGCACCTGAAATCCAGTCCTTTGATAGGGAAGTTGCCACCCCCCGCCCATCCAAGAAATGCAAAGGACGGGACAAGGACTGAGGCGAGTACGTCCTTATGGCATTTACTACAGTGGCCATATAAAGGAGCACAAATTTGGTGTGGGATTCGTGGATGGATGAACGTCTAGCCACAATCCGCATCAAAGCGAGGTTCTTCAACAATTCGCTGATTTACGCCCACGCTCCGATGGAAGAGAAGGACGACGTGACCAAAAATGTCTTTTATGAGCGTTTAGAACGCCCCTATGAGAACTGCCCTCGCCACAATGTCAAAATCGTGCTTGGCAACTTTAACGCCAGGTTGGGCAAGGAAAGTATCTTTGGCACAACAGTCGGTAAATTCAGCATCCACGAGAATATCGTACATCCCCAAATGGGTTGAGGCTGATAGACTTCGCCGGAGCCCGAAATATGGTTATCTATAGTACTATATTTCAGCGCCAACCAGATCAATCAAGTTGTGATAGACAAAAGACACGTCTCAAATGTTTTAGACGTCAACTTTTCTCTTCATACTGATAACTTATATACTCTTGCAACTGGTTGCAAGTATAATACAAACAGTCCAAGAGTAGTCTGGCTCTTATTGATACTAAGTCCACGCTTTTGATTGAATTAGTAAGACCATTATTCTTTTACGAGTATTTTAATAAGCATCAATGACTGTAAGAGAATAAAAGAATCGTCTATATGAATAATGACCATTTTTGTGAGATTATCATTAAGGTGTTATGATTAAACGATCGCTGAGAGATATACATTGAGCAACACGTTGATCTTGTTGGGGAAGATAAGATAAACGCTATTATTGATGAATTGATGAACAATGAAAACACAAAATATTTCCATAATGGTTGGAAAGCACAAACCATTGTCAAAAAATAATAATATCAAACTTATTTTCGTTCATTTTGAAGACACCGAGACTATTATTAGCAATGTAAGATAACTGTTCTCACCATGCTAATGGTTGGGCCCAGTAATCTATTATGAATGTAACGAGACGACTCTTGAAATCTTCGAGATAATTGTTTTGCGTATGATTTCTGAACTTTAAAGCATTGAAAAAGGCGAATATCGGATAATATAGATATCAACAAACTAAACGGCAGCAGTTTGTAGGGACATGGCTTTCGAACGTAGGAAATAGGATTTTACTTTACTTGGTATTTCGGAAAGGGCAAGCTGAGAAACTCTTTACTAGACTCCGTGAAAGCAATTTAACCAATTAAAGTTTCAATCCCTGAGCAGAGGTTTGCAAACATAACAAACATTAATTGAAAAACCGAAACATTTTCGATGCAATAATAGCCACATGCTAGACTTAAAACCTAGAAATATTTGTTCATTTTCATTTATCCGTAGGAGTCACTATAAATATGTACATATATCAAAATATTAGTCGAACTATATCCTTTGACTATTTCATGAAACAGTGTGAAAAGGATTAATATTGGCTAATGACCACGCCCACTTCCCATCAATCGTTATGTTCAAAACAACCAACAGTGCATAAATCTCGAACGAAAAACGTCCGAAACATTAAATTTAACAGTAAGGATATATTCCTTTTTGTTAAGCCTTTCTACTGTATACCCCTAACATTCCTCACCTCATGTTCGTATTTTCAGCATAACATATTTGCTTTTTTCTGTGTTTGTTTTCACTTTTAACTTATACCCATAATTTGTGCTTCCACTTGCCACCATTCATCCGTCTATCGTCCATCACTCATCGTATGTTTTATCTGCTTCGATCATTTTACGCTCGGCTGTGTCCATTGTTTAGATCGGATTTAAACAGGTGGTCTCAGCGTGCGTTTGTTCAAACCCTTCTTTTGGTTGTGTTTTAGTAAAATCACACAAAAGTCAACATTGTACATATGTATGTATGTATGTATGCTTTGTATGACTTACTGTTTGCATTGTGCAAGTTTTAGTTCAAAAAAGTGTGTTCAATCGGCGATGTGTTTTTTGCACTCATTAAAAAAACTGCTTTTTGTTGTACATATGTTTAATGTTTTTTGCGAAAGCGATGACTTCCAAACTAAACGGGAGCAATAAACTTTTTTATACATATGAATGTCGACTTGTTTTTAGAAGCATACAGAAATTTTACTGCGCTGTGTGAAGTGTGGGAGCTTTATACCAGAAGTGTTCAATTCTGGACTCCTTAAAACCGATCGCAAAGCTAACAAGTTTTACATCTGATATACTTTTGGTCAACTCAGTTTCAGTTTACAGAAGCCCTCGGAATTTGAGTATTATTCTTTACCGCGAAACATGTTGCACAGAGTAGTTGGCTCAAAACCGCGTTTAGACCTATAGTCTCTCAGACTAAGCTGTTCAGAATAATCCGTAGAACATTTCTCGAATACGCGACTTTATAGAAAAAAATCGACTCGCACTAATATACATAAATATACATTTTCAGTATGACGAGACGAATTGGTTTCCGCGTGACTACCTATCCGTCCATCCGTGAAAGCGATAACATAATGTAAGTAAAAATCGGGCCATGCATTTTCTAGTCTACAAAAAACGAATATGGGTAGATCCTATGATGGCTGGCATTAATCGAAAGCAACTTAAAATAAATTTAAGTGAAAACATTTTTTTTATAATAAGATGCCTTGGTTAGGTTAGGTTAGATGGCTGATCTGGAGAAATCGCACGTGGACTGCTATATGTAGTCCTTTATGAATTTGCACAGGCGTTTAATTTCCATTCCCACCAGTGCGGTGGGATGTCTGAAGGTATTAGGCTCCCAAGTGCTTAAGCCTTGACCTTCCAAACGCGAGACAGTCAAGAAGGAAGTGTTGTGTTGTTCCAAACGCATCTTCTTCCAAACATCTTCGGCAGTGGGCGTTGGGTAAGATTCGCAGCCTTACAGCATAGAGGTCAGTAGGACAATGGCCTGTTAAAATTCCACAACTAAGGAGAGGCTAGCCTGACTAAGGCCAAAGAAATTACTAGAACTAGAGAACTAGAACCTAGCTATCAACACAATAGGATACGGGAGCACCGAGCCCCCCGCTTCTAATGATAGCGGTTCTACGGTGCCTTTCCTTACTAGCTCATCAGCTTTAGATTTGCCTGCGATTTCGCTATGGCCTGGCACCCATATCAATGTTATTACAAAAAAAAGAGACTCGATATTATTGATAACTAGGTTAGGCACTCCTTGACCAACCTTGACCGCATTGTTAATGAGTTCGAGACTAGTTTTGCCGCTCTGATATCTGAGAATGCTCACTGAACACTTCTGGACTTCTCTATTAAATTTACTGCTACCTTAATGGCTGCAACCTCGACTTGGAAAACACTGCATTAGTCAGGAGGTCTGAAGCTGGAGTTGATAGAGAGCTACCGACAGTAAACACCTTCACCAACCTTTCCCCCAAGCTTTGACCTATCCGTAAGGAAGCTCGTTATCATTCTCTCCTCCAATGGCTTCTTCCCACCAACAAATCCCTTGCAGGCAAATGAGCAGGGAAAGGCCGCTAGAGATCGTTTTGGTGATCATGATCCATTTGATCCGCTATGAAGTCAAAGTGTGTTAGGATTTCCGAGTGTTCAGACATATGTTTTTTACGAATCCAAATTCTCTGAGTCTGATAGCAACTTTCGCATCCATACACCTTCCGACGATGTCTACGGGCACCATGTGCAAAGTATCGTTAAGTGTCATGGTTGGAGTGAACCTTAGTGCACCACACGTGCTGATCAACGCCATCCATCCATTCGTTGAACGCTCTAGAGTTTCTTTGCAATTGTAGTATTTTCTAAAGCCTCCACCACATAAGGGGCTTGACTATGGTGTCATGTCGGTAAAAGACTCGACCTTTTGCCAATGGCTTCTCTACAGCAGTAAAGAGCAATCCATTACTTGTTTACTCTCTCTTCATTATTCGGCTTTCATCAAAGCTTATTATCCGGGATAAGCCTTGGATATTTCACAGTACCCGCCGATTGCAGACGTATGTCTCCCATTTGTGGCAGCGGTGCCACCGGAATCTTGTATCTTGCACCATATCTAACTAAATAGTTAAAAAATAACATTTTCTCCAAACCGCGGACCTTTCGAAAAGTATTTCAAATTATTTTTTGCATTAAATTTTAGATGCATACATACAATTTACTAATATATAAAAATTGTGTAAATGGAGATATTTATATTTTTTATGTATCTAACCATAAATGTTTACCCACGCTTCCTATTCGACATCGTACTCGTTACCTTATCAGAAAGTAAATACGAGTACGAGATATGTAGGTATGTACACATTTAGAATAAGGCGGCAAATGGTAAGTGCTTTTAGATGTCCAACGTTTCTTTGCCAAGCAATAAAAACTGTCTTATTTTCGTAACACAGCATAACACTTGAGTATTTTCAAATAGCTAACTGAAAAGTCGTTATCAGTTGAATATACGCTGATAATCACAAAATTAAAGAGGAAACCCATGAAAAGGGAGATTATAAACAATTTTGGTTGAATTCAACTTGCCGAAGGTGAAGTAAAATTATGCACATATCTACAAACTTAAAAATATTCTACATATATATTATATCAAAACAAATAAAGAATTAAAAAAAAGGAAAACAAAGAACTTGATTTTCTTACTGGGTTGTATTCCAGTAGGGCAAACTGTCATTTCGTAACGGTGTGATAAGACAAATAATCACTTTTATTGCTATTAATATTGACATATCGAATACTCTATTGCTTTATAATGATGATCCCTTTATTGTTCGGTGGCACTGATTTTTTATTAGCTTTATTTAATATCAAGTAATAAAGTCATAAAGATATTTGTGTTTACCTTTGAATTCGTGAAATCTCGGTTTCTTAAATTTTCCATTAAATGGTAAGAAATTTTAGATATCTATTATACTTACGTAGAAATACCTATTTCAACTACTTTCATATATTTTTCCACTCTGTTTGTTTTGAAATCGTAAAAATCGAACTTACAGCGCTGAAACGGGGTCGAAAAACTTTCTGACCAAAAGCTGTAACCTTAGCACTTCCCAAAACATATTGTTTCTTTATGCGTAACAAAACATTCTAGCATCATTATTATTCTGTAATTCCATTATTACTCTCTAACTCCGAAGTACATATGTATCAGAATATAAATGTCACTGCATATGGTTTGTAGTCAGACCTAAACTTTAAAGGATACTTGTAGAAATTTCAAAGCTATCAGAAAATTTTTTTATGAAATAAATAATTTTAATGACGCAAGCCTTAGTTCTTATAATAAAAGGCTTTCGGGCTTGCGAATTCCCTGCAGGCCATATGAGCGCTGATAATTATTAATCCAGTGGAAGCTCAATGAAGGCTGTTACGAATGAAAACCTTAAATATTTACCGAGTCCGCTATCACAGTAAAGATATCAAGAGAATGAGTTGAACATATTTTTTATTAAATTTGGTTATGCGAAAGCGCGGTGGAAAGTAGACACCTCTCGAGCTCAAAATGACTGGATAGTATTCGCCGAAACTGCGGGTTACTTGCATTTTAATGTAAGAGACCAATCGTTCTACAGTATTTAAAAGTTGGAGAATATTATAATCGTTGTATTGCCATCAGGACAGCTTTGTAATGTATCCAGAAAATTATACTTAAGAACAGCAAAAAACAAAATAATATTTTCCCAGCAAATATTATATTAATGGGTCGAAGATGTTCTATCGATATACATACATATGTAACTACTTAGAAACCAAAACAAACGAAAGTAAGTTTCCTCTATGTCAATCCATATACAGAAAGTAGCTGCGATATTAATTAAAAAATTAATAATGAAAATACCTCAAGGTTTTGAAACAAATTAATACAGCGCTTATCATAAAGCTTTATATAGATTTACAATTAAGCTTCGCCGTAGATAGGGAGAAGATGTGACACCTTCACCATTGTATTCGAAGAAAATAGTGGGAAAACTTGTTAACTGATTTAGCTCAATGTGTTTACATATTTACTTCTGATTTCTTCTAGTTCTTCTGAGCTGCTCTATTAGAATTCATTGTTATAATGTTTTGTCTTTGTCGGCTTATAATTCAATCAATAACGGCAGTCAATAGCTCTTGACTGTCGTAACCAAGTTCTTCTGATCGAAATTAATTATTTTTAAATCAATTCCTACGGGCTCAAGGTTTGTATCCAAAATTTTTAAAACAAGAAAAATCGTTAACTTCTGCTGTACCGAGACCATAAAAACCTTAGCATGTACATTTCTTATATAATACAAGAAAAAACGTTAACTTTGGTTGCATCTTCATAAATACAAGAAACGAAGTCAGCTCGTCCTCTCTTGATTATTTAGATCTGTATGTAATTTTAAGGGTCTCCGTTTAGTCCTGTTTATGTAATAACCAAATTATGTAAAAACATCCTTTATCTTAATTTTTGATCAGTAGTTATATTGCCTACTATAACGATATAGTGTCCCATTGGTAAATAATATGTTTGGAGATTGTAGAGGTGACCTTATCTGTCAAATAAAAACATTTTCCATACAAAGACATGAGGGACTATTTCGCGTATACACAGCACAGCGTGACCATTTTAATACGTGAAATCCCTCATTTCTGACAGTCCAAAATACCACCTCACTCAATCGGCACCAATTTCATGAAAACATCGTTTTCATTAATATTTTCTTACAAACCAATTAATAAAACCTGAATTCGTTCCAATGACCGGACAAGATTTCGTAAAATGTGTAAAGAAAACAGTGTAAAATTTGGGGTTCCAGTTTTTTATGCTGTTGCAACATGTTACTATAGAGTAGAACAGTTTTGTTCACACTAAACGATTGTCTGTATCATCTACGAAGGCTTGCTTATATATATTTCTGGCCTAATAATGAAAAAGAGGAATGATTTATCAACGAAATGGTTTTATTGTTTTTCAAAATATATGCTCCATCAAGGAGTTATACACTTTTGCAGGCGCTCAAACCAATTTTCGAAGCACTTTTTTCACTCCGATTGAGCACCTCCAAATCATGGTTTCTTGAATGCTTCAACAGCATCTTCTTGGCGACCGAAAATCGTGTGACCACGCATTATTTTCTTGAGTTGGTAATAAAAAGAAGTCAATGGGTACAAGTAGGGCTGTACGGCGGCTATGGACCCATCAATTCGACGTTTTTGTTGCCGGTCCAAAAAGGCGCTGGTTTTGAGCCGATGTTTGAAAGCTCGCATTGTCATGGTGCAACAATGAGTCGTCTTCTCTTGTTCCGTTTGCGGACCTACCGAAGACTTCAGGCAAACAAATGGTGGTGTACCAATCACCTGCTCAAACGGAACAGTCGTCACATGACCAGTTTTTGCCGAAAAACAAGCGACCATTTGCTCCGAAAGTGCTTCTTTCCACGAACAAGTTTCGTTGGAATTTGATCGTCTTGGAAGACCCACAAACGGTCGATTGGCTGTTTTGTTTCGGGTTCATACTGGATCGCATACATAGATGCCATAACCAAATACATATTTCATGCAATATCTGAATGTATGCTGGTGGGAGAAATGCATACGCATGCCTCTATCCGAAGGTAATGTTACAATACGGTCTTGCATTATTACGGCATCGATGTTTTTCCAATGGCCAATAAACGCTGTTTTTGGACAACATTCACGGTAAATTCGGCTTTGAGGGACGATCGGGTCGGAACCATGATTGAAATTCGTTGTACAAATTTTTCACAGGGTATAGGGATGGTGCTTCATAGCCATACAAAGAATTTTAGTTCAATCGATGCACTCTTGTCCGTAATAATTTCCACGTCGTAAAGTTTGTGACACAACATGATCACAATAAAATGTTCACGAGTTAATTCCATTTGGCCGAGATGATTTTTTAATCCCTGTTAAATAAAACATTTCACGATTAATGATAAAACGTTCCTTGATTGATGTTTATGCTAACCGAAAATGTCACAAACTTTTCCAATGGAAATGTCAGATTGCACCTGCAACACTTTAGTGTTGTAGTAATGGTCTGTGTATCACAAATAGGTTGAATTCCGGGATCAATTCCTCCCTGAGCCCCCATATACCTAATTGAATAAGATTTTCGAATGTCCGGGTGGCTTTATACAACATACGAGTAAGTACGATACGATGTGTGGTTCAAAAGTTTCGGGAGGCGAGTTTGGGTGTTTTCAAAATTATTTATTTTATTCATGAATATCTATTTTGTCCCCTTCAAAGTAATCCTCCATGAAATTTATACACTTGTGCCAACGGTTTTTTCCAATCTTCGAAGCATGTGCAAAAATCATTTTTTGTTTATCTGGTCTTAGCTCCTTCCTTCGATGCCGTCTTTATCTCGTCAAGAGAAGCGTAAACGTCGGTTCCTTTCATGGGCCTCTTCAGTTTAGGGAACAAAAAAAAGTCACAGGGGGGCCATATTCTGGGATATGGTGGCTGCGGCATCATTAGTGTGTTTGTTTTTGGCAAAAAAGTCGCGCATCTAAGCACAATTTGTAAAGCAGTTATCATTATCCGTGGTGCAAACAAAACCATTTTTTTGTTCTTCCACACAAATCCGGGAGTTTTCTGGGCGGATTGCTTCGCGCAAATTGCGCATAAACTTGCAGTTAATATTCCTTATTGACCGTTCTTCCCTGTGGCGCAAGAACTCAATGATGCAACACGCCCACCTGCAATCGAAGAAAACTGTCAAGTTTACGATTCGCGATACGTTTTTGAACACATCCTCGTATTTCGGTATGATAGAACGTGTTTTTACAGTGTATTTCTGTGCCTAATATAATTAAATATGGTCGAAAACTTATCGGTCTTTGATATTTGCAAGTTTCAAGAGTATAAAATGTTCGGTTACACCAGAACTTAGCACTTTCTTACTCTACTGTTTTTAATTTTTATTAATTTGTGGAGTTGTATGACTTTTTTAAAGCACAATACGCCAAACTGATGACTGCAAGAAAAATTGATTTGTGTTGGAGCTTCTGCTTCCGGGTTGGCTCAACTGGCAACTATGGGATCATCGTCATTCATTCACGTCTTGCCTTGACATTGGTTCGCATTATTACGAATAGATTTTGAAACACATACTTATGTGATATGTACATATGAAATTTGTGTTTATTTTCCATGTGTAAACTCATTCCTGACGTACTGTATATGGACAGCCCTCACTGCGAAATTGGGTTTCCAGTTATGAGGAATTTCACTGCATATAGTATTTTAATGTTTCTCTGACGTTTCATTCAGGGTGTTACAAACATCGTGAAAAACTTGATATGCCCTGCTCAGAGTATAATAAATAATAATAGTTTAAAAAACTGAGATGTCTACGTTTCCTCAATAACATTTCCTTCACTTCTTTAAAGTGTTCAACCGTTCTTGACAGGGCGGGGCGTTGTCTCATTGGTATCTTCTCGGTCTTCCTGAAATAGTCAACATTTTAAGGGGTTTGTGTTTGCTAAAAGCCATTCTGTCGCCTAATTTCAAAACAATCATCTAACCGGGCTAACAAAAACCATTTCCGACTATGACGTTTTCGATGTGAATACCCCTTATGTTATGAATCGATAGTTGCTTGTTATGTTTAAAAATATGCCTCGGTCAGGAGACTTGTACATTGTTGCGGCGATGTAGATAGGAGTTTCAATGCTGCTGCGGGTGCTTCTAATGATAAAAAGTACAAGACTGCACTAATTGTTAAAAGATAACGGTGAATATTGTTAAATGTCAGAAGAGTTTGAGTAACTCACGCGCACAATATTTGAAATACAAAATTTACACCCTCAGAAGATAGTAAAACATGGAATCGATATAAAAATGCATGTACAGGTATATACAATGTGTTGCACAACGTTAGCTTTTAGAAAACAAGTTAAAAAAGTTGATGGTGCTTTCTGTAAAAGTTGTAGGTTTCAAAAAAAAAATAAACAACTAATCGTAACAACAATGCTGAGATAATGTGAAACAGTTTCTCCGACAGCGGTTTGACGTTTGTTTTACAGAAAAAGTGTTTCAATGCGAACATAGCAAAATTTTTATGTTCATATCAGAAACATTCCAATCAAAATGTGTCAATAATAATGCAACTGCTTTTGCTACCGAATGAATTCGTTTGCTGATTTTTTTTTTTTTTTGAATTTTTCCGATTGCATTAGTCAAAAAGATGAACGAACCATTTTTTTAAGTTAATGACTATACGTAAGTATACACCATATCATGATTATTTAAATATTTCCTAACCTTATATAATTAATTTTTCGCGTCCACAGTGCGACAGTCAGGGGGAGCGTCGTTGTTGTGGTGATACTCTTTGGGAAACACTTTCAAGAAACTATGACATATTGGTTGTTGTTTTGGAATTTGTTCTGAATTTATTACATGTAATCGGCACAAACGAAATGGGGGTTCCAATTCGTGCAATAACACGAATAGTTTCGTAAAGTTTTCTCGTGTGACAACCGCACTAAGATCTCTTTTAGATTAACCTTTGTATATACCTTTTTGACCCCGGCACACATGTCCTCGAGACCGGCGAAAACAGTTTTTCGTACATATTTTTTGGGGGAAAGTTTTGCTTGAAAGACTGATAGTCATTAAAGTAATACATAATTTACGCTAACAAATGATATGTTTTGTTTTTTTTACATCATTTAGTTCCTATAAAATAAAAAAATATAAACGGTTTTTTATAGAAAAAATAAAACTAGGTAAGAGGAGTCAAAGTCTCGGTCTGTCAACACACCGGGTGCGCGGGTATGAGGTGTTAAAACATTTGGCGCGGGTATAGGGTGTAAGTGGGGGTTATATACACTTATTTTCTGAAAAAAGTAATTTGTTTTTTTAAAATTATTTGTTTTGTATGATAAAGGATGGGATTTTTTTTAATAATTGGAACACTGTTCATACTTTATATCTATTAAAAGTTGTTCAATTAAATTTTTCAGTGAAAAATCTGCCCATTTGTTGTGACTACTGCTGTTGTGACGATACACTTTTTTCCTTACACGCTTTGCGGTGAGCATGATAAGTAGGTGATGGTTCATCTGCAATCAAATATTTTTCTTTAGTTTACCATATATCACAACGACGTACTTAAATGAAGGATTTGGTGAAATAAACATTTTTACACAAGCGGTGATGATTTTACTGAAAAAAAAAACGATTTTTGTGGGTCTAAAAATTCAGTTTTTCATTCCCAAAAAAAAAGAACTCTTGTTGCAAGTAAATAACCGCCTTCATTCATTATGATATATTGATCGATAGATCACATAGTTCTTCGTCAGACACCTGCTCACCACAACCGTACTTTTTAAAAAAACATCATAAGATGGGAGATTACTCACCTAATGGCGACGAGCGGTCGGCATGTACTCGGGGGCGCATGAGAGAACTGCGCTGTTGACAGCAGTAACTTTGGTTCTAGTCCTTAGACCTCTATGAAATTTGAAGGAAATAATCTTAAAAGGATATACATTAAGAAAATGCAATAAAAAATATCGATTCTCCAACCCACAAACAAGTGGGCGGTTATATGTACCCGTTAACTAATATACTAATAAGTGTGGACCATTTGAAGGAGGAACGGATTGATTGCATTAATTTTGGACAGTGGCTCAAACTAACTTGCGACATATTTTAAATACGAGTATGCAACATGTTAACGAGTATATACATATAAATCAATTAATTCACTGGCCGACATAATCGGCAGAAAACTAACTTGAATAATGAAGAATCGTGTATCCCCTAAATTTGGGCGGTGCCACGCCCCTCGTCAAATTTTTAACCTCAACTCCTTATTAAGCCCCTTATTTACTCGCAATCTTTAGAAGTTTGGGAGTGAACGGTCGTTTATCTGCCAGTTTGCATCACATCCACAACATTTTTAAGACATGTCGCGTACAAGGGTGCTTACTGGGTCACGTACTGTTACTTTTCATTGTGGCGCATAGCTCACAGTTGGTTTTTCTTGCTACTCTGCAATTTTCAAATTAAACTTCTATATCTTAATATTTAATAACTCCGGGGGTCCAAAAATCGCGCCCATCTAAACAAAGAATCGTCCCTCCGTTTTTTTTTTGGCGGGCCGTGTATAGTTTCATTACGATACTCATTTTCACGTCAAGTTTACGGTGTGTTACAGTCAGACAAACGTACGAACGAAAGAATACTGTTTCAACTCGTCTCGCGTCATCCTTATCCTTTATACATATATTCTAACCGTTGTTAGTTTTAGGTGATACAAGCAACCGTTAGGTGAACAAAACTATTATACTCTGTAGCAACATGTTGCAGAAGTATAAAAATAAACAAAAGCAAATCTTACAAAATCAGTAATAGTTTTATGATTTGTGTTTAAAAATAATTCCCAAAACAAGTAAGAAGGACTAAGTTCGGTTGGTCACCGAACATTTTTATACTCCTCGCATGATAAAGTTATAATCGAGATTTCATTCATCCGCCATTTACATCTTTTTTATATTATTTCTGTAAAATTAATTTAGATTAGTATTTTCCCTGAAGATATGGTATTTTGGTCCATAAGTGGGCGGCGACGCCACGTCCTTTTCAATTTAAAAAAAATACTGGGTGTCATCTTCCTTCTGCCATTTCCTTCCGTAACTTTGCAAGTGTTTCAAAGAGTTTTTAAATGTTTAGTCGGTTAACGGCACTGTTTCTTAATTGTGTGATTTTCAACATGAATCTTTGTATGAGAGGTTGGACGTGGAGTTATTATTCGGATTCTTCCATTTTTGAACTGTAATATTGCAAAATGTACCTGAAGGAAACGTACTCTAATAATAAGGTGACATAGCCTAAAAAGACTTAGTAGGGGGGTATGGTGCCACGCCGCCTTTGTCCAAAAAAAATTTATATTCCAAATATGCCCCTTCCTAAATGCGATCCTCTGTTCCCAAATTTCACTTTAGCATATCTCTAAAGTATTTATGGCTTAGTTATACACTTTATAGGTTTTCAGTTTTCAACCATTTTGTGGGCGTGGCCAGTGGGCCGTTTTGTCCCATCTTCAGGGAGGGGGACTTTAACCTTCTTAGTGGAGCCTTAAGGGGTAAGTGTACAAGTTTCATCATGCATATCCATTTTTACTCCTAAGTTTACAGCTTGCACGGACAGACGACAGACAGACATCCGGATTTCCGAACTCTACTCGTCACCCTGATCACTTTCGGTATATATAACCCTGATATCTGAGACTCTTTTAGTTTTGTAAGGACTTTAACAAACAATAGTTATGCCGGTCTGAACCAAAACTATAATACTCTCCTAAGCGGCCCACTCACGACAAATTTTGTTGACAAATCTGTTTGAAGACGTTGAGCACTCACGACAAACCGATTTGACAAACTTTATTTCTATTGTGTGCTTCGCGGATTGAACATGTCTGTTATTACACGCGGATGATGTAGATTGCGCTGCTGAGTAATCTCACCATTGCCATGAAGCGAAAAAAGTCAAATGCAAAAAAAAAAAAATAATGGAGAAAGAGATGGATTAAAGAGTGGGTTTATGTTAGAGATATAACCACTCACATAAACTATTAAATTCAATGGAGCTGACTTCTCCTGACAACGATTTTAAAAACTTCCTCAGGATGGATTTCCAAAACATATATGGATCTTCCTTTACTGCAGTCCGCTCCTGTCAATAAAAAAGGAACACACAGGAATGCGTGAGCGATTACACAAATGAAGACTCT
The DNA here is from genome assembly GCF_023373825.1 of Bactrocera dorsalis. Lineage (NCBI taxonomy): Eukaryota > Metazoa > Arthropoda > Insecta > Diptera > Tephritidae > Bactrocera > Bactrocera dorsalis. The sequence continues at coordinate 24,781,031 of NC_064303.1, read as the reverse complement.
CCGCACATTGAGTTCCTCGCAACTGGACAAAGTTTTGCGGATCTCAATTTCTTAACAAAGATTTTCCCCACAATCTTTTAGGCAAGTAATAACAATTGAGACGTGCAGAGCATAATTTCCATCATTAAAATCGTTTATTACTGAGTATGTAAACATGGCCGAATAATATGTATTTAATGCAACTTCTTTGGTATCGAAAAGATTGTTGGAACGATTTTTTTTGTTGGAGTTATTATTTTCCTGGAAATAACTCTCACGATTGATGTAGTCTGGAAAAATTTTCCGTCGGAATGGAACATTTTTTAAAGTAATTGGTGAAGACGAAAGGCTCGATTCGTATAGTTGGGTTTGAAGTTTGCAAATCTTTGAACAACAGGATACCTCAATGGCTGCATTCCAAGGTTAAGGCTGGCCTCGAAAATAGGAAAGTTTATTCATCTGACGCAGGCATTTTATGTGCGTCAATTATGCGTTTGGCAAAAATTTAGACATTTGTTGTTCGTTTCATTTGTCGCGATATACATGGGACCATCCCTTCTGCCAATAAACGTCTGATTCATACCTTTTCGACGGTTATTCGTTTGTCCAAATGTGCAACAGCTTTTTCCAAAAATTCCGAGTCATCATATTTTTCGTTTTGTTTTGAATGAGAGGGCTGAAGGTTATAATAAATGTTCCTTAATTTTCGCAGAATCCGAGTAATGCAGAAGAATGGAAATTTTTTTAATTTCTGATGATTTTGAAAAAAGTGGAATTTTTAATAATTGCATTTTGGCGCCATCGACGGCAATCATGTACACATTAAAAAACCGTCAAAATCTGGGTCTTTCTATTTTTTTTATAAGAAAGAGTTTTAGTATTGTTTGATGATGGCGGTGGTGCAATGCAAAACTGCGAATTTATATCAGTGAAGTGGAACAAAATGGAAGTAGCATCAGATGTCAGGTGTTTTCCGCGCAATCCAAGTTGAAGTATTTATATGATGAAGGGGGTTCTATGGTTTACCTGAGCCGGAAAAGCTAAGCCACAAGTCTAATGAAACCGTACAGAAGCCGCCTCTAATTTATATCGATCGATAACAGCAAATCTTTAAACTACCAGACTTTCTCGAGCGGTACGACGTTTATTGTAGAAAAACGCATTTGGCTTTTTAGCCACCGTTTTCGGGTATTTCATTCCCACTGATATAAACCTGTTGAATCCGAAAAAGCCACATTAATTGCAACTGCCTGTTTGCTAATTTACACAATTATTTAAGAAGTAAACACATGAGTCAATTTATTTGAGAACTCCACGAAATGGATACTGGGATTACTACAAATGAACTATTTTGACAGATTTGGAGCCGACAAAGTGTTACCAACTCTTCCAACAAAACGCCAAGCATGTTCGCGATAAATTTTGTAATCTACTTTAGTACTGTTGGTGCAGTGCCTTGGCAAATAAATGTTGTATAAGCTCTATCGATTTTTGTAATAACTCCACTTTTTCTCAAAATAAAGACATTATTGCTTTTCATAATCTAACGAGTAAATGTACTTACTTTTTTTGGACAATAGCTCGATAGGATTCGTCGAATGAGCAAATCCATCTGTTTTGCATTTCTGTCGCGTTCAGAAATTCTAAACTTGAATATCAATCATTATTAAGTACCATAGAGTTTGGTACATATATTTCCTCAGCACCTGCCCCAGACTTTTCGCTCTTGCGTACCTTCACCAAATTCACGTCTATATGCAGTGCGTTAAACAATTCACTTTTTTTTCACATGCGTCAATTGTTCACGCTCTTATCATTTCTTTATATTTCGAAAGTAATCTTCCACGACTTATCTTTTTGGCATTTTATTCTTATAATTTTCACTTTTGCATTGCCATAAGACCGTTTCATTTTTAACATAATTCAATAACGTCTCTCTATAAAATTGTTTGCTCACGCTCCTGGCCATTTTTTGTATCCAACCAACCGACCAAATGTTTGCAAACCACGTCCACTCACGACAACGAATCTACAATCGGTTGTGGTAGTTTTTAAAATTTGTCGCAAACCTTCAATCCCGTTTGACAACATGCCTACTCATTTATTATTCAGACAAAACCCTCAAACTCTCAACAGATTTGTCAAGAATTTGTCGTGAGTGGGCCGATTTTAGCAACTTTGTTGCGAGAGTATAAAAATCAATATCGCTGTTAAAGCCAGCGCAACAAACTTTCACATTATAACCAGTGTTAAGTATCAAAAGCAATACCACAATATCCGTATAAATTTTTATAAGTCCGGAGCAATATCGCATGTCAGTTGATATACAAACTGAACGAATCAAACGTCCGTTTTTGTAATGCTAACTTTTTTTTTATCACTTGACAAGGAAATTTTATTTTCAATGACATTTAGTGCGACTATAGCATATAGCTACCATAAACATTAACAGATGAAAATCAAGTTCTTTTATGAAAACATTTTTTGTGAAAGGGTATTCTAACTTTGGTACAACCGCAGTAAACGTTTTTCTTGTTTCTAGTTGTCTTTAACTTATGAAATTTAACCTTAAAAACTTAAAAAAAAACTTTAAATATAATTCATTGAAATTTAACAAGGGATAATTTCAGCTTAGCCACGAAATATATACATATTTATATATACTTATGCATGTATATAAATCTATGTATATGTATTTATTTAAATTCAAGGCGTATATTTTTCAGTGGCATTATAGTACCACAAGTATGCACATGCCTAAGTATGTATGTATGGTTTTCGTTTGCACAATTCCCCAAAAGGATTTGTAACGATGCCAAACAATACTTCCAGCGCACAGCATTAACATTTGTTGAAATATTTCGAATTTATGTGTTTTCCTACGTTACTAAGCCTTTTTAGATCTTTGACTGCAGGGGAGGCATGTAAGATAAACAGAATAATTTATAACAGTTACATATAATAAATAAATGGCGTACAAGAAAATGAACGTCAAAATAAAATAATTTAATAAAGTTCGCCGCGGGATACTGCCTCTTCACCCTTATAACTGGTGCGGGTATCACACTCATTGCTCGGATTTATGGAACGTACTGTAAATATTCGGTTGGATATGCGCCGCCATACTTTCCAGCTAATCCATATGGCTCTGTAATACCATGTTGTTGCTAAAGGCCGCTGAAGAAGACTAAATTGTACAAAGAAAGTTACGGCAGAAGTATTAAGACGCATCAATGCTGGTTTTGTCTGCTACTGTGTATGGTGGTGATATGATTTAAATACGGAGAATATTTAGAAAAATACATGGCAGTGAAATAAGACTTGCTTTGATGCCCTTATATATAGGTATTTGAATAAGGAATAATTTTCCGGTTTCGTGCTTTAAGAATGTAATTATTTTATTAGAAGAAAAGCTAATTCGGCTGATAAATTTGAACCAAATTCGGTACATAACATCGAAATGGGGAAAATCGGATTACAATCTCGCCTACTTCTCATATAACCAAATTTTAAATTCCATCTGATTCTTTCACACTCCAATATAAAAATAAAGTTCCAATTAATTAGCGGGATACAACTTTTCACGAATGATGCCTCCAAATCCAACCGAAATTGTCGAAGTTCTAGGTACCGAATAGTCTAGGTAATCCAAAATTTATAGAACTCATAGAAAGATCAAATAGCTCCAGTATTAGTTATCCTGTAAGGCCTTATTTAGATGAGAGATGGTCGGAACTAGCAGATCGTATATTCAATATCCTTAATGGGTGTAAGCTACCAATAGGTTAATCAAAAGTAAGTGATACTTCACCTCTGCAACATGAAGGAATACCAAAATTCTTTATCCCCGTGATTTAATCTTTATCTTTACCTCACACCGCTTTTTAGGTACAAAAACAAAATTTGCAAACATAAGCTTATATTTGCCAATACAGGAAAAGTAAATATTTGCATTGATGAATTCATACAAAGTGAAATACATATGCTTATGGTACATAGAAATTATTACATCTGTATTTACAATATTTCTTAAAACATACAGACATACACATGCACATATATATGGTGTTTAGCAATTGAAGTGCATACGTAAGTCAGGGCACTTGGCGTTGTACTCGAAAGCACTCAGCGGAAATTGATCCTAATTTAATTTAATAACTTCTAATAATACTAATAATAAATAAAATCCTGTGCTCGAGTGCGTGTTGGCTTAACTCAAGTATCTAACCACTCGATACACATTCGAATGAGCAGGCGATGGAACGCGCGTAAATGCATCCGCTACTAATATAAACATTTATTCAAAGTGGGTAATGCGGTAACGTAGCTTTTCGTATAGAAGAAACCCTGCTGGCTGGTCCAAATGAGTCGAGGAAAAAAAGCGGAAAAAGTCGAAATCGCATAAGGATACAATGCAATGTTGACATAAAACAAATTACGATCCACCCTTGGCAAAGTACACATGGAATAGTACTTATGAATATATACATATATATAGAGTGCTGGTTCATTTGTGAGTGCTCACGGAGTATTTACAGCAGGGTGTATAAATACTAGGGTGATCATTTATTCAAAATATTGTTTTACATTATTCGCAACTAGAGTTTCTAGATAAATGCGATTGAGGACTGCATTCTGAAAAATTACTCTAAATTTAGTGATTTAGATAGTGGATAGGGATTCGGAAACCGCCAAACTACTTCCAAAATAACTGGTTCTATCGGAACTCCAATAATATCCAGTATTTTCGGAAGTGATGGTCGAAATATTATTTATGGACAACTAAGAAAATGCTGATTTCAAACGAAATATGTAGAAAATATTCTGTTGAAAATTGAAAAGAGAGACGGTATACATACATATATGATGTGCTGTGCCTACTTATAGTAGCTATATCCATTCACCTTATAATGGAGAACTGGCACCAGAATGATTATTTGGGTTATATTCCAGTCTGTGAATTCATGAATGACTTCCTACTACTGACCTATCATTACCTACGGTCTAACCTCGTCTGGGTAAGTTAAAACTTCGAAAAAATTCGAACTGACATAGAAAAGCTGTTGTGTGAAAACATCCAGAGTTTGGAAATTTCTCAAAATTGGAGATCTTTCCATGAAGAAAGATATAGATATGATTACGACACAACACCTCATAAATAAAACGATTTATCAAACATAAACATAGCAACATGAATTAATGAATTTTTCAGTCAATCACTCTTCAAAAAAGAAAAGAGACGAAATTATTCCATATTTCGTTCATCAGTATTATATTCCACAAAAAATTAATAATATTCTTTAACAAAAGTAAATAATCTCATATAATGTAGTTTAAATTATGGAGTCATACTTACAGCAATATTTTGCAAACTTCTTTTTAATATGAACTTAGCACTTCAAGAATTTAGAAAAATTTTACTTAAGTATATCGGGTGGGCCATATAAAATTTTAAATTTAAAAAGTCAATAAAAAAACGACTTGATATCTTTAACAGCTCCCCATAGAAAATAGTCCAACGGAGTTAAATCGCAGCTTCTGGGAGGCCAATTCACATCACCTCTTTTGCTGATTATGCGATTTTCGAAGATAGGGCGTAAAAGATTGAGTGTAGCGTTTGCTGTATGGCACGTAGCGCCGTCCTGCTGGAACCAAAGGTTGTCCAAGTCTTCCTCTTCAATTTGTTTGAAGAAAAATTCGGTTAACATTGCGCGATATCGCTCACCATTGATGGTTACGGCGGTTCCTTCTTCATTTTCTAAGAAAAATGGGTCGATGATTCCACCAGATCAAAATCCACACCATACAGTGATTCGTGCTGGGTGCATTAGCTTCTCGACGATTACGTGCGGGTTTTCTGTGCCACAAATGCGACAATTCTGCTTGTTAACGTAACCATCGAGGTGGAAATGAGCCTCGTCCGAAAAGATGATTTTTCGGTAAAATTGAATGGATTAAAGACTCACCACTTTGGAAAAAAGTTTTCAATATTTCCCAGTTTTCTTCTAGTGAATAGCGACCCATTTCGTAAATTTTAGACTTTTTACTGAATATCTGTCACTTTCCGAATGGTATTTGACGTTTCCAATGTCGAAATATAGATAATTCAAATTTAAAACGTTAGATGGCCCCATTACATTACATTACTACATTAGATTACATGTGGTATTTTTGCACGAGAGTAGATGCCATATTTTCTAATGTCAATCAGCTTCCATGATTCTTAAAGCTGAAATTCAAAAGCCACATAGCACATGAAGTAGGTGGCGATTCTTCAAAAAAGAAAGAACATAAAGAACATAATGAGCATTCTACTATAAATTGTAAAGGATTTCTCTTCGGATTCCATAACTATATTTCCATAATATATTTGCTTTTGACTACTTCCGGAAGGCTAATAGTTTTTATCAGTAGCTGCTTCGAATAAAAATCGAAGTAGATGTGGTTCTCGTACTAAAAAAAAAGATAAAATTCCTAGATTTGGTCTTTTTTAATCACTGATTGTAGCTGAGTTTATCGGGACGGTCGAGAAACGATTTTTTGTTCAATCTTGTTAGCTAACGGTTCTAAAATTTCATTCAACTCACCCTTATATCTGATTTCGAGTCCTGAATTTGTTTTTTCTGAATTGTAAGAAGTTTCTGGAGAGTGTCAAATAGTAGTTTTTTGCCTTTTTGCCTGCGCTCAGATTATAAGTGATTAATGTTAACATTTCAATTGGCCGGGAATTGTACCCACTGCATACATCTACGTCGCTCGAACTTATAATACTCCCAAGGTCAAAACTGGAATAAGTTGGGCATCCCATTATCCCTGGTCAAAACTACGGCTGCTCAACCTAGTGCTACTTGCACATTTATATAGCTGAAATATTTGCATGTATATATGTATTTACATATGTATCGCACAGTTTGACGCGATAATTCTATTGTACATAACGGCACGCGGCCGCATTGACGTATGCCCAAAAGCCAAGTTATGGATGCGCGACCGAGGCGCGTGTATTTACAGGCAACTAGCGGTTTAAATTCGTTAAGTGCGTGCAGCAAGTGAAATGACAAACATATTTACTCAATTTTTGACAGTGGGCAAACAATTACTCTCAATCAGCAAACAACAACAAAGGTGTGGGTGTGGGATCCGGTTTGCGCTGCGAACGGCGGCAGGAAGCAACACCACCACAAATGCCAACAACTAGAGAGTACAACAACAACAAATTGGGAAGTTTATAAGCGAAGTCGTAGCTATACATACACACACATACAAGCAAATAAATACAAGCACAATTGTAAAAGGAAGCAACCGTCACCATCGCCCGGGGGTTGTGTCGACTTTTATTGAATACGCACAAACGGACACGAGGTACTTGTGTTAATAAAATATTTGTTTCTGGTTACAGGTTTTCGGTTACACAAAAGCCTCAAGCAAATAATTCAATTTTTTCTGCTCGCTTTGCGAAACGTACACATAACGAGTCAAAACAACAGAGCAGGCGTCGCAACGTGCGTCATCTCCGTTGGGATTATGCATTTTGTAAGGATATACTGCTGGGAAACGGGCTCGGCACATAAATACACACATAGTATAGTACATATAGTACATATGTATGCGAACATAAAGCGTACGGAAATATTAATGCCTCGTGCCTGTTGATCTTTTCGGGGTATGTAGTACACGAAGTGAGCAAAACAAAAATAAAAAGGAAACCTGCATACATACATACAAACCTTATAAAAGCGTGACCGAACTTATGCACTGCACTGTGCGAACTGATTGTCGACTATTCAATGCACCGTGCAACCTGCAACACTCTCTACTTGCCATACGCTTACAAGCCCACGTACGAGTATGGACGCTCCCACATGTATCCTGTACGCCGCTGCGGTGAAGGCGTAAAAGTGATGGCGTGTGTCCTCAGCTGTTGTTCGCGGGCTATGCGGCACGTGCACGTAGGGGCACTGCTTAATGTCGCAAGTTGCAATTGTCTTTCAACTTAAAGTAAGCCTTTGAAGTGCGAGCGAGCGTTCACCACTTACCGCCCAATCACGTGGCACATGGCTTGCAGTTTAGCCGCATTAGCATTGAATTGCTAACTAGAAAATGTTTTAGTTTTCATTTGCTTGTAATCAGAATTGTTACACGGATATGACATTTCCCAACCGAAACAATATTTATACTCATAAATATCAATTTTCGGAGACTTTTTATGCGCGCTGTCATAGCATTCCCTTGTGTAAAGACACGTGATTTGTCAATGCTACTTCAGCTAAGATGCTGAGCAGAAAATCCATATAATTATTGTTGAGCTTTTTGGAAAGTATTTAATGAAGCGAAAACTGGTGGAAACCAAAGTACCACAAATAACAAATTTTTTATTTCACAAAGTTATGTATGCCGATAAAATGGCATCTGACTCCGTGGGTCTTGAGTTTAAATCATGTCGGGGAGGATATCGGAAAATTATAAAAAATTCAAACTGTTAAAGTCAAACTTGACAAATATGTGGGAGATAAGTAAACACTGACAGTTGATGTTGATGTAACCAACCTTGAAGTTAAATTAAAGTTACTTAATAAGGTAAAAATATCTCTTCATAAACATCTTTATGTTGAATTTGATCTGCCAGTTTAACTGACAGTTATATGCAATGATGGACTCATCTGAACAATATCGACGGTCCTGACAAATAAGTTCAAGAGTAGAAAAAGAATTCGCGAATTATAGTAATTGCTAACTTGACTCAGCTTGCCTCTCAAATCATTTATATACTCTATACTTTATTGGCTCTCTGACATTTTCTTTATGAATGATTCAAGAGTGGGTATTCAGTTTGATAACAAGATGCTACTGTGGATCACCTAAGAAGTCAAAATTAAAGTAACAATAATGTTCAACTCAGTCATCAAAACCTTCACCCTTTGTTGAAGTTTACAGACAGAGCAACTTTTCCAGCAGATACATCATCGATCCATACTTTTATGAAATACAATGAAACAGACTTGAATACATATATAAAACTTTTGAAGTTCGACCAGTTTGTTATTTAAGTGAATTTAATAAACGAAGGTATTTTTATCACAATGATGAAACATGTAATAACTCTATCGACCCATTGAATATAATTCGTGAATTACTTCAGCCAAAGTGATAAGTAGAAAAGGAAAATTTGAAGCTAAAATATTCCAACCGTAACCTAGTGACTCCTAATAAACATTCGGGAGGAAGAATATACATACACGGTCCATCAGTCAACACGCAATTAAAAACATAAAACAAATAGAAAAATTTTTCTTTATCTACAAATATGTTTCAAAAACACAAATATTGCCATATTTTGAAAGTATATTAGCTATTCGTGGAAAAATTTAACCATTGGCTTCTACTTGTAGTATCAAACATATAGCTAACAATGTAAGTGTTGTGACTGTATCATAAGAATATAATACAACTCTTGGAAGAAAGCGTTTAAGAATGTATTCTAGATTAGAATTTGAAAACATTACATTTTTTTCATATTTCAAATATATTTTTTGAAATGTCTTTCTAAAATAATTTTAAAATATTTTCGAAGTTATAGTCGTATTAGTATCGTTGCAACTCGACCGTAACGTTTTTTCCAAACTATATTTTTGAAGGAGCCGCCACGATATCTCAAATACTAATCAGTCGATTTACTTTTCTTGGTATTAATTTTTAAATGTCTCTCTTACTAATGAAGTTACAAGAATTTGTAACAATTTTAAAAATATCGATAAAATTAATAAATTAGTGAAAACTCGGTATTTATTTTTAAATAAACGTCTTTTTATGACACTTTCTTTCATTTTTGTTGGCTTTTACGATAAGGATATTTGTGCTAATCAAATCAAATGAAAATCATCAATATTTTATTTTTAACACAATCGTCGCTATACGGCCTTTTGACCAACCTGTACTTCAAAGACGCATAACTTTATGAAAAATTATTTTGTTTACTCTTGAAATATGAATAAACTAATGATGGTTAAAAGATATGAAATTTTACCTAAAAATGTACTGTTTTACTGATATAATCACTCAATTAAATACGGGTACTTCATGCAAGGACAGGTTGATGGTCGGACAAATACCCGGTTATCATTTTTTTTATTTTATTTGTATACTATATAACCCTAAATCTACCCTCGATTAAGTTAAAATGTTTAAAACCACCGTCAGGTGAACACAACCATTATACACTGAGCCCACATCTTGTGAAAGTAAAAAAATCTTGAAGCTGTTCGAAGGAGAACCTCCCACTCGATTTCCATCTTTATTAAAAGCACTGTCAAATGTCTAACAAAGAGGAATTTGTAACTTTTGAAGGCCGCAAAATGTAGGATCTAACGATTCGCAAGAAATTTTTCAACTGCGAACGCAACATCAATAACTTAGTGTGAGTTTCTTCCCCATCCAACGATTTCTGCAGATTTAACCTCTTGCTTCTATTACAAAATGAACCCAGAAATGAAATTTCAATTAGATAATATATTGAAATATAAGTTCCAATAAGATAAATATAAAAGCACTGAGAGTGCTCCAATTAACTCAAGCGGTTGTATAACTAAGAACTTGAAGTAGAGAGTTTTATTATACTCGTATTACAAGCACGTGCAAGTAATTCACTAACGGTCCACCCAGTACAGCATATTGTGGTGGACGAGAAAAATGTAACGTCTTGCTAACAATTTCAGTTCATAGTTCCAATAAGTGTTAACAAAATTAGAATTAGTACTTGAGAGATTAAAATATATATAACATATATTAATAATATCACTATCTTAAGTTTACAACTTACAACTTTTGATATGCCTTTCTGCTATTTCACTATGTTCAACCCATAATAATAAATTAAAGAAATGTGCACATTACGGTTTTCAAATTTTCTTATTCCGGTTCTTAGATATATAGCTACAGTTGAGTTTGTAAAAATAGCAATACAACAGTTGCATTGACTTGGAACTCACCTGACCTAAACTTTTACATAAAAAAAACTTGATTTCGTTTCATACAAATGCTGACAATAGGTAAACTATAAAAACTCTAACTAACTTTCTACAAATATAAAAAAATTAAGGATTGTGGCCAAATCATAAATCATGATGATGTTTAGATTTTCGAGTGCTAAGTCGAGAAGTAAAAATGGTATAGAAAGAAGAGTAGGATAATGATATGAATCAGTTTCTTTAGAATCAAGTGATGAGGCAATGTTAGAAAAACAAGAAAAACGTTATAATACCGTATCACAAATACAAAAGATATCTTAAAGAATTTGATTTTGACCAATCAGTTTATACTCGTATGGCAGCTATATGCTATAGTGGTCTGATCCGAAAATTTCTTCAAAGATTTCAACAGCTATCTTGGATAATAACCGACACAAAATTTCTCAACAAATGGAAAAGTTTTCCATACATGCCTTGATTTCGATCGTTCAGTTTGCACGGTAGCGATGCTATAGCGATCCGATATTGGCAGTTCCAACAAATGAACAGCTTTTTGAGGTGAAAAGTACTTGTTTTATTTGAAATCGATACCTGAAAATTTAGGATATATGCAGACAAACAGGCGGACAAGCAGGCTGACGTCTAAATCAACTCATCTCGCCAAGCTGATCATGCCTAAATATGTACGATGTTTGTAGAAAAAATATAACGAATTTAAATTTTTTAAGGGTTAGATGTATTCGATTTTGAATTGTTTTGTTGCGATACGTTGGTACTCATATCTCTTACTTATGCTGACAAGGTCGGCCATACTGAATATTTAGTTAATTCGAGAGTTGGATCTGCTCAGAAGGTCATAACTGGTGATGAATCATAGTTATGGCTAGGTGGAAGGCAAAGCTTCATAATCCCCACGGAAGCTGTCGCCAAGAAAGAAAATACCGCGATGAGTTAGGTCCAATGTGATACTGGTTATCAGTAGAGGAGCGTAACAGAGGCCGATAAAGGAAACCACAAACTATCAATTTCAGCAAGTTAAGCTGCACAGAATCGGGTTAATCACAACGGCCTAGAATGGGAGGTGAGCGTAAGAAAAAGAGGAAATTGGGAGCTGGACTTCATTCTCAACCAGCAATTGACTGCCCTCACAAGGTGGGGAATGACTGGTGCGAGAGTTAAATTGTGAAGCTTTCTTTGGGCAGGAACAGGGACAATAACGCTATTGCATCTCCTGCCATCAAGAGGCCGACAAATATCGCGTACGTACAATACAGAATTGCCGAAATCAGAGATTTCTCGCGGTATCCACAAAACCGATCCCTAGCGAAAGGGCAACATCTCACAGCGTAAATGAGTGAACTCAAAAAGAACCTGCCACAAGTATGGCGAAATTGTAGCGCTTATTATTTCTTGAACTGACTCGCAGGGACTTTTTCTTGTTTAGAAAATTGTTACTGAAAAGAAATCGGTAAGAGGTAAGGAATTCCAACTTTTCCTCGCTATCATCCTACAATGTATTATCATCCACGTTTCTGTTATGTTCTTGCTCTTTTCTTTAAAAAGATATGAACTTTTAAGCTTGCCGAAGTTGAGCAATGTTGTGGACGCCTTAAACATATATGTAGCTGCCAGACACTTATCGATCCTTGTATGGAAACTTTTTTATTTCACAAAGTATCTTTACAAAATTGATTGGTGCAATCTACGAAGAACTCTTTCATTTGATGAGATTTCTTCACCGAATATGGCGTGAGTTATTGTCCAAGGCAAAGCATATAGCTGCCATAGAAGCTTACCATCAAAATCAGGTTCTTGTAAGAAATATTCTGTATTTGTAAAAGGTATATAACTTCGAGGCCACCGACCTTAACGTTATTTCTTGTTTTTCTTTTTAATTTTTTATTCACTTTACTATTTTCTTAAAGACATGGATAAAAAATATTGTAATACGAATTCTTTCTAAAAAAAAGTAATTATCTTTAATAAATTTTTTATAATATCCTGACATTTTTCTAAGAAAACTAAAACTCACTTGACAAGTCACTTGTTAGTCAAGCTTCAAACACTACTATTTATTTGCGCACAGCTGCAACTACAGCCTTACTATTTAATGAAATTACTTTTTGTTTTTTGTTTGTTTCTTTTCTACCCATTTGATGGACAGGTGGTCTAATTCATGCGATTTAGTTGCTCAAACTGAATGACTTACCCTCGAGCGCACGATTCCTTGAGATCAAAGCGAGCACCATTTCAGGATTTGGTTCATCGTCAAGATGGACACCGGCAACAGTCAGGTTATTGTTGTCTTGCCGCTGCTGTTGACTTGTGGAATTGTGATTATGCTGTAGAATACTCCTACTACCAATAGCTTTACCTATGCTGCTATTCATTATTGTGGTAGCCTGTGGCGTCAGTGTAGGCGGCAGCGGCGGCAATATAGGCAGCGTTGGCAGCGTAGGCAAAGGAGGTACTAGGTGACTGGGCTGCGGTTGTTGCATCATCGTTTGTGGATTTTGATGATTATGCAGCAGAGGATGTGGTTGTTGTTGTTGCTGCTGCTGATGGATATGATTATTCATAATAGAAATGTTGCTGCTACTAAACAATGACGAGGCCAATGACGAATGAGGCTGCGGCTGTGGCTGCGGCGGCGGCTGGTGTTGATGGTGGTGTTGTAGTAGTGGTGGTGGCGGTTTCAAAGTTTGCATCATTGCTAATGCAACACGTTTACTATTGTAATGCTAATATAATGCAAACTACTCCACACAAACATCAACAAATTTTGTAATTATCTATTGACATACACGGGCGCACACATACACGCGCACAACGCACGGAAATGAGCATCGGCAATGAAATTAACACTTATGTGTGTGGGTATGTGCGTAGGCAGGTATGTATTCACTTTACAGCCTTTGAGACTGACTTGACACTGGTTTTAATGGCGTTCAAAGGATGCGCGCACATACAGAATACCGAATATGTACATAAATATGTGCCGACGGTATTGTTTGTACTCGTATATGTGCACGAATTGCCGTCGGTATTTGGAGGAGTGCGCGATTAATTAATTTTTATTTTAATTATTAATATGTTTTTTGGTTTTTTTTTTTTAATTTTGAACGTTTGGTTTTTTTTCGGTTTTAATTTTATTTTTCTTTTATATTCTTTTTAGTAATAAATAAATTTCAAATTTTTTTCAGTTTTTTGCACGTGTCTTCGAATTGCTATAATTTGGCTTTAGACTTTTATTAACTTTTTATATACTTGTATTATATACAAATATTATTATATATTTGACGTATTTACATAGAATTAGATTTAGCGATTTAAAGCAAAATAATTCATCTAATTAAAAGCTGCGCGTTAATGATTTGCACATACATACATACATATGTATATATGTAGTAACTTTCATGTATGCATATACATATGTATATTTCTTTCTTATATATTTACACAATTTGACTCCGAGCCGTTTAATAGCACAACCGCACCGCTTTTACGGTAAAACCACAATGTTTACCGCCTTTCTGTCGACCCAAGTCCAGATGCGCTATCGAGGAGGTGGTGGCAGTAAGATTGTTTCATATTCAAAAGATATTAATGCATATACGTTTATATGTTTGTATATACATACATACATATATACGTACATATATGAAGATATGACGATTTAAAGTAGTCGCTTCTTATCACCTTGAATTGGAATTGGTATTCATGATATTGCTATTGGGTACTTACAAATATACACACCAACATGAATCACATATAAGCAAACACATTTGTACATACAGCGCGTTTACCTTGCAATTCTAAAACACCTTCTCCACTTCTTTCGAGTGCTACTATCTAAATATCTGTTTTGCTCCTCTTTGGGTTTGTTTGTTCTCTATATCAGTTGCCGCTCGAGTTGTTTAGAAGACCCTATCAGCTGCTTACGTCTGTGCAACAACGCGGCCCCTCAATAAATACCTTTTATTACCTACTCACATACACACTCATACACATACACTGACTTACGTACATTCTACCATTCTTATGCAAGTGCCGCTTCTACGTATATATTTACTATTTATAAATATGATGACTACGCGTATCGAAATTAAAAGGTTGTTTTTTTTTTTTTTTATAAAAAAAAGAGCTTTCATACGCCTTATTCTTACGCGTGTATGTTGGTTAGCAGCAAGCTATTGATACTTGAAGATAGTGCGTAAAAGTGTAGAAAACCCGAATTGGAGTATCGTCTGAGAATATTGATAAAACATTTTACGAGTTCAAAGTTGGAAAACATGTACGTTGCGTAAAGGAACTACGAAATTTGAATCACCAAGTAAGGAAAAGCTAAGTTCGAGTGTAACCGAACATTTCATAACCTTGCAACTTACAAGGATTAAAGCCGATGTAATACCTACAGGTACATAAGGCTTGTTAGTTATATGAGGTCTAAGCCTAGTTACTAGATTTTATTCATTCGATGCACAAATATTCACAGTCATTTGAAAATTTAATTAATTTTATTACTCACATATTGGTTGATATATGCGGTATACAGTAAGAAGGATGTTCGAAAATCCTTATTTTATTTATATATCACACATATTTTGGGCAAAAAGTCATATATATAGATTGGGGTCCACATTTTCGGTACCTAGGGGCTTGACAAGTTTTGGTTCGACTTAGACAATTTTTGGTCATAAGATGGCATACTTCAAAGGCACTATGTGGTGCAAAGTTTTATTTCGTTATAATTATTGCTTCTTGAATTGTATACTGGAAAAAAGAAGAATCAGATGGAATCTAAAATTGTGTTATATTGGAAGTAGGCGTGATTTTAGTCCGATTTATCCCATTTTCGCACTGTAACATAAGCGAGTTCGGAGATATGTGATTTCCTGTAAGGTCTTATAACCATCTCGGGGGTAAAATTTAATGTCTGAGGCGTATTTGTTTATTGATTTATCGCGCTTCGAGTAGTTTTTAGCAGTGTTGTATGGAGAGTTAGCCGATTTCATCCATTTTTACAGTTCCGTTAGGAGTGCTTTAGAGGGCGGGGTCACGATTATTTTTTTCAAAATTATAAGCCTATAAGAGCGCCTTCCCCTGTGCTAACAGTTCTATGGTATATCTTAGTTTACCGCTTAGTTATGGAATTTTATATGTTTTCGTTTATTGGTGTTTTATGGGCGTGGTAGTGGTCCACGGACAGACGGACGGACGAATAGACAGTCAACCGGATTCAACAAGTCTCGTACTACTGACCATTTATATATTTATATAGAACCCTACATATATCTCTTATTGCTTTTAGCGAATACAAACAACCCTTAGGTGAACAAAACTATTTGACTCTGTAGCAGCATGTTGATCTTTGACAATAGGACCCTCCAAAGCTCGCAAAATTTAACAATTAAAAATTTTAAAATTCTCGTTATTTTCTGAATATATCTCGTTTGTACATATTACTAAATCTGAAAACGTAATCGGGCACGGGTTTGCAACCAACGGAAAACGTTTCTGAACGACGAGATATATTACATTTCGTAAAAATTTTGTTCGTTATGATTTGTAAAAGTAATAGATGCTACATTTCGCGAAGATATGTTATCAAAAACTAAATTGTACATACATGGAATTGGTTTTAAACGGCGGTTCCGAAAAATGAGTAATTTTTTTGGATGAAAGAACGTCAGATCAGATCAAAACATAGGGACTAGCTCGCGAACATGGACTATATTGACTCAACTCAACTGGTCACTTATATATGCATATGTATATACTTTATACGATCTCCGATGTTTCCTTCTAGTCATTACTTATAGTCTTAAATCCTTGTGTTAAAACTGGGTTGAATCGGATCAATACTTCCCATAGCTCCCAAATACCGAATATAAAGATTTTCGAACGTCTTGTTGACTTTATTCCACTTAACATACATACAACGGCCAATGTGGGAGCTATTTTACTGCGTTTGAGAGAGCTTTTTTCTGAAAACATTTTTTAAATTAAATTAACTTTTAATTTTAAGTCTGAGTGGGCGGCCGATTTCATCCATTTTTACAGTGCCGGTAGTAGTGCTTTAGAGAGCGATTTCACATGCGATCCCCTGCGCCAAATAACAGTTCTATGGTGTATCTTAATTTAGCACCTAGTTATGGCATTTTATGTACTATATATATTTTAGTTTAATTTAAAATTATCAAAAGCCTGAAAGGACTTGATTTTCAGATATCCATAAGTCTGTTCACGAATGGCAGTATAACCATGTTACAGATGAAATAAACAAACGCCAATGATTTTTTCTAAATCCTCGAAACTCTTTTGATGAACACTCCTTTCCTTCAACTCCTTCAGCGAATTTCATTTTATCTGTTCGATCGACTGAGAACGGGTTCCACAGAGCGACAATTTCAGTTTGGGAAGCAAGAAAAATGTTGTCCGAATAGACGAAAACACTCCAGCTCTGAAAGTATTCGACGCTGTACCCGCGGGGGAAAAGAAGCGGAAGAAGAAGACATCCACTCCGTTTGAAGGACCAAGTGGAGAAGGATTTGGCTACGCTTGAAATATCCAATTGGCGCCACGTAGCGAAAAGAAGAAACGACTGGCGCGCTGTTGTTAACTCGGCTATAAATAATTAAGAAGAAGAAGAAAGAAAAAGTCACACGGAGCCAAATGTGGTCAATACGGTAGTTGATCGATGGTATTCATTACGTTTTTGGCTTTAAATTCGGTCACAATCGTACTCTTTTTGAAAGAAAATTCGGCTTTATCGTGAAAGGTCGAGCAAGAACGAGCTGCATAGCCAAAATAACCACCAAATCATTCGAACGGACACGCGAATCTCTCGTCGAGCCCTTCCTTCCTTCACTTTTTTTAATATTTTCATCCAAATATTTTGAAAAGGGTGCAGGTCGTTCAGAACGAGGCATGTCTTCAACGATCTCTCGACTGTATTTGAAGGCTGTGTACCACTTGTAGGCTTGTGTTTTTTATAAAACTGAATCGCCGTAAGCATTTTTTTACATTCGCATCGATTTTGATTAGAAATTTAAAATTTGAGACAAATTCTTTGTTTGATATTTTCATCCATTGTAAAAATCGCAGCGCACTACTGATGTGTACCGATATAAGCAGTTGGTGTAAGCAAACTGGTTGACAGTTCGCCCTCATATTACGAACTTAGCAAAATATATTTTTCTGAAATATCATTTACCCTGGGAATTTAGTTACAATTTCCGGGTGCTTTTTTTGTCCCAACGTAAAATATAACACAATTAAAATTCCATATGATTCTTTCACTTAACAGTATACAAATCAAGCATCAATCAATATATTCGGGCAAATAGTCCAGTTGAAGTCGAAAAATTATCAAAATCGGACGATAAATATTCAAGCCCCCACGTATCTAATATGTGGACCAAAGTGCGTTCGGCTAACTTTTTTCCAAAATATCAGTCTCTCAGTGAAATTTGTTATTGAAATTCGGGGAAAAGTGTTCTTAGATAATATTATACCTTTTTTGTTACAAATGGGCTGAATTGGGTCAACACTTCCCATACATAGCTCCCACATACCGGATATGAACATTTTCGAACTTCCAAGTACGTAACATACTTGTATACCGGCAACTTGGAAGCAATTTTAAGGAAATTGAGCAATCGTTTTTTTCTAAAAACACTGTATCTTTTTACTTAAAACGGATAATTTGAAAACTTGCCCTAGACTCCATGTAACTAACAGACCATATGCACCTGAGGACATTAGGAGGTACTTAGTCCTTCCTTACTTGTTAATATTAATGTTACTTCGCAAATTTTTTCTGAGTTCCAATTGAAATTTTTTTCCGCGCTCTGATTTTAGGATAGAAGCATAAATAAGTTTTGTATAATTTTTGTGTTTCACTTCCAAATTGCAATATGACAAAGAGAAAACAGCAACATGGTTTACGTTCTATGACAAAGTAATCAAATGCTCAAAAGAAAATTTCCTCATCTAGGTTAAAATGTGGAAGCGTCTAACTTCAGGCAAGAGTTTCCGCAACGCTCTCGATGAGTTAGATCTTTTCCAGATGATTTTAAAATTGTACGTCTACTCTCGATTTTATGCTCCAATTAGTGACTGTCGTTCCGACGTACTGCCCGTACGACCCGTAGAGACAACGTTTGTTCACATTTGCTCATTTTAATAACCGACGTTCCGACGTGCTGACCGCTACGAAATTCGTCAAAATTTATTCCCGTAATGACTAAGTAGAAATCTGTTGTTCTCTCTTGTACACATTTGAGCAATGTTGACTTTCCTCAATATGTATACATGATTTTGCACACATTCAGCATTTCAATTATAGTAAGCTTTCATAATTTAAAAAATAGTCTACCTATTTAGAAATAATAGTATTCGACTCTGATACCGAGTTAGTTTATGAATATTTCAAATATATTGAAGTTTATTTTTAATTACTATAAAATAGCGAGACCGGCAACACTATGATGTAAGAGAGCGATCAGCTGACTGAACGGGAAAAATCCAATTTTTGCGGATATCCACGTACATGGACTGTAGAATCGGTCATTTACATTGCGCTCTCATAAGATAGGTCATATCAGCTGATTCGGTCTAAGGTTTTGCGTCGGTCACTAACTGAAATATTACCGTTGTCAATACCAACACCTGAACGAAGTGATATTTAAGGCAGTTTAAAACAAAATAAGCACTCAATAGTCTGGTGCATTTTATCTTGTGTCTTCGCCTAGTTCCACTTTCATATGAAATAATGTCGGTGGGTAAATATAAGAGCTGTTTGATAAACTGATGCTCTTATAAATTTTGGTATCTGCAAATAATTGTATGTATATAAATAGAATATTATCTAATGCTACTCTACTTAGCTTCCGTTTGATAATTATTGGAAATTGACCAATTCATAAATTTTAGAAAATAAAATCATGATAAATTTAATATAACGGGCGAATATTTCCATCAATCTTAACAGTATCCCTCAAAGAGTTCATGACACCAAAACCTGCACATGATAGCAGAAAAATATGTACTAGCCGTGATTGAATGAAGCGCAGGTAAGCGATTACCTTAAATTTTAAGAGAGTAAACTCTCTGGTATCACAATATCTCGTACTAGGACACATGTGCCCGCAAACGTTTTCCCAATTCAAAGCCGTGGACTTTTCAATATGAACACGCAGCAGGACAGGGTTCGGGCTATTTCATACTAAAAGATTATGGGAAACATTTTGTAGAAAGCTTTTAATGCCGATCGTATTATAAGAATTGAATAGAAAGGAAGAATTTCGCAACATTTACCACAGAATAAAATATAATACTTTTCCTGAACTTGCATAACACAGTGACCTACTATCATAAAAGCTATGAGAAGTCGAGTAAACACTCTAATTTAATGCGTATCTTCATTAAAGTCGTAGTTTTTTATTTCTTAAAAAATATTGAAAGTAAAACAAAAAATAGTAATGCTAAAAGGAAAGGTCTAGGAGGGAGTTTAATTAAAATTTTGTATATCTTTCAACATAAAAAATTGCATTAGAACCTGATGATGTACTAGAAACAGTCGCAAGAAATAGTCGCAAGACATCCTTTCCTCCACAAGAAGCTGCTCATTTGATGGTACCACCGATATCGATTGGAATCAAGTGCTTGCTTGGAAAACTGTTTTATTCGACAAAATATCTTTACGAAATTTGGCATGATTTATAATGTAAGACAATGATACAATTTCCGAAGAAATTCTTCAGATCGAGTTACTCTAGCACATATCTGTCATGAAAGCTGACCTATCAAAATTAAGATCTTGTAAGGAATTTTCTGTAATTGTGGTACGAGTATTCTAGCTTCGATGCAATCGAAGTTAACGTTTTTTAGTTTTTTTTTCAAAATCCTTCTAAGTTTTTTTCCGTGAATAATAACACAGTTATACAATATAATCCCAAATTCTATAAATAGCGCTAGGCTCGAACTCCCTAAAATTATGATTAAATATCTAAATTTATAATGTAGACTGGAGACTGGATACGAGTTTATTTTATAGAAAATGTAAGCTTGTTGTGTAATAAATTTTTGTTTCCTTAAATTTTTAAAGGTTAAAACCTTATGCTGCCATGAAAATGAACACATGTAACAGGCCGACTTAAAAAAATTGATTTTCAAACTTTTCGATACTATTTTTGCAGTGAAATACATCCATATTTGTATTAAAATAAGCCTCTCAGATGGTGAGGTCTAACTGCAAAAAATATTCACTCAATTCTACTGGCGCACTCTCGTAGAACCTCGACGAATTTTTAAACTTCCTTATAATTATCCGTTTGTAATAGTGTGAGCTGTCAATGTTATTAGAGAGGTGGAGTAATTTACTAAAATTAGAGTCCAGTTGTTCAAAGCATTCGCTGTTTTTTAACTTTTTGCTTTGTATTCGATATTATTTCAATTTTAAAAAAAATTTGACGCCGAGTTCTTTTTGCTCTTTCAAAATTATTTCAATTGTACTTCTTGAAAAATTAACACAAAATGCCCAAATATTTTACAATTTTTTTTTTGTTTTAACTAATGAATTTCAAGTACTATTTGCATAATTTGCACCGGAATATGCTTCGCTTATATATCAAAAGTTATGTTTATCCGCGTTACGTCACGTGCTTTAAAATTACCACAGCAATTGCTGGAAAATCATGCATTAAACCACTTCAATCGCAATTTATTAACATTAATTTGTTATATTTATATCTTCCATTTTATTACATTTACTATTTGAAACGCACCTGCCGCGCCGTCGTGAACTGCACTAAGAATACTCGTATAATTCCGTAATTTTTTGGATTTTTCGACTACTGCAAATATTTTGACAACGCAACAATGTGTTCACCGACGGCCGAACACATACTATGATTCCGAAAGAAATATCACGATTTTTGCGTCGGCTTCCGGTTGTACGGTTATTCGGTTACGGTTTGCGGCAGCGCTGTGAGTGGGTGAATATGCAACGCTTTTGCGGATGTGACGACAAGGCGCAATGCTTTTCACCGCACTTACGAAAGCGTACAATGTGTAAAGCGGTGTAAAATGTTGGTGATGTTGGCGGGGTGGTGGCGATGGTGGTGGACATAGAAATGGTGCGGTGACGACAGACGGCAGAAAGTTGAAGAGGCGTCAAAAGTTGTTTTATTTATGTCTTACAGGATGGTCAGCAAGTTCATATTTGTATATTTTACAATTGATCTTAATGTGACACAAATGATATGCCACGGCAAAGCGTAAATACATATGTATGTATGTAACAAGAGTACATACATGTGTGAGTGTGTATGCGAGAGTGCAAATGTTTAAGCGATAAATGGCGGATAGTAAATAGCGAAATGCAGAAATTGTCAGCAACAGCCAGCAGAGATGAAGCAAATGAATGCTGTTGTTCACTTTTCGCCATATTGTTTTATGTACAATAGTTATACATACACATACGTAAAAAGTATATATGTACATATGTACATGCGTACAGAGTAACCACAAATATTTTTCTGCTTATATATTCTCATAAATAGAGACATATCTACAGCAACAATGTACATATGTATATATGTAAGTTCAAGTACGTTTATAAGTACAAACACACACAAATATATTATAACATAAGTATGAAATATTAATATATGTATATATAAGTATATATTTAATAAGCAGCGGTCATATGCTTGCGCTTATATACACATATTCGTACATATTTACATTCATATAAGCCACTATAAGTACTTACAAGTATTTGCCGCACAATGTAGGATGCCACACAAGTAAGCTTTAAAGGCAAACACAGTGAGATTATTTGCAGTTGTCGCCGACTTTGTTTTAACAGTTTATGTATTTTTCTTTCATCCTGCTGTTGTCTATGCAATCAGCAACAAGGTAGTAACTACATACATATGTATGTACCATATATAACTGTGAACATACGCACATGTTTAGCACACTTAGCTAACAACACATATGCTTATGTGCTCATATAAATAAATATTATATACATAGTATATAAATGCAGGGTTTCGCAAACTACTCAGTAAATTTTAATCACCACAAACAAAATTTGTTAGATAAACTAATTTATTGATTTAATATTCAATAAATACTTTATACTGCATACTCTGACAACATACCCGGAACAATGACTAAGAAATACTTTCCAATGTTGGCAAAACTTTGTTTTAAAAAACATTATATGTTCGACGAAATCGAAGTTATAGTATGTGGGGTCTTGGGCAAGTTTCCACACGATGTTACTACTTTCATGCAGAAATATTCACCGTTCTTGAAAAATAATTCTCAATTACCCATAACATAAAATAGTCTAAAATGATATTTATCTAGATTTTAACCGGTAAATGTTAAGGCAAGCAGCTGTTTAGAAATTAATAAACCATCCGAGGTCGAGATAAAGATTGTGACGCATATGAAATTTTGGATTTCTTTTTATCAACTTTTAGTGTCATAATGAAGTTTATAACATGATTGGAATTATTTATCACTTGACTATCCTAATAGTTACTTACGTTCAAGTAGAACGTACCATTATTGTAATATAACTCTAACTATTTTTTTTATGAAAGCTAAATCTGTCACCAACTCGTATATATGTATATGTTTTGAATTTCGATTAATAGCCTACGGTAGTAGATATATATTAAAAGTCAGATATCGATGACTAAAAAATATTTAAATGATTATTGTAGAAATTTTAAAATTTCAAGCATATTCATGTATGTTCTGAGTTACAATTTCTAAATTTTTGAGTATAAAAACCATTTAAGCATTAAGGGGGTATTCTACTCTAGAATATATATTGATTTAAAGTTTAGACCCTTAAGAACATATCCTCCAAAGGATTTTTAAAAATTAAAATTATTTTAAGAGCTACAGTTACTTTAGTGACGCAGTACCTAGCCCGGTAGGTAGGTAGACTCACTTTTTTAAACGCGTTTTTCTCGAAACTACTTTTTTCCACACGGTACCGGCATTATCTCAAGTTCTATACAACCGATTTACTTGAAATTTTGTGTGAACCTTCTTTATATAATCCTTTATCGTTCCTACCAGCATCGTGTCAAAATTTTTGTTTTTAATATTTTAAAAAAATTCATGAATTTAAAAAAGCGTAAAAAATGATTTTTATTTTCAGGCAGTCGCCATTTTTCAAAAAAAAATTTTTCGTGTTCCCTGAGGTAGGGACTATAACAGCATCCTTACTGATTAAGAATTTCTTTTGATTTTTTTTCAGACCACCAGGAGAGTCAGGATCAATGTCACCAGGATGCGCCATTCTTTTTACACCTATCTCTACCACCCCCTCCCCCCTCTAATTATTTTAATTTTTAATATTTTTTTGTAAATTTTTTTTCTGTATTCTTAAGATATCAATAAAAACACCGTAAAAAATGGATAGTAAAAATATTTTTTGGTTTTTTTTTACATAAGATTCAAAAAACTGCCCAAAATTTGATTTCTAGACTAGAATACCCCTTAAGATAAGTTTGAATTTCATTCTATTTTCGATTCTATCATCTACTTTTCGAAATTATGTTAGAAAATATTTTAAACGAATCAAAAACATTTTAAAAATTTATTTTTAAATTGAAACTTTGATTTTAATAATGCTCTTTGACTAATAATTGGATTGCAAATAATGCATCAACAAAATAATTGAATTAACATTCAAATTATTTTTTTTTTATTATTTTGTAAAATTATTT
Organism: Bactrocera dorsalis; assembly: GCF_023373825.1. Lineage (NCBI taxonomy): Eukaryota > Metazoa > Arthropoda > Insecta > Diptera > Tephritidae > Bactrocera > Bactrocera dorsalis. The sequence goes on along the minus strand of NC_064303.1, from coordinate 24,756,325 downwards.
GTAATAAAAAAATAAAAAATTAATAAAAAAATACAAGATTAAAAATTAAAAAACAAATAAAAATTTAATTTTAAACCCACAAATTTTAAATTCAAAAATTTGTTACCCTTCACATATGTAACATTTATAAAACTTTTCTGGATCTACTCGTGCTCTCATGTTTCACGATTTAGTAGAAGACTTGAAACCCCTTATAAATACCATTTATGTAAAGTAGAGAGGAGACAATAATTTAAAAACTTACTTTTTATATTGAAATATTAAAAAAAATGAAATATAAAATATTTTAATTCAAAATATTTCATTCTTATATTTTTTAATATTAATATGTGGCTTATCTTCCGAATGCAAGATCGACTAAAGAGAGAATTGATTACCTTAAGTGATAAGATTAGTGTATTTTAATTTTTTTCTACAAAAAAAAAAACTATGGAACTTTTCACACAGTTTTAAAACTAATTAATTTTTATTCCATTTCAAACTGGACACAAAGTTAACCAAATTGTTTCTAATATTGCCAATATCAAATTATAATCTAATAATGAAAAGTCTATTGCAAAAGCTTCAAATGTATCGGAAAAATAAAGTAAAGAAATAAAATTAAAATTAAAAAAAAATGTGTACACTTTTTCTTACTGTTTTAAGTCAATGTTTGAAATTAACCTAAAAATTCTATAATGAAAAAACCAGCTATTTGGTAGTAAATTTTATTTAATGGATACAGTATAAATTTCCGATCGCAACTGCATTTTATTTGTATATAAAATGTGTTGACGCGACTGTGCTTCGCTGCTTCTATGTTTATATAAGTGCTCCCATTCGAAGTTGATCGGCGATAAGATTACAACAACTTGAGTTCATTAAATAATGGCGCAGATAATGTCAAATTAGAATTACTTTCGAAGTAATTTTCAGTTTTCTCTAAAAATATGAGTCTAATTGTCTTGTTGATATATTTATATAATACATATGTATATAATTGTGTTAGTTCAAATGAGTTAAAACCATTTATCCACTAATGTTATAAATAACTCACATTTTTGTTTGGGTATTTTGAGGCAGAGTATTTTCACGACAATTTTTTCAATTTTTAGAAAAATATTAAGTTTGTATATTATATATATGAAAATTTAAATCTTTTGCTTACAACTAATATAGTTGGTCATTTTTAAACGAAATACAGGATAAGTAATTCAATCATATTCAACAAAAAGATTTGGTAACAAAAATCTGGTGACTGCCAAAAACATCATACGTAACTTCTAAAATTAAATTCTGATCTCAAGCCGTTCAAATTGAAGTGGACAATGCTGATGTGAAAACACGGCAAGCATGGCTGATAGACGGAAATATTGCGTCAAATTCAAAATCACGTGTTTGGTGACTATGCATAGTAACTACAATTATGAAATAGAGTAGACTTACTTACACATACATATATAATTTAATTTCTATAGTAACCCAATAAAATACATGTGCGTGTTATGAAAATTACCATAGGTTCTAAGTGATTTAACGCAGTTAAAGATAATTCTGGAATCACTAAATTTAGTAATCGTCAAAACAAAATCTCATCTCAAACATATAAAAAGCGACTTATGGGTGTAAATTTAATATTTATTACGTTTAATAAAAATTGTTAATTTTCCAACTTATTTACTTACATTTTATCACCGAAATAAAAAAATTAAAAATTTACTTTAGGTAGGAAAAATTTACTTCATAAAAATAATTGCAACCGAAAAAACGTAAACCTTTCTCTCGAAAACTTCTGAGGCCGACTCATCAGATCTGCTTCGCTTCCTTATCCAGTTTGGAGAAAGCAGAACTAACGGCGCGGGTGTTGAGGCCAATGATATCAATATCATCGATATACGCCAGCAGCTGTACACTCTTATACAGTGGCGTAGCTACAACTTCGAGCGTCCGAGGCCAAGGATGTTCTGCCGCCCCCCTTTATCTACCTACATACCTACAAGTTTCATGAGGTGGTTCGAACAAAAGTGAATTTTTATAAAATATCTTCGATATTAAGTATATAAAATTTAGGAACTAGAAGCCACGCAAATTCTGAAGTTTCAAAATTCTCAGAATACGGTTTTTGAGGAAATTGATAGTAAATTTACAAGATATCTTATTAAACTTAGACTGTCCAACTTTGCGATTATCTCAATAGAATGTGAAACTGCTTCAACTTTAAATTACAATGGTATGATATGTGATTTGCAGCGATCAAAGCTAGAAAAGTACATGTTTAAGTTCTACCACTATTTTTAAGAAAGATACATATAAGCCAAAAGATATAAGACAAATTCAAAGACTGAAGAATATTCGAGTAAAAATTAATATTTTTCATTGTTATTCAGATTATTACATTGTGAGTGTACAACTCTTTATCTTTTATAATAAATTTTGTATGTAAAAAAAATTGTTGAAGTATTTTTCTGAATATTAAAAAACAGCGAAGATCGTTTTGCCGCCCCCCAGACATTGCCTCCCCCTCTAGCTACGGCACTGCTCTTATATAAGATTGTACCTTCTCGATTAAGTTCTGCAGCTCAAATTAATTTCTCCAAGAGCAGATTGAGGAAGTCGCACAAAAAGGAGTCGCCTTGTTTGGTATCGAACGGCACGGAGAAGTCCTTCCCGATCCTGATGAAGCTTTTGGTATTGCTCAAAGTCAGTTTACACAGCCATATTAGTTTTGTGGCGATACCAAATTCAGACATCGCGGCATAAAGGCAGCTCCTTTTCGTGTTGACAAAAATAGCTTTGAAATCGACGAAGAGGTGGTGTATGTCGATTCTGTGCTACTCGTAACAATGCTAACAGTTTTGAGAGAAGTCTAACTGAGCTTCCCTCTACTGGTTCAGTATTATGTTTTGGGGTTTAAGAAGACAACAAGTACACCTAATTTTGTTTGTACACAATCTTTTTACACGGTTTTAAAATAAAAAAAATATAAAAAAATTTACACTTTTTTATTTCATTTAGCACGATACATACATTTTTGGAATTACTTATTTTATTGAGCAGATTTAAGTTTCGCGAAATATGTTCATATCACAAATTTAGAGAAATTATCTTTTTATATGGCAGATACAAGTAAGATTACTGACTGGTATTAATAATACATAAAACACGTAATTACCGGTATATTCAGCATAAACTCTGCTAGCATAACGAAAATCATTATATGTGTTTAGTGACTATATACATACCTTAGAGTGGAGTAGGAGGAAGAATTTCTCACATCTTCGTCATATTGTATGAAAAAATACATATGTATGTATATGCGTTAGGTTGACATTTTATGTTAAAACTCGACCATACACCAATACTAAATGCCGTTAAGTCAAATCTAATTCTTTTGGAGAGGTTAGGTTTTTCAAATTACTTAATTTTTTTTTACCTGATAAAACCAATTTTATGACTAAAAGTAGTTTTTGGTGAAACGCAATTAAAAATAAACTGATGGTGTTCAATGAATTGAAACGGCTACACTTTGGAATACGGTAACTCAAGAAGAACTTGAGAAGTTGACTTTAATTGACTTTGTTTAAGAAAACTGTTTGTATTTTTTACAAACATTGTTTTTTGTAATAATTCTTCTGGAGGATGAAGCCATGTGTAGAAGTTCAAGCAAATGAGGAAAGTTCTCTGAACGCCATTCACTTGGGAGTGGCCGGAAACGATTATGTTACATATAGCTCAACTAGCTCACGACTTCCGGTCTTAGACCGAGTATCTTCTAGGTAGCCAAAAAACATCCGTTTGAAGAGGAACTTAAGTGAGAAGATGAAACATTCCTCCCTAAGGTTGTACACTGGGTTTGGGACCCACCGTGTAAAAAATACCACCATGAAAAGAAGAAAACAGCCTCGGATGAGAGACCCCCTTTTGTAACAGTTAGTAATATTAAATGACAGTGGACATTTTCACTCATAATCGTACTGAAAATAAGCTTAATCTGTGCGGTCTGTCAAGAGAAAATAGGCATTTTACAAGATCGTCAAAAAAAATACAACAGTAACACCAGTAACTTTCGAACTTTTTTGAAAAATTTCGAAATGCCGTCGAAGTTATATATTTTATTTATCTTTTATAACGAAAAAACGTTTATTGTACGAGAAAAACTCGATCATCGAAAAAACCAGGAACCCTTGGGAGGTTTTGTCTCAGCTATAACCTGTAAAAATATGAAAAATCGACTTTGTTTTTAATTTCCCACTTGATGTGCTCTTTATTTCTTTTGAGAGTTCTAAACTGTGCAAGCACTTAATGACTAACCTACAGAACCGTTATATTTCTAAAATTATAATTTTTCTCCCTGTTAAATTTACACATTTGAACTTTCGATAAAGCTCTTCAGCTTTGTATTAACCTTACAGTACCTGTGAGAAGAAAAAATCACCTACAAGAAAATTCGTTATTCTTCAAAATTTACAGAGTAGCGAATCGAACAAACAACAGTTACAAAAAAAATAAAGATAGCACAGCAAAAATATAAAACAACCGTAAGTTCTATTGTAATGAATTAAATTAAAAGTCATTGTTGTTGTTTTCACATATAAATCTTTTGACAGGAGCACAGTGTTCAAAAAACGGCGAATGAAGTGATAATTAACGTGGGCTTGTTCTTGTGTACCCCTTAAATTTGACTCCTACCAATGATCATTCTCATTTCATTGCTCTTTAATTGTCGGACAAGTGCGAATACGTCAAAGCGCCTTTATTTTGTGCGAGGTAACAGTTACTGACTTTGCCAGCTTTGTGCATTTAAGCTTTTTCAGCGATTTAGTTTTTGTCGGCACATTATGTTAGCGTTTAAATATCTCACTATTTGTCGCATTTGCCATCTAATGCACAAATTATGGTTTTTTTTGCTTTACATAAGGCAAGCAATGTTGTTGCTACTGCTGTTGCTTCAGCATTAATGTCCGGCCGACGGCACATACACATACATACATGTTCATTTGTATGGAATTCACTGGAGAAAGGAAGAAACAAATGAGATACTCTATACGCAACTATTTTCATATGAGCATATGCTTGTATATACATATATGTATGTATGTATCAATGGATGTTATATTTGTATATACTTTAAGTGCTTTTTTTTGTGTGCACTGCAACTTGCTAACACAAAAACCCACACACATGTGTAATTATACATACATAAAAGTACATACATATATGTATACACTGACAACCGCTATCCGCCAAGTCTGCACGACACCTTATTCCCAAGTCATCGGAAGTTATAACCTTTCCGGTTTGCAATCGTACCGACCAACGCACCATAAGTGCAGTCTATGTAAATAATAAAGTGCAGAGAGAGAACAAGTAGAAATTGTGTCACAAAGGCGGGAAAAATGAGCGATTCACACACACACACTCGCTCTTTATTACATGCATGTGTTTGTATGTGTGTCTGTGTAGTTTGTAAATGCCTTCCATATTTAGACTCCACCCCTTTTGTGGCAGTAGGGAAAATAAATGCCATATTGATATTTTGAGTAAAACAAATAATAATAACAGCAACAACAACAACAACACAAAATTATCTTATCATTGTCACTCTCCGATTCTCCAGGCTACTCCAGCGCAAAGCCAATGGAAAACGCACGCTTCCAGCGCCGTCGCAGTAGACGTTGCGTATACTTGCTCGCTTGCAAATTACAAAAACAAAAGCAAAAAACAACAACATTACTATCACCACCATCAAACGGCCATTATCAGCAACACAAATTCATCGACGGCACGTCGACAGCTGAAAATTCTGCAATCGCGTATTCAGCAATTTGAAAAGCAGCAGCTCACTGGAAGGCTTCCCCGAACGGGCAGCACTTGAGACCCGAAGGGGCTGCAAGAAAACACTTCAAAATGAACTATTTTCTTTTCCCATATTTGACAACATCAAATACGCATGTACATATGTGTATGTATGTAAATAAATATGCACGCGCATATATAACTTCTTGAGTGCATAAATACAAATATTTACTAACTTTCGAAGGTAATGTATATGTGGGTGTGTGTGTGTGGACTTTCGTAAAAGTAAAAAAAAAGATTGTTTTATTGTTATTCTTACGCGCATGCATAATTACTGTTATTCGAAATCAATAATATACATATTTTCGGTTTTACTAAGCAGCTTAAGCTAGGAAATTATATTTTCATTTGTATCACAATTAATTACACGTAAACAGAAATTTATAAAACATTATGGATGACAGATAGGTAAGTTTTTCTTGCACATACTTATGTATGTATGTATATTTGTATTTATTTCTGAAAGTATACATTATGTATGCGTAGCAAGTAATTAAGTGTTAAACTGATGTGAACTCCAAGATTGTAAAAAATAAAATTATTTTACTGAAAATAACATTTTTCCAATTTTTTCTTTTTTTTATATTACTTACACGATTTAGTAAAAACATACCTATTATTTTTGCATTAGACTGAAGGTTTTGTTCAGCATAGTTAGAGTGATCCGATTAAGGTTAAATATATACCGTTCAACGTTTTGCCTTTTTGAAATAGTTTCATAATGCCCCTCTCGCTCAAACCTTCATCTTTTTGAAAAAACAAACTGGGACAGTCGATTTTCATAAGCTTCTCTTGAAACAAATTTTTCATTTTTTCTGTGTCCTGTTGAAATATAAGTTCTCTTCTATTTCCCAAAGCAGGCAACTCCTGAGCCATGGAGATGGTACAGGTCGAAATTATAAGTTTCAACGTAGTAAAGCAGTTCATAGTAGATATAACATGGCAAATCCCATGAAAAATTCCAACAAAATGTTCCTGACCGTCCCTCTGGACTTGCCCATCATTACACTCGTACGGACTTACCGCGATTCGACCACGATCGTTTTAGTTTCACGTTTTCATATGTGACGCACTTTTCATCACAAGTAATCATCCGATTGAGAAATGGATCGTAGTACCTCGTTCATAATTCCATATTATTCACTACATATGGGAGGTGTACCTGTAATTGTCTAAATATTTCCACATATCTGGATGTGTATATTCGATATATAAAAAGAAACTTTAGGTATAAATACTTTTGATGTCAAATAGTCATACATATGTTAATTGTGATATATAATACTTTATTATCTTCTTGCTATTTCATTTATTTTCAGTTTTGTTCATTTGACTAAGACCCATATGACCCTTGAGTCGGTTTTATAATAGTCTCCACATGCATTAATTCAGTTGGTTCAGCAAACCTTACTTCCAATACATTCTTTTTTACAGTCGTTTCTTATTTTCGCTATTTGGCGCCAAATAGAGAGTCAGGTCCTTCTCCACCTGATTTCTCCATCGGAGTGGAAGTCTTCCTCTTCCTCTGCTTTCCCCGGCGGGTACTGCGTCAAATACTTTCAGAGCTGGAGTGTTTTCGTCGTTTCGTTGGCTCTTAATTCGCTGAACTATGTCAATGACGTCGTATATCTCACATAGCTCATTGTTCCATCGACTGCGATATTCGCCGTGGCCAATGCGCGAAGGACTTTCGCAGAACTTTTCTCTCGAAAATTCATAACGTCGACTTATCAGTTGTTGACATCGTCCAAGCCTCTGCACCATAAAGCAAGACGGGAATAATGAGTGTCTTAAAAAGTTTTGTTTTTGTTCGTCGAGAGAGGACTTTACTTCTAGTCCGAAGTAGCACCTGTTGGTAAGGGAAACTACGGGTAATTGCTATTCGAACTTCTTCATGGTCGGGCAATGGAATGTCTGCTCTATCGTCATCGGTTGGGAAATCAGGTGCGCCGTTACGTTATTCTTTCACTGCCATTCAGCAGGCTGGAGAAGTAATCCATCCATAATATTGGTATGATCTGGGCATCAGTCACTAGATCACTTCTGTGGGTTCTACAAGAATATGCTCCGGTCTTAAAACCTTCTGTTAGTCGCCGCATCTTTTCGTAGAATTTTCGAGCATTATCCCTGTCAGCCAGCTTATCAAGCTCTTCGTACTCACGCATTTGGGCCTCTTCCTTTTTCTGTCTACAAATGCGTCTCGTTTCCCTCTTCAACTCTCGGTATCTATCCCATTCCGCACGTGTGATGTTACAGTTTCCTTATACCGAGTTGTTTACGAGTGCTCTCAGAGAGCAGAAGTGCAAGTCGAGTAGAAAATCGTTTGGCTGTCTGTTGTGATTGCAGTTTCTCGACGTCGAACCTTTCTTGTTTTTGGGGATGTTTCCTCGTGGAGGCTGAGTTTACCGACTGTTGCGCCAAAGATAAGAAGAAGGAAGGCCTTGATGACTTTGTCCACAATTTTGACATCGTGGCGGGTGCAGCTCTCATGGGTGCGCTCCCAGTGCTCATAGAAGACATCTTTGGTCACATCGTCGTTCTCTTTCGTCGGGGTGTGGGCGCCTTATTTCGTTTACCAAGGGAAATCTTTCATTGGGGGATGTTTTTAATGTGGCGGGGATGTTTCGCATTATCAACTTAGCTCGCCTTCAAACGGATGTTCTTTGGACACCCAACTTGATCAAAAACCGGAAGTCGTAAGCTGCTTGAGCCATATGTAAAAGAAACGTTTCTGGCCACTCCCAAGTGAATGAAGATCAGAGAACTTTTCTCACTTACGTGCACTTCTCGCATGACTTGATCTTATAATAATAGTCTCCATATGCATTAATTCAGTTGGTTTAGCAAACCTTATTTCCAATACATTAACTAACCAAGAAATGGGGATACGTATATCGTATGGTCTATGAAATCCCATATTTCGCCTATCTAACGTTTATGTTAAATATCACAAATAATTAACTGTAAAATAACATAACTAAAATCTACACAACATTTTTATGAGAAAGCATTGTGTCGATATAAATATTTTTTTAGTTAGACGTAACCTTCAACACATCTACATATTAAGCAATTAGTTCGATAGATGTTTAAATAAAACATTATTTGATAAAAAAATATTACTAAACAGTTAAAGTTATACGAAAAAATACCAGTTGAAAATTTGATTACGTATATATTTTGGGATGTGAATGGAATATGTACTTTTAGTCCCCTACCTTGAATAGAAAAAACGATATATAGATTTTATAACACAACGTTAACTTCAAAAGTTGTAAAACATTAAAATTAACTGTTAATCGCTATCAGCACTCCTACTTTGCACATAAATTTACAATCAATAAGGCTTATACTTGTAGATCATACAAGTATGTACATATGTCTATAATTTTTAATCAACTTATGTCGATGAGAAGTTAGAGGAATTTTCGAATCACCTCGTATGTTGTATAATTTACTAAGAAATTTCCCACTGTGTAGGTCAATTTATACAAACATACACATATTACAATTATGCTTATATTTTTTTGTATAAAATAAACATTACACAATACAATATTCGCAACTTATTTATTTATAAAATATATACCAGCAAATGACCTATATTTTGTTCACGCTTTCAAACAAGTTTCGTTGTCTAGTTTTTAACAGCGATTTTATTTTATTTTAAATAACACTGAAGTAAATCAGAATTTTAACACCTAATATGGACTTTAATGAATTTCGTGATTTTGGAAATAGTGAGTGCAATAGAGCTGCTAATACGCTATTTAAGAGATATTCGAAAACGATTAATTGTGAAAACTATATAATATCGATATCTATATAATTTTAACCGTAAGATTTTATATTTGGAAACGAAATATGCTTTTAGCAAAAAAATATGTAGCATGTACATTAAATAAAAACAATTAAGAAAGAGCTATGTTCGGGAGCGACCGAATATTTTATACTCTTGCAACTTGCAAGAACCCAACCCTGGAAATAACGATAAATAAAACGTCAAACAGAGGATCGGAATATAAACAATTTAAAACAAGAAAAAACGTTAACTTCGGTTGCACCGAAGCTAAATACCCTTCACTGGTGCATTTCTGTTAGTAACAATGTGTTCAGTAATCCGTTCTGAACAATTTTTTTGGAGATGACATTGGTGCTTTAGAAAATAATATATACCAAATTTCGTGAATGTATCTTGTCAAATGTGAAAGTTTTCCATACAAGAACTTGATTCCGATCGTTCAGTTTGTATGGCAGCTATATGCTATAGCTAACCGATCCGAACAATTTCATCGGAGATTAGATTGTTGCTTTAGAAAATAATATATACCAAATTTCGTGCAAATATCTTGTTAAATGTGAAAGTTTTCCATACAAGCATTTGATTCCGATCGTTCAGTTTGTATGGCAGCTATATGGTATAGTTAACCGATCTTAACAATTTCTTCGGAGATTACATTGTTGCTTTAGAAAATAATATATACCAAATTTCGTGCAAATATCTTGTTAAATGTGAAAGTTTTCCATACAAGCATTTGATTCCGATCGTTCAGTTTGTATGGCAGCTATATGTTATAGTGGTCCGATATCGGTCGTTCCGACAAATGAGCAGCTTCTTGAAGAGAAAATGACGTTTGCAAAATTTCAAAACGATATCTTAAAAACTGAGGGACTAGTTCGTATATATACAGACAGGCGGACAGACGGACATACAGACGGACATGGCTTAATCGACTCAGCTCGACATACTGATCATTTATATATATACTTTATAGGGTCTCCGACGATTCCTTCTGGGTATTACAAACTTCGTGACAAACCCTGTTCAGGGTATAAATATACTTTATAGAACTCATACACTGACTGACATATTTTTTAAAAATCATTACAAATATGTAATATATGGGAGTTAGGGTAGTATCGTCCCGTTTTTATCTACACATACTAAAAAATTAATCATTGGGTTTGATTAAGGTACCTTACATACAATCACCAATCACATGGAGTAAAGTCAGCCGGATGTTCGAAAATCCCGATATTATGTATGTAGTTATGTGGGGCTAGGTCAAATTTTCGCCCTAGTGCCCAGCGTTATACTCTATCTTAAGCTACTTGAGATAACTCAAATATTTGCCGATATATACAGCATAAAGTCACCTGGAAGTTCGAAAATCTTTATATTAGTTGCAGGGAAGTATTAACCCAACTTAACCCACTTTTGATACACAGAAATAGTATTGTCAGCCAATTTCAAATGCAATAAATATAGGGACCCCGTCATCTCACACATTGACGGGGTCCCTATATTTATTACCTAGGGGATTGAACAGTTTTACTTGGATTTGTACAATTTTTGATCATAAGGTGGAATATTGGGTAGTCGAAAAAATATTTTCGTATCTTCTCAATAGATGTCGTTGCAGTAGTACTATCTCCAGTGCTACCAATCACATTGTGTTATACCATGTAGTAATGAAAAGGTGAGATTTTAAGTTTCATTTAAACAAAAAATTAAAGTAAAATTAAATTCGGAGAAGTTGAAAAAAAGTTACGGCTGTTCAAAAATGAGTGAAAATAATGAAGAAATTCGCTATACGAGTAAAAAAAGAAAGAATGCCATGCAAGCCACCAATGAAATTAGTGAAGTTTACGGAGATGATGCTGTATCAGTTCGTGTAGCACAACAATGGTTCTCTCTCTTACGTTCTGGAAATTTCGAAATTTCCATTTACACTGATGGAATAATGTCTCTAGCGGAAAATGGCAAAAAGTGGTCGACCAAAATGGTACATATTTGTTTATTTATTTATTAGTATAAATATAAAAAATATTAGTTGAAGTTTACTTAGAAATACGAAAAGACTTTTTCGACTACCACATACTTTAAAGGAATTACTAGTGCGAAATTTTATTCCGTTATTATAATTATTTTTTGATTTGTGTACTGGAAAGTAAACGAATCAAATGGAATTAAAAATTGTGTTATATGGGAAGTAGGCCTGGTTGTAGTCCCATTTCGACTAATTTCATACAGTGGGAATATGAAAAGAATGCTACATACTAAATTTAGTCGAAATCGGTCGATCGGGTCCAGATATATGTGATTACACCAAAAAGTGGGCGGTGCCAAGCTCATCGTCCAATTTTTACAGCGGCCCTCATAAAGCTTTCTCACACCATCTCCTAAGTAAAATTTATTGTCTGTTAGTTATCGATTTATTACGCTTTAAGTAGTTTTGAACAGTACCGTTATATGGGAAGTGTGCGGGGTTATTCATTTTCGCATTATCGATAGGACAGCTTAGTAGTTTAGGAGATATGTACATTAAACTTATTAGCGGGTGCCCTGCGATCCCCTGTACCCAATTACAGTTTTACTTGTATATCATAATTTAGTGCTTAGTTATAACACTTTATGGGTGTTCGATCAATGGCAGTAGTCCGATTCGCCCATCTACGAACTCGTAATTTTTTTTTGTACTAAGAAATCCGCTTACCAAGTTTCATCGAGATATCTCAATTTTTGCTCAAGTTACAACTTGCACAAACGGACGGACAAACCGATAGTCCTCCGGATTTCAACTTTTCTCGTCATCCTGATCATGTATATACATATGCATAACCCTATATCAATCTCGCCTAGTTTTAGGTGATGCCGTTAGGTGAAAAAAACTGTTATACTCTGTATCAACAGGTTGTAAGAGTATAAAAGTTTTATCAACATTCGAACATAAGCATAGAATTGGGCGTATCTCCTTCGTATTGGTATTGGCCTATTGACCAGGACCAATAATTTGTTAAAGCATCATAATAGGATGAAAGCCAATGAAAAAGCAAGGTAAAATAACAAAAAAGTAAGTGAAAATAATTTACGGGAGATCTGAAATCGGGTAGAGAAATTACTGGGGAGAGGTTAAATTTTCAAGGTTTAAAATCAGTTTATCTCGATTTTCGGCTAAACTACGAATCTTATGGAAAAAAGTTTAAAGCAAAATTTTAGGTAGTAAAAATATCAACTACATGTATTTACACCCTTTTTAAATAACCCTAATATCAAGATAATCGATTTCTTTTATTTTTATCTTTATGGTTATTTTAAATCCGTTTTTAGGAAATTTGGTGTAAACTTATCGAAAAGGAAAGAAAACCATGGACATAAAAAAAAGAAAATATTAAATACCCTTTTTTTGGTTTTTATTTGTATCTTTTTCAAAATAAAAATTCTTTCACGACATTTTTGTGAACTTCACTTTTTATACCCCAAACACACCATAAAAACCCTCGTAAAAAACTGGGACATTTATTTACTCAAGATCCTCTGGATGTGAATTTTTCACATGCAATATATTCGTCATAGATAGGAAGAGCTAGTAATCACTTGTTACCGGACTATAAGGTGGATGCATAAAAAGTTCCCAACCAAGCTCACGTAGTGCTGAAGAGTAGCTATCGAATTACTTGTACTTTCCTTTTTGCCAAAGCGACAGCTTCTGGGCAATTACTTCTTTCTGATGGTCTAATTATTGACAGTGGCCGTAGGGGAGAGCTCAGAGTATGTGATAGCCTAGCAAATTCAACAAATTTCACTAAACTCATAGCAACGACCTTATTCGTTGACGTTGCCGTAAGCACCCACTATTCATTACCAGTAATAATACGCTTCAAAAATGCATCGATTGTGTTGTTGTTTCAAACAAAAAAGTTTTGAATTAAGCTTCTTGGGGAGAAAAGAACATGTGCAAAATTTCAGAGCGATATACCAAATCTGAGGACTGGTTCGCGTATATAGAATCAGATGTACACGGCTAAATCACGTGATCGTGATTTTATAGGGTCTCCGGCGTGTACTTCTGGGTGTTACAAATTTTGTGACAAACTTAATATACCGTGTTCAGGGTATAAAAAAACAGGAAACAATTTTATGTGACATCAAAGGAACTTGTTGAATACATTTTTCATCAATATATCACATTTTCATCAATCAATAGCTCTGCTCTTTCACGAACTCAAATTGAACTTATTCACTGTGTCACAAATCAATTAAAACAATTTGCATAATGGAATTGATTGCGCCTTGAATTGTTGCAGCATTCAACATTTTCTCCGGTTCTGACACCAGTGACTTTTTCTGTACTGTGGCCTTGAAAGTTTCAGAGAAGAGACGACATGTGTTTTTTTTTAAACCGTTAGGATCTTTATTACCTGTTATAAGTTTAAATATTAGGTTGTCAAAAGTCGTGCGGTATTTTTAATGAATTTTTTTTTTATTTTATTGAAATTGAAATGAATTTTTGATGCCCAGCTCTTGACCGATGCTACGGCTGCTACTATGCCGGTCTCTTTCGACCAATTCAGCGATTTTATCGCAATTTTCGACGACAGGCCTTCCGGAGCGTGGCGCATCTTCGACCACCTCTACACCAGAACGAAAACGTTGAAACCATCGTTGTGCGGTGGAAATAGAAACTGTATCGGGTTCATAAACTGCACAAATTTTATGCATTTTTGGCTTTATCGTACTAGTACTGTAAAATATACCGTATTTTCTCTTTATTTTGCTCCATGTTTGCGACGATATAACTCACGAACGACTTAAAAGAAACGACAATCAATCAAACACGTGTTAGCGCGTGAAATGAGCTTTTCAAAAAGGTATAGCACGACCCGATGAGACGAATAAAACTAGAACTACGGGCTTTCAGCGCCAACTAGCAAAAATACCTCAAGACTTTTTTGACAACCAATATTTGCAAGACACACTTTATCTCTTTTTCGCACTTTGAATACTAACCCACCTAGAGTCTGATTTAGCAAATCCGACTGCTAGAATGGTTTATTATAGTTATTGTACGATAAAAAAAAGGATTAAAAAATCTCATCTTAAAAAATTTAAGTAATTTTAACCAGTAAATAATGAGCTTTTACAACTTACAAGGCAATTGCTCTCCACTGCAGATGATTTTGTACTGCACGTACAACAATTGGTAGCAGCGATAAGAGAAGATTTATCCCGAGGACTAATACCCACAATGTGTGTAGCTACATTTGGTACAACTGGCACCTACGCTTATGATGATATCAAAGCACTGGCACAAATCTGTCAGCGTTATCAAATTTGGCTGCATGTTGATGCTGCATATGCAGGCGCTGCTTTGACGCTGGATGAATACGCACACTTGCACGACGGCTTGCGTGACATTGATTCCCTCAAATAAATTTGCACAAATCACTGATGGTCAATTATGATTGTGCAGTAATGTGGCTGAAAAATGCTAGAAAACTTGTGAAAACTCTTCAAGTGAACCACTTCAACGCAGAAAACAATGAGAAAACTAATAAGCACGACTTACCTGGCTTCCGCAATTGGCAAATATCGTTGGGTAAACGTTTTAGGGCACTTAAAGTCTGTATAGCTTTCCGTACAATGGAAGCTGAAGGTTTACGTAGGCATTTACGACACCATCTGAAATTATCGGCGCGTTTCGAAAAATATATTTTCGCTGATAATCGCTTTGAATTGGTGGCCAAACGCTCACTTGGCACAGTTTGTTTCAGAGTTAGAGGTAAAAACGAATTGACAACACGATTATTGCAACGGCTATTGGACAGGAAAAAATATATACCGTGCAATCAATACAATTTGCAAAAATTTTCTTGCGTTTTGTTATATATGGAATGGATACTAAAAATAAAGACGTTAATTTTGCCAGGACTGAAATTCAAAATGCACTGAGTGAAATGCGTGTGATGCAGGAAGAACTGAAAATACAGGATGGCATTGCCAAATGCGAAATTTGTTTGCTAACCTTAAGGGAACGGAAGTCATTATATTTAAGTGATATGCATTTATTCAACTCATTTGAGAAGTAAATAGAATAGAAGAAATATAATTTAATTGAAATAAATGTATAAAAAATTCTATTTTAATAGAAATTACAAATATTTATGTATTTTCTTTCACCTTAATAATATGAGTTTCTGATGATTATCAACTGATCATCATTCAATTTTACAATGAATTATATATACATATATCGGTATATGATGAGTTTTTGAAAAATAAAATAATTTACATATTATCATGGTAGAGTTAAAAATATATTTATTTATGAAAGTTATTGTATAACAAAACAAATACTATATATTATATATTATATGTTATCCATTTTATAATAAATTTTATATATGTCTAGCACTTTTTAATATGGATATTAATTACTTAACATCTTTCTTGGTGTAGCATTCTTTTGTGGAAAATACAATTTATTTTTTAGACGTGACTGTTTCCGAACTCATAGTCAAGGGTGGCATCGCCATTTTACCAGCTGTTACATTTGCCAAATACCCTAAAATGCTACGAAAATGAACATCTGGCAATAACAGCAAATAATAACAAATTATAAAAAATATTTTGGTCGCAATTTCTATTCTAATATTTTAGTGAAAACAAATTTCTATTTTCAACTATAAAAAAGAGGTTTTTTTAATAATCAGTTAAAAAATTTAATTTACGGCAAATAAAGAAAGTGCAATGAGATAGTAAGACCAGTTGACATTTAGTTTCTAGAGCCTAGTATTTAGTTTTTCTAATGTTTATTGAACACAAATTTTTCAGCATTCGTTGTGTTGGACGAAAACTACATGGCACAAACCTCGCTAATAATACGTTCAAGACCACATATCCAACAAACATTTTGAGTAAACCCAGAAATGAGGTTGCCGTAGTCGTTATTGGCGCAGGACTTGCCGGCCTGTCGGCTGCGAATCATTTAATTAAAAATGGTTTCAAACAAACAATAGTACTAGAGGCTACTGATCGTTATGGTGGACGTATAATTTCCAAGCAATTCGGTGATGCTTATTGCGAATTGGGCGCGAAATTTGTGCCCATAAACGCAAAAGATGATACGGTCTACAACATACTGCAAAGCATGAGAGGACTACCGAAAAAAGTAATACCAAACAAAGACAAATTGTATGTAAATGCATTTGGAGAAAAAGTTGATCGGAAACTACCCGAGTTAATAGATAGACTCTACAAGCGGCTTTGTTCACATATTCAGTTTGATGAAAAGTACAGAACTGGTGCAATGGATGACCTGAATAATTTACACACATATTTTCAAGCTGAAAAATCAAGATTGCTAACATCGGTTTTTAATGGAGACGAACGGAAAACTGCAAATGAAATATTCAACTCACTAATCAAAGAGTTTGGCAGTCTTTTAGGTTGCTCGCTGGAATATGTTAATATTGAACATATAACAAAGTTGAAGAATGGTGTAAATTTTGGCAACTACATTTACATACCTACTGGCTTAGACAACATATTAAGTGTTTTAACAAAAAATCTCTGCAATACGCAGTTGAGGATTGGCAAGCCGGTGGGTGAAATCAATTGGTATATACCGCCAGAAATTGGTGGAAAACGTGTTGCTTGCTTAGATGGTGATGTATTTCGCGCAGATCACATAATTTGCACGGTGCCATTGGGTGTACTTAAAATCTTTTCTGAAAATATGTTCAGACCGTCATTACCAAGCAACAAAATAAATTCCATAAAAAAACTTGGGTTTGGAAGTCCAGTAAAAATTTATTTTGAATACGAGGGAAATATAGACAGCTGGCTGAAGAGTAGTTTGCGGCCATTATGGCAAGCTGAAGGTACTAATTCAGATATGACATGGACGAAACAAGTTGTCGAGATATCAAAATTACCAAAAAGCAATAGAGTGGTTGAAGTAATAATTGGTGGTGAATTTTACGAGAAAATTGAGAAATTACCAGATATGGAAGTGCTAACCGAAATTACAAATCTATTGCGTACATTGTTGAAAAATCAAAATATTCCTTATCCTACTACGATCTTGCGTTCTAATTGGAGTTCATTAGCATGCTATTTGGGTGGTCGTCCATATTTTTCCACTGGTAGCACAATAAATGATGTTTTAACACTGGCGGAGCCGGTAGGACCCATGTCAAGTCTCCTCTTTGCTGGCGATGCAACCATAGTAGAAGGCTTTGGTACTGTAGATGGTGCACACAAGAGTGGCATTAGAGAGGCGCAACGTATAATCGATCATTACAACAAACATGAAGCTGTTTAAATTAAAGCCAAAGAAATGAAATGACAAATGTGATATTTTTTTAATTACGTTTTAATAACATGAACTTCGATTTAAAGTTTATAAATAGCTTACTTATTAGCATATAACACACAACAACAATGCAAATGCTGTTAAAAGCATTAAGTAAATAGTATTTGGCTATAATATCAACAACAATAATATATTTAAGCATTTATGTACTAATGGAATATATATAGTAGAGAGAATGTTAGCAGGCATTCGTTGTCATAGAACCAATTGAAGTACAACTTCAGGTTCGTTCCCTAAATGAGTCATTTTCTTTCTTTATGTTTTAAGTCTTCATTTTTAATACAAATGGTTTTATTGTTTTTATTCCTTGCAGATGTCATTAGCAGCTTCACTAACTTCATGCCAAGAATACTCCATATCCTCTGGCTTGGTGAATCTGGAGCAAACAGCCATACGCAAAAAGTATACATCATTTATTTTACTCGGCACCATATGTATGTTACCGCGTCCGTTAATAAGTCTCAAAAGTTTCTCACTCTTTTCATTAGCACCCTTTAAACGGAAACAAACCAAACCCATATTTACATCACCAACGATTTCAAAACGATTATCGGCTCTGCAGAGATCAGCAAACTGTGTAGCGTAACCACAGTGACGTCTTATGTGTGCTTGTAGATTTTGCACGCCATACAAACGTAGTACAAACCACAATTTCAAAGCACGGAAACGACGACCTAATGGAATTTGCCAGTGTCGGTAGTCAGGGGCTGAACCCTGCATATCGTGCTTCAAATACAATGGATCCACATTGAAAGCATTCACCACCCAACTGGGATCTTTCAGCCACATAGCGCTGCAGTCGAAATTCACCAACATCCATTTATGTGGATTAAAATTAAACGAGTCTGCTGTTTCCATGCCTTTCATTAGATGACGATATTCGGGGCAAATGAAAGCGGCACCCGCATAAGCAGCATCCACATGTATCCAAACACCGTACTTGTTGCCAACAGGGCCACATTCATCTAAGTAATCGAAAGCACAGGAATTAGTAGTGCCCAAAGTGACGACGGCCTACAAATAGACATAAAAAATATATTAGAAATTTATTCGAAATTATTGGAGCGTAGATATTCTTATAAAAAGTTGGCATAGACATATATGTATGTATGTACTTAAACTTGCTTAGAAAAAATATAAAGTATAGACAATTCTCATAACAAACACAATTAGCCGTTGAACTGCTGTATTAAAAAATTCAAAACCTTAATTATTTCAAACATTCTGCAAAAGGCTTTATATCTGTAAATTTTAAGCTACTCAATTTTAAAATTAAAATAAATTAAAAAAAAATAGCAAAATTAAACTTCTTGTTTTCGAAAAAGTATTGTTGCTAGCGTTCTCTAATAGCTAGCACTAACAATTGTTGTAATGTAATGTTAAAAAACAATATTCGGGCACATATGACAAATATACTCAAATAATGGAAAGAAATCGCTTATTTCAAAAATTATAAAAAGTAACAAACATATACATATATGACAAACTTCAATAAAGCAAAATATAATAATTATATTTTTAAATTCCTTAACCAATGTATTTTACTTATACGTACATAGAATGGTATAAGTCCGTCCTCCAAATCCTTTTTAATTGCCGCTTCTAAAGCCTCACCACGAAGCCGATTGTCTTTATCAGCTGGAACGCCACGCAATTTAACACCACCAAGTAAACCAGCACGCTCAACCGACGAATGCGCCTGTGAAGAGCTGTAGCCAACCAATTTAGAAATGATTGTATTTTCACTCCAGTCTGGGTGCAGTTTTTTAATCTCTTCGATTTTCTTAGCTTTAGCACCCAAAAGTGCCACAAGAGTTGCTTCGCTGGCTGTTCCTTGTATCACACCACCGCCTTTACCACCCGAACAGGCCAAGAATTCCTTGGGCAAACCAATCATTTTTCCCAACCAATCCAACATGACTACTTCCAACTCGGTACATGCGGGACTAGCAATCTTTTAAAATGAAAATTATTATTTCTCGAATTTAATAATTGAGAATAATGTCAAATAACATACCCAAGAGAAACCGATGCATGCGATCGCGCCACTTAACATATCTGCAACAATGGCTGGATATGAGTTGGCTGTTGGAAAGTATGCATGGAACTTTGGACTATGCCAGTGTGTGACACCAGGCATTATAACGCGTTCAATATCTTTCATAACATCCTCCCAGCTTTCTGGTGTCTCCGGTGCAGCATCGGGAATGAGTGGTCGTAAGTAACCGGGTTTTACATCGGAAAGAACACGTCTGAAATTATTTAAAAACGTTACATATTTCTATTTTATTTACAGAATGTAGGATAATCTTCCAAAAAAAATTACTGTATATTCTGAATCTTTCTCAGACATGAAGGATCAAATAAAATTAAGAAAAACTATTTGAAAGAGGTATCGTATTATTTCAATCATCACTAGTATCAGGCCGGATATCCGTTCCATCGAAATTGATATTCGTCACGACCGCGGAAGATTTGAAAAGTACCGGTATTACAACTGTAAACAACTGTAGACATCCGGACAATTCACGAAAAAATTTTTCACAACCATGATATATTTGATTCCGTTTTTGAACATCAGAAAAACTTTCGAAACGAAGTACTAATTTATGGTAATATGTTAAAGTTGTCAAAACGGTAAACAGAGCCGGACCGCATATCCGGCATATCAAAAATGACAGAGCAGAACACTAATGACAAAATTTGTCACTAACAAGGCTGTTTTGAAAATCAAGCTTTCAAAAATCATCTAATCTATTTAAAATAGTATCAGACAGATAATAATTTATTTGTTAAATGTTGCCGTAATAGTAAAATTCAGCCGTAAAACAATAAAAAACGTGACAATGCAATGAATGCAGCCTAATGCCGTTCGTATTATTATTTCACTTTTAATTAGTTATATAATTACAAGGTTAGCTAATTATTTGAAGCTAAGATTAACAGCACACATATATAGATATGTATCTAAATGCAGTTATGCTTATATATACTATACATATATGCTCATAGGTTCACAGTGAATATATAAATATGTAAGTACATTCACCGAGTTTCATTGAAGAACAAGCACACGTGTTGCTCATTGTGTTTGCTGCCAGTTTTAGTCATTCATTTGGCTGGTCGTTTTTCTTAGTTTTGTAACTGAAGGCTTAAATGCTAATTATATTGCAATAAGAAATGAAAGTGCGGAACCAGTCATTCGGTTTGACCTTAAGGCGTGACTGAGAAAATGTACCGAATGTTTTTTGTGATTTTGTGCTTTTGCTTAATATATTTTTATTTTTGTATTTCAATGTCGGTATTTGAAAGTAAGAATTATTGATGGAATGGAGCGTAACTGAATTAAAATTTGCATGTATACAGACATACATACATACATATGTAGAAGTACATATAACAATTGTAACTAATACATAACTTGTTTGGTAAATAACAAGTTTTTGTATATAAAAGTTGGATGTAAAAATTTTAAGCATTTTAATACTATTATAATTTTTTTATTTAAATTTTAATATTTTTTTTTTTTGTAAAAATTAGTTTTCTATTAATTTCAATATTAGAAAAAAGCCTCATTTGCATAATTATATGTTTTCTTTTGTTTTTTTATTTATTTTAATCAAGTAAAACCACAAGGAGATTGAATTTATAACTAACTGCCACTTCGAAAATAATCTCAATCTTCTTTATTATTACATCAATTAGAAGATGGAAAACCCACAAAAATTGTAGATTTTTTATGAAAATAATATGAAGAGCCTTCAATTTCAATTCAATTTTTAAAAATATTGCTCCCTATTTTGACAAATGACCATTCGAAAACGGCAAAAAAGTTCAATCACTCAAAAATCGAAATCGAGAGCGAAAAGTGTCGGCACAAAGCAATATTGTAAACGTTTTTGTGCTAGAAAAAATTTTAGAAAGATAAAATTATCAGTCAGCAACATCTAGATATCGGTTCAGAATTATGCAATTGCAATTGAAATAAAATATTTTTTGGTAAATCTAAACTTTGAAGCCATAAAATTTTAAATTTCACTATACTCCGACAAAATATTTTCTTTTGGTGCATATTTTCAAACATGTACAATAAATTTTGAAAAATATATCAGCTGATTTGCTTTCTACCGCTATTAACGCTATCTGATTTGTATTTGGTAGAGAATTTCAACGAGCGCACTTAATCTTAAGCGGCAGTGTAACCTCCTATAGTAAGTTTTTTTTATAAAGTTGCGATCGCATAAATATATTTCTCTCTTTCAAAACTTAGTATTTAGTATTACTGGAAAAGTAAGCAAATTCTACAAAAACTCAAACTTATCACATTAATACCTAAAAACTAAGATTATTACTTTATTAATAATTTTCCGTCTTGAATTTTGACAAAATCAAACAAAAATTGTAATCTTAAGTACGCATTCATTATTGTAATACAGTTATGTAGAAATATGTATGTACATATACTATATAGAGACTTTACTCTCAATTGTAAGTGGCTTGACTTGTGTTAAACAGTGATAAGATTTCATGAGATACTTGTTTCACAGATAGTGGTTCTCTCTTAAGTGGGTTTTCTATATTTTTTTATAAGCTCTGTCAATAATTAATTAATACTATGTTAGTGACATCCCTTATATGTCTGTTTCTTTCCTTAAACATGTAGCTACAAGTTCTATACCGCTGTGTATTCATTTGGGCAGATTTTTGACACTGCTGACTGATCAACTTTTTACGCTTTATTTTGCTTTGCTTACCTATCGCGTATATTCTCCAAATAATCGGCGATATAATCAACCATCGTTTTAGCAAAATCTTTGAACTCGGGTGCCTCCATGTCGATCTAAGGGTTAACAAAATAATTTATTTTTCATGAAACCATATTTTATAGTATAATTATAGTTAAAGATAGTTAGTTTCCTTTTAATAAAACAAACACCATTTTGAAAATCTATATACACAACTTACCGACACGTTAGGGTCAAGCTTATCCATATTTATATCAGAAATACCCTTCACCAAATTTTCCAAATTATTATTCATTTTATTGAAGAGTGCTTTTTTAAATTTTGAGTGATTTTTTGCTTCTTTATAGAGAAATAGAAGAGGAAGAAATATGTTAAGTAAAAGCAGTCACAGTAATGGATATGAATGAATGTGTTTATTAATAATGCAGGTGTTCCATATTCAAAATAATTACTAGTTTTTATTAATTTATACAAATACTATAAGTAGGTAAATATTTATAAGTATATTCATATGTAAGTACTGCTTTCCAACTAAGCCGATTGCTACAGATAACTCATTATTATAATTAATTGTTTCTTTAAGGCGAGAGAATCTCTCAACCGGTTCTAATCTCTAACACTTTAATATTTTACATATAGTTACATTCATTGATCTTTGATCTTTGGAAAACAAAAAAAATGCGATTTTTAAGTCCTAACCGCACAATTTGCTTATTTTGCTTATCGTGTCTGGTAATCATAAGTTTCATTCATAACTATTTATATATATAAATAAATACAAAGAATGTACATACATACATACATATGTGTATAATAGGAAAAATAAAATCAAGAAAAAATATTAATTTTTGTTGTAATTCAATTGAATGATAAAGTCAGCCAAATAATTTCTTTAAATATAGTAATTTTTCACTGCAAGTAGTCTTCCATAACCAATTCTATAAAAATAAAAAAATATAAACATACATTTAAAAATTATAGTTAACGTATTAAATAGTTGTAAAACCTTCATATGTAATCGTTAATCATTACTTTAATAATTATTAACGAGTTCCTAATCTTATGCTCATTATATCAGTAGTGTGTCGGCTTAAACGCCTAAAAATAGGCAATGATTAAAGATTTGTGGCCCAGTAAAATTACAATAAATAAGCGGAAAAATTCAAAGCGATCGGATGATTTGTTTTTGAGTGACAACTCAGCCAAAGTTGGAAAATGAAGTTTTGAACAAAACTCGTTAAAAGATTGAACTTAAAAATTTTGGTATGTTAATTTTAAATGTAATTAGACTACCCAAATACGCAAAAATAATTTATGTAAATATTTTTAATTTTAACTGCAGGTATGTATGTATTTGAAACTACTGATTTTATAAAAAAAACCCTAAATTATTAATAACAAATGAGCCTAATAGTGCCGTGCATGTTTCTATGTTACTTTTTCTACGTGCTACGCCCCTGACTTATGCGCTCCGAAACCCATTGGCAAAGATTCAATGTAAATATTTGAGACATACATACAATTACCTATGTGCTTATGTATATATTATGCGATTTATGCAAATATGCTATAAAAGCTTATACGAAATATAGTTAGCCTTGTTATTTGTGTATCGAATCCACAGGTAATTAAAAGAATAAGCATTAATAAAGTAAATTTGTGCTGGTATATGGTAAAAGAATGCGTATATATTCGTGTATGTATGTGCATATATTTTAGCTTGAATGTGAACTAACAGTAATGTAGTTAGCATAACATAACATAGTAAAGCAAAAGAATTTGTGTTAATGCACTTATTAGCCAGTTCACAAATACATCTTTACATTGAGTATATGCACTTATAAATTTGTATGTATACGGGTTTGTAACACACAATGATAGGAAAAAGCACACAACTAGAATTTCTTAACTTATTTATACAAATTGTTTAAGCAGTTTTCTTTTATTAAATTATATAAAAAATATTATTCAAAAAAATTATTAAAACAAATGCACCAAAAAATCTAACAATAAAAATTTACTTAAAAAATAACAACATCTTAATAGATATTTTTTACTAAAAAAATATTTTTTCTATTTTTTTTTTTTTGTTTTTTTATATGAAAGATATGAAATTTTCCTTTTCAGCACACTCACCACAATTTAACTTTGTATATGTTTGCACTTCTTTACACTTTGTAATTCTAAGTAAATTTTATGAGCAACAAATTCAATTAAAACTGCCGCACAACAATAAATGGCAATAAAACCTATTAGCACTATAATACTTGTATATAAATTTATTTATACAGAACAAAACGAGTGAGCTCGCGGCAATGCTGTTCACTACTGTTCGAGTTAACTAAAGCACGAGCGTTTATCAACTGAAAAGACTTCAGTGATTGAAGCGAAATTTAAAGCAAAAAGCCCCGCAGGACCGGTTCAGCAAAAGCGGAGCAACGAAAATGCGCAGGTGCCTTCTAAATATATGTACATACATACAAATATACATAATATAGACCAATTGTAACAACAAGTGGTTGGTTGACACACACACACACTTTTATATTTGTATATTTGTACATATGTTTATCTGCTGAAGCGCGTTTGCTTAATTCTGTGAATGCAATTCATAGCGTTTTAATCAGCGTTAGATGCAAGCGAGTCTTATCAGAAAAACCCAACTACAAATAAAGCTAAAACAACATCTTAACGGTCGAAGTGTGCGGAACTACATAACTGCAACGGTGGAAACTAAGTGCAGCAGCTCGTGAGAACTCTAAGCAAGATAGCACTCTGATACATACCAAAGATTTATAGTAAATATTCGTATATACATACATACATATGTATGTAACTATTGATAATCAATTATAAAAAAAGTAACATTAAGCCAAAACTGTCAACATTTACGCATGTGTAGACTCTTCATACGTACATATGTATGTATGGAGGTACATAGATACATCCCTTAAGGGTGATGCGTGCAATTTTATGTTGGTGACAGTGAACCTTTCTCGGAAATGGATCATTTAGTTTGAAGTGGCGGTCACTAATGGTGCTGAAAGCTGGTAATGCTCTGTTTAAGTGACAGATGTCGTAATTGTGGAAGCTTGTGTAAGGCTTAAGACATCTAGTTTTTGGTTCGTAGCACACTTATGACAGAAATGTACGAAATATTCAGTTTTTTGTTCTGGAAGTGAAATTTTTTCTCGTTTTATTGTATATGTATGTATATGTTCGAGGTGAAGTAATCGTTTTACAGAACATCAACGCTTTTTGCGAACTTTAAGAGCGAGTACGTTTGATACTGCGTCTTGTCCCTTAAACTCGGAAGCTCCTAGATACCTAAGACGACCTCTAGATAGTTCAAAACACAGGCATAGGCGGTGTTCCAGCGTCCCTCTCATGTCAACTTCTCTGCACTTACTGCATGTATCGTCAACACTTAAGCCCATCCTGCTCGCATGTGATACTAGTAGGTTGTGACCTTTTAAGAAGCCAATAGCCGTCCGGCTGTCCTTTCGAGACCGTGTGAGTAAAAAGCTAGCGAGTTTTCCAAAGGGGCTCTTGCACATGATCTTGACCATCCTGTATGTACTTAAGACATTCCATCTCGCCGTGATCCGCCTGTCAGCTCTTTCGGAAACTTAGTTGTACAAGGTGTATTCCAAAGTAAACAGAACTTAAAAAAAAAACAGAACAAATGTTTTTTTTTTTGGCAAAATCAATTTATTTTATTCAAAATAGTCTCCTTCTGCTTCAATGCAGCTTTTTGCACGGTCCAAAAGCATGTCGAACGAATGGGTTAGCTCGTTGGTCGGTATGGCCGCCAGTATCCTGGTGCAAGCCTTTTGAATGGCCTCTACGTCTGCATAACGCTTTCCTTTTATGAGCAAATGCATTTTTCCGAAAAGGAAGAAGTCGCACGGTGCCATATCAGGTGAATACGGGGAGTGGTTAATGGTTAAAATGTGATTTTTGGTCAAATAATCGTCCTTCGAATGTTGGATTCTGAGCAATTTTTGGTCGTCAGTCCATTTGTGCGGAACAAACCGTGCACACACCTTTCGTAAGTCCAAATGTACGGACAAAATGCGTTAAATCGATGTTTTGCAGATGTTCAATTCCATTTCCATGAATTTCAGTGATAATTTCGGCTGATTTTTGATGAATTCACGCACACACGATGGAATTTCCGGTGGTCACGGATTTTGATTGACCCACATGTTGATCGTCATTTATGTCCTCACGACCACTTTGAATACGTTGAAATTACTCATGCACTCTGCTACAGGATAGGCAATCATCGCCATAAACGTGTTTCATCAATTGAAAAGTTTCGGTAAAAGTTTTTTGTTCGAAGCTCATTTTCGCACCGATAACACAAACATACTGACACTTAAAAGGCAATAACTTCACTTCCAATCAATGAAATGTCATGAAATTCTCACTGGACAATCGATAAAGATAGCAGATTCTAACGCATCAGTCGACATATAGATGGCGCCACCAGGGGGCGCTAGATTTACTTTGGAACGCACCTTGTATATGTTTTTAGTGACTTTCTTATTTCCAGTACTTTTTCGGTATGAGTGAATAAGAAGTAACAGAAGATATTTTTTAGCACGACAAAATAATTTTATGATTCTCATTTTGTATTGTGTAACTCTCGGCCAATATATGTATGGTTAATATTTTTTTATTCCTACTGTCAAAATTCTATGAAATATACTAGTAAACAGGTGGAATCCAATCGGACCTTCATAACTATAAAGCTGTTGCATGGCAAAGGCTGTAGGCCTTTAGAGGGTCATACCTTTAGTTATTATGATAATTTATCTGGTATTAAAGTTAGTTTATAAGATATATCAATCAACTACAAGTACATATAATGATTCATTCTAGCATAACGTAGTAATGTGACTGAAATTGAAACCTCAAATAGTAATTTACAAATAGATATTATTGACAGTATCTAAATATTTGTTACTCAGCTCCCAGTTTTTTTATAAAACGACCATATCCATACGCATTTGACGGTTTTCATATACATATATACGTCCAAGAATTAACAAGGTTTATTAAGATTTTCTAATACATAAATTAAATTCAATTCATTTTTTGGGCCCTCATTTTCAATTCTTCACACTAAAGCGGCCCTGTCAAATAACCCTGGAAGTATACATCTACGAAAGTATGCGCTATGTACATACATATGTATGTTTATAAGTAAGTACCGTTGTTACGAACGTATAACATTCACTTTTAACTATTGTGCTACAATAACAATTCATAAGTCAATACATACACATATGCATATTTACACAGTTTTGCAGATGCATAACTGTCGTGTGTCCATGAATAGATACATAAATACATAGCATGTATGTGGTTCTAGTCAACATCTTATTTGCTTTTATAAAAGCGAAACCAACTTACATACATACAAATATGTAGGTACATGATCTTATCGAAAAATAAACGCTTTTAATTAATTAAATATTTTTTCTTTCGAACTGGTATCGGGTCTGTTTGCTGTTGTGTGAATCATAAGACGCTTGAAATCTCGATTTCGACCAGTTTTATTTTTCGTAAAACTGTTATTTAGTTAATTATGGCATAAGCAAACTCATGAACTGTTAAAGCGCCGACTCGTTGTTACTGACGCGTGTTTATGTACGTACATATGTATGTATATACATATGGTATATGTGCATATCAAATGTCATGTTGTATGTGTATATGAACTTTTAAATTTTGTGGGGCGATATTTACTGTAATAGAATTTATATTTAAAATAAAATATATATACATACATATGTATGTTTGTACACAATAGTTAGTAAAATTTACTCTGATTTACATACATACATTTAAACTTGATTTGTAGCTTATAAAAATGGACCACAGATAATTTTCAGAATAAATAGTTAAAGCATTTGCTCGCACCGAAAACTAATTTTGCCATTTCAAAGCCTTAAGAAAAATACATACTTACATATATACATAGTATGTGCAAATGTATGTATATCGAAATATTTCTGAAAAGTTACTGTCATATAAATTTCAGTTTAATTCTATATAAGGCATGTTCGATTCAGCTTTTTTCTACTCGCTAAATTTAAGCTCCCCCGTCTTATCAAAAAATTACCTAATAAAATCAATACAAGAGAATATGTGGATCCCTCCTTCAAGTGGTGTAACTTTATATTCTGTTTTCACTTTGAAATGAAGGGGGTTATATCCACTTGCAAGTCTGAAAAAATGGTTCTTTTTGTGATTTCCTTTTTATGCGTCATTTTATTTAATATATAAAAATCGGGCTTTTACAGAGTTAAATATAGTTCAATAATTGATGATTCATCTTGAAAAGTTTTGGATTTTCTTGATTCCACAGCCGATCTGCAGGAGGACTTCGAGGGGTGAGAAAGATTTTTTTGCTTAAAATTATCTCAAACCGAAAAACCGCAAGAAAACAATCTTTTTTTAGATGAACACAGGTAATTATCGAAGGGCTAGTGAAAACTTTGATTTTGGATAAAATGGCGAAAACTTAAAAAAGAAAAATCTACACTTTAATGTGACTTCAAAAATCGAAATTATTATCAATAATTGTCTTTGTGCGATCAATAAATTCTGAATGGATCAACCTTTCGGTTTCCGTTTCCGAGAAATTTTCTTCACCGACTCTGAGAGAGTGCTCGCTTGCAGTAATGAACTCTGCCTTGTACGTCAGTTATTTATTTATTTATTTCGCAGAATTCATTTTGATAACGGCATCGATGAAGAATTAAATGGGTTTTCCATTTGTTCCATTCGTCCAGCAAAAAAATATAGTGCTTTAATTATAATTAAATAAATAATTTCAATAACTTTTAATTTCTTGAAAATTTTCTTCGCAATAAATTGGAGCGAAAATAAACTCATCAACATTCTTAGAATATTTCAGTGTTAGCAAACCCAGGAAATAGTGTAAAATTAATATTTTTCATATTATACATATACAACGAATGTGTGTATTTAAGCATTTAGGCATGTATAGAAAAAAAAAAATAAATAAAAGTTATTACAAAAAGCTATCAATATAATTTTGATAATACATTTTAAACTTACATGTATGTATGTATGTATTAAATCTTGGTGTTTTAAACTATATTTCATTCATTATTTATTTAGCTTGGCTTTTATTTTATTTTCATTTCATTCAAACATTGCCCATTGTCTGACGTAATCTCAACTGAGTGACAATAACAGCTTCCAACATACATACATAATACGAATAATAGCAGCAACAACTGCCATCAAATCTGTACTTCACCCTGCTTCTAACCACTTTCATTAGCTTCGTTAGCTCCAGTGATTTTTCGACTTCTAAAGTGGTCACGGGCATACATATAACATTCATAAAGGGTGATCCTTTTTGAGATTCCCTACTTAAAAAATAAAATACACAAAAACTTCAAATTTAAAGGGGAATGTTTATTATCATTCGAATAAATATTCTTTGTCATTTATTTTTTGAAGATTATCTCTTTCAAATGTTGGTCGGCTACGTCTCAGATGGTCCATCCGTTGAGTTCAATTTTCGATGACTCGTTTGAGCATTTCGACTGGTAACTGACCAATAACACTCGTGTTGTGTTGCTCCAAGGTATGAACCGAAGAGAGATTGTCCGCATCGACTTTAGTGTTCTCTCAATAAATCCATTGATTGATGCGATGCGTGGGAAGAGGCAACATGTCGCTCGTGATCCCAGCTTCAATTTCAGGCATCAGTTATTTGGTTATCATGGCGGTCGCCATTGACGGTCGATCAAACCACTCCAAACCGTTGTTTTTTCTGGATGAAATCATAGCTTTTGAATCTTTTGAGGTTGCTCTTCGTTCCAAATGCGGTAATTTTGCTTGTTTACATACGCATTAAGCCCGAAATGGGCTTAATCGCTGAACAAAATTTGGCTCGAAAACTTTGTCCATAAGTTGAGCGAAACGCGCAAAACTCGTTCTTTTCAGAACATGAAAATAGTACCTCTACTTGGATCACCCGTTATATGCAAAATATGCGTATGTATATGTATGTCAATATATTATACCGTTTTATATACAAGCACTCGTACATACATAAAAATTATGAGTCTGCATTTGCAAGCAAATAAAGGGTGTTTCAATGTGAAATTACCCTTTAATGAAAATTTGATTTCTATTAGCAGAGAATTTAGTGCAATTTCTAGAAATATTAAAATTGAATTATGGTTTATGTATTAAGCATGTAAATTATATGTATAGTGGTTCAATCTGAACAATTCGTTCGGAGATTGTCGCGTTGCCTTGGAAAAATTGCCAATTTGCGTAAAGATATCTTATCAAATAAAAACGTTATCCATGCAAGGACTTGATTTTGATTGAGCAATTTGAGATAACTCAAAAACTGAGAGATTAGTTCGCGGACGGACAGAGAGATGGCTATGGTGAAATCCGCACAGCTCGTCAGCTGATCAATTCCTTCTGGACTTTAAAAACTTTGGAACATTCTTAATACACCTTCCTCGGGGTATATTTATATATATTTTATAAATAAATCAAATATAATAAATATTTTAGTTTTAAAGAAATAAAAGTTCAACAAACAATAAAATAACGCCTATTTGTAGACCCTATACATTAAGACCTGTTATCAAAAAGCACCAACGTCACTGCTTGGGTGACGACGTTGTACGCAGCATCAACTGCTACACACACATTCTCGCACATACATACATAAGTACTACATAAACGTGAGAATGTGAGTTATGCGTGGATAAATGGGGGTTTCCTCACTCTCGGCACACTTTTACGATACATACTCGTATTTGCACAACTTCTCTTTATACCAACAGGTTGGGAGTTACCATTGACTCATGGGCGCCAAATTACTCTTCTCCCTCCCCATTTACGTCAGTCAATACTATAATACGTTTGAGAAGCACTCGTTGCTGAAATCTGTAAAGAAAAACGACAATGGCATTTCTCCAGCAGTTTGGCTTTTATTTAATTTATTTATGCGTTTGAACTGAGTTAAAAGCCGACAGCTGTGAGCTAATAACTGGAAACTGGGAGCGAAGATATAAGAAATCAATGTTGAAGTGCAGTTTTTATATAATTTTGTTTCTAATGGGAAGCTTTTAGATTTTTAATAGTTAAACTTTTTTCTTCGCCACATAGTACCGTTTTTCTGCAATTCAATGTTGAATCGGATTAGAGCCTTGTGTTAGACAGACAACCGATCATTTAATGTGAATCCCATCTTCTGAATCCGGGAAAACGGTGTCCATCACCTTTCCGACACATAGACAGACCTTCTTTACAGCAAGTTCGGTGGTTGAAAGCCTCTATTTTGACTGTTTCTTGAGTTTGTATCCATATTATCCTACAGATTGCGTTAAAACTATAGTCTCTCGACTGCGCAAAGTCTGTTGAAATGACTACTATGTCAGCTATCCTGAAAACTTTATATCAGAGGGCGTCAGTACTGGACCGTGATCTTTTGTAACGTAAGCTTACGCGGAATCTGGAAGGGATTAATCAAAAACCACTATGAAAAAACAATTGAATACTGTTGCCACCGAAGGAAGAGAATATACGACAATATTGTCTTTTTCTATTGATGCTGAAAGCAAAGTTACAACTCCAATTCCACGGAAAATAATCATCTATAATAATGGCACAATCCGACGGTGAGGACGTTTGCACTTTCTTCTTTTCCTATATATGGTTCCTTCCTTGTTTTTTATAGAAATCTAAATTTAAGTCGACCCCGAATGGTTTAATGCTGATTTGTAATAGCTATAAAGTAATTTTTATGCTGGTCGTCACATATCAAACATATTTCGCTAACACGACCTATTGTGTTTTTGAAGGTTATTCTGATACTTGAGGCATTCTTACTCCTAAACATTAAAACTAACCCTAAAAAAAAAACATAGTTTGAAGGCAAAACTTAAACTCAATTTTTTTTAAGTTGTATCTAATTTTTGGAACTCCGCTGTCAAGTTGAACCCCTATCCTAGTCTTACCATATATTTATACAGATATATTCATATCCGCATAAAAACAATATAAACATGAGCTGAGTAGATGTCCAGGGATAATAAATAATTCATGAATTTTAGGAACTCATGTGGTTGATAGCCAACACCTTTTGAAAAATTATTGTAAAAGAAATAAAATAAAATAAAGCTTCTGATGATGTGAGATTTTCCCTTCTTCTTTACTGGCGTAGACACCGCTTACGCGATTATAGCCGAGTTAACAACAGCGCGCCAGTCGTTTCTTCTTTTCGCCAATTGGATATTCCAAGCGTAGCCAGGTCCTTCTCCACCTGGTCCTTCCAACGGAGAGGAGGTCTTCCTCTTCCTTTGATTGCCACGGCGGGTACTGCGTCGAATACTTTCAAAGCTGGCGTGTTTTCGTCCATTCGGTCATTCGCTGAACTATGTCAATGTCGTCATATATCTCATACAGCTCATCGTTCCATCGAATGCGATATTCGCCGTGGCCAACGCGCAAAGGACCATAAATCTTTCGCAGAACTTTTCTCTCGAAAACTCGCAACGTTGACTTGTTGACATCGTCCAAGCCTCTGCACCATATAGGAGGACAGGAATTATGAGTGACTTATAGAGCTTGGTTTTTGTTTGTCGAGAGAGGACTTTGCTTCTAAATTGCCTACTCATTTTGGCGCATGGTGAATATCTGGTCGGTTGTTGATTTGCCAGATCTGAAGCCACACTGATAAGGTCCAATCAGTTTGTTGACGGTGGGCTTTAATCTTTCACACAATAAAACCTTATATGCGATGTTGAGGAGGCTAATCCCACGGTAGTTGGCGCAAATAGTGGGGTCTCCTTTTTTATGGATTGGGCATAGCACACTTAAATTTCAATCGTTGGGCAGGCTTTCGTCCGTCCATATTTTACAAACAAGCTGATGCATGCTCCTAATCAGTTCTTCGCCGCCGTGTTTGAATAGCTCGGCCGGCAATCCATCGGCCCCCGCCGCTTTTGTTGTTTGCCGGGTGGGTAATTGCTATTCGAACTTCTTCATGGTCGGGCAATGGAACGTCTGCCCCATCGTCATCGATTGGGTAATTGGGTTCGCCTTCTCCTGGGCATTCACTTCCATTCAGCTGGCTGGAGAAGTGTTCCCTCCATAAGATCACCTTTGGGGGTTCTACAAGAGTATGCCCCGGTCTTGAAACCTTCTGTAAGCCGCCGCATTTTTTCGTAGAATTTTCGAGCATTACCCCTGTCGGCCGTCTTATTAAGCTCTTCGTACTCACGCATTTCGGCCTCTTTCTTTTTCTGTCTGCAAATGTGTCTCGCTTCCCTCTTCAACGATCGTAACGTTGCGAGGTAGGCAGCCTGTTTTCTCTCCGCTGCGACACGGCACTTCTCGTCGTACCAGCTGTTATTTTGCACTTTCCGAAAACCAATGGTTTCGGTTGCAGCCGTACGTAAGGAGTTTGAAATGCCGTGCCACAGTTCCCTTATACCGAGTAGAAAATCGTTCGGCTGTCTATTGTGATTGCAGCTTCTCGACGTCGAACTTTCCTTGTGTTTGTTGGCGTGCGTTTTTTGCTGCACAGAGGCGGGTGCGAATCTTGGCTGCAACAAGATAGTGGTCCGAGTCGATGTTAGGACCTCGGAGCGCACGCACATTTAAAACACTGGAGACGTATTTTCCGTCTATCACAACATGATCGATCTGTTAGGTAGTTCTTCGATACGGAGACAGCCAAGTAGCTTGATGAATCTTCTTATGCTGGAATCTAGTACTACAGGGGCCCGAAATACCCCGGCGAAGTCGATCAGCCTCAACTCATTTGGGGATGTTTCCTCGTGGAGGCTGAATTTACCGACCGTAGTGCCAAAGATACCATCTTTGGCCACCTTGGCGTTAAAGTCGCCAAGCACGATTTTGACATCGTGGCGGGGGCAGTTCTTATAAGTGCGCTCCAAGCACTCATAAAAGGCATCTTTGGTCACATCGTCCTTCTCTTCGGAGCGTGGGCGCAAATCAGCGATATGTTGAAGAACCTCGGTTCGATGCAGATTGTGGCTAGACGTTCATTCACCGGAGTGAATGATAGTACTCGGCGACGGAGTCTTTCTCCCACCACGAGTCCCACACCAAACTTGCGCTCCTTTATATGTCCACTGTAGTAAATGCCACAAGCACCTACTCGTCTCTGCCCTTGTCCCGTCTATCGCATTTCTTGGACGGTGGTGATGTCAGTCCTTATTTTCACAAGCACATCAACCAGCTGGGCAGCGGCACCTTCCCAATTAAGGGACCGGACATTCTAGGTTCATGCCTTC
This sequence comes from Bactrocera dorsalis, assembly GCF_023373825.1. Lineage (NCBI taxonomy): Eukaryota > Metazoa > Arthropoda > Insecta > Diptera > Tephritidae > Bactrocera > Bactrocera dorsalis. Next base: position 24,721,249 of record NC_064303.1, on the reverse strand, counting down.
AATTCGTAGTCCTTATTTCGTTTTCCAGGGCTCTCATTCGAGGCTGGTTATAACTATTCACTGTGGGTGTTTTTTACGTGGCGGATCCCAAACCCAACGCACAACCCTATGTAGGGGATATTTCGCCTTCAAACGGATGTTCTTAGGCTGCGCAGAGGATACTTGGTCAAAGACCGGAAGTCGTGAGCTGCTTGAGTCATATGTAAAAGAATCGTTTCTGGCCACTCCCAAGTGAATGACGATCAAAGAACTTTCCTCACTTGCGTGAACTTCTACACATGACTCCATCCTCCACTTCCACTTATGGTAACATAATACCTTTCAAAACTTTGAGTTGAAGTTCCTTAAAAGGGAATCAACCTGGCTTTAGCTAAAACAGTCGCTTGACGAGGAAATTGTGGCGGATTTTCGCCGTTTTGTCAATGAGAACGAAGCCAACAGCAGTAGGCACTATCAGCTTGTGGAATCTGGGTACGCCAACGACCACGTTCGTAGCAATTGATGGGATGAAGAAGGTTTTGCCAGTAAATTCAACGAAGTCAAATCATGTAGTTTTGCTAAAGCTAAAGAAGGTGCGGTTCTATGGAAATGCATTCAAATTATGTTATAAATATAACTAACTGAGACTATTGCCTTTAATTTACACTACTTACTCAACTGCCGGTTAAGAACTATGTATGTATATAGTCCTACATTCCTACGACGGTCGTGTCTACGTATTTGGAATGAACCCGGATTTTTTATCCGGCAAAAGGTTTGTCAGCTGAACATAATTCTGTTGCTGCAACAACAACTATATCGTTCCAATATTGTCGTCTGAGTCGTAATAAGAGGCAGCTAAGGGAGCACCGTACTCAGAACACCGTACTCCGGACATTTATAGAATGTTTTTTAATGTCTTCTGAAGAACATTTTTACAGTGAGGCCTACATGCTCCTAGTTTTCACTAGAAAGTATTCTAAGGCATCATTCTTGTAGTTATCTGCTTATAGTGGAACGAGCCGCAAAGAATAAGAGGTTCTTATCACTCATCTAACACAAACCTCTCAATTCGGTCTGACTCTGGCAAAACAGCACTTTTCCTGGGTCTATCGTTAGAAGACAACTTACCTGAAAATTACCACCCAAGCGGGGATTAGATAATCGTTACAAGCTTTTCTACTAATACTTTGACAAAATCAAACATACACCGGCGGCAATTCGGACACGATCAACTTTTGAGCAATGCAGAAGCATTTTCGACTAAAATTAATGATTTCAATTTGTACGTTTAGCGGTTTCTAAAACAACGCATTAAGGAATACGGAAATACGCTAATTTTTATTACAAATTTTACAAATACCTACTTTCTCAAGTATTTTTGTTCAGTAAATTAAAGCGAAACAACAAATTAATTAGTTGAATTTCCATATAACAAAACTTGGAAATCACTTTAGCTTATTATTATTGGTCGAAAGCACAGTTACTCCGCTCTGACTTATAGATAATGTAAAAAGAAACAAGTAACCATATTTATTAAATGCTAAGTATTTTCAAAAACATAAAGTTTCGTTTACTGCGCCAAAGATGCCGGTAAATTGAGAAGGGTATTTTGGCCACCTGGTAGGTATGCAACACCACGCGATCTCGATAGTTGATAAGCAATATCTTCAGCTGCTTCGATACGACGCAACTCCACTAAACCATCACCAGCTTCACCAAAGGCCTTAGCCAACAGATCAGCAGCGGAAGCATCACCCTCAGCAGATATAATGGAAGCCAATTTTTGTTGTTCAGCCTTCTCTACGACGAAGCGTGCCTTTTCAGCCTCCTGCTGTGCAACTTGTTTCATTTCTACAGCCTGAGTAAATTCACGGCCAAAGGTCAAATGTGTGAGAGAGATATCATCAAGAATGAAACCGAACTGTTTGGCACGCTCAGTGAGTTCTTCTGATACACGTTGAGATACCATCTAAATCAGATATAAAGTAAACTAATATTATGAAATTAAGCAACATTATACCAGTACACATACCTCACGTTGGGTAATCAATTCACCAGCGTCGAATTGAGCAACAACCGCCTTGAGCACCTCAGGGGCAATTGATGGCAACACCCTTTCGTCGTAATCTTGACCAAGAATCGTGTAAATTTTAGGCAATTGGTCCGGAATTGGACGGTAGAGGATACGTAATGTGATGTTTACATTTTGTAAATCCTTACTGCCAGTGATGACGGGTACATTTCTTGGCTGTGAGCGAATGTCATATATGATGGGCCTTTGTACCCATGGAATGAAGAAATGTGTGCCTTCGCCTACAACATCTTGTTGCACGCCGGTAAAACGATCAAATATGACAGCACGGTGTCCACCATCAACATTATATAACGCCGAATTCACAACTCCGCCTAGGACAGCAACACCAAGGCCTAATTGACCAATACGATTGAAAAATTGTGCAGCCATTGTTTTCGGACTTATTTAACCTGTGAAAAATTAATCACTTTAAAAATTTTATTGCAAAGGAATATTGTAGTATATTTCACAATTTTTTAGGTTAGAAAATAATGTTTCCTTGAAAACAATGCTATATATATCAAAAATCACGGAAATATAATCATAACCGGAGAATTGCATATATTGCCATTTATTTACAACGAAAACAGCGTACTTAGTTACCTATTATCAGTATTTTTATAAAATCAAAGCGGTCTTTGTATGAAAATATTCACACGCGATTGATGAGGATGGTCTAACTGAATAGTTTTACAATTAAAAAATCGATATATTAATCGAACTGATGGGCAATGGGCAGCACTTGAAGTTGTTATGATAACAACTTGTCAATTATAACAGCTAAAAATATAATTTAAAAGATATGATATAAAATGTTTACACGTAAATCTGGAAGGATAAACATATAACAATAATAGCGGTTAAAAAAAAAGATATAAAAAGATACTATTTTAATTGAAAACAAAAACACGATACACACGATAAAACCCAAAAAATATCAGTAATTAAATAATCAGCTGATGGGCTAAACTAGAACTGAATTAAAAATAATTTAAATGTTTCAAAATGTCACATGTCCAATTGGCCTTTTTCCCGATTCACCCAAGTAAACAATACAAATAGAGACTCTTCCCTAATTCTATCTTACTTCTAACATCTTATCCATGAGTAACAAAACCCCCACAGACCGAGTTGATTGGACAATTTAAAATATTATATTGCACTAGATATATTGTATATTGTATTAGATACATATAGAAAACATTTTTTATTTATAAACATTTATATAGGGATTTTTGAGAACATCGTCATATATACAAATCTACTTCGAATGGATCATGTATGACATGATTGCCAAAGTCTTTAAATATGTTAAATTCTAAGCTGAAAGGCGTTGCAAGCGAGGGGCTTCATTCTTTTATAACCACATTTCAGTAGCTAAAGCTACATTGTCACGCACGGATTCATGTCATGACAGCACGTCCGGTGACTTTGGGCATCTTTTTATTGGTCGAATCTTCAAGTTCCTTAGCTTTGTAGTAGTGTGGTGCCACTTCTAACAACCACTTGCTGTCAATTTCGATTACTTGTCGCATGTACTCCTTCGTGGTAAATACGAGTTCATGGTATAGTACCCATCTGGGTAGTTCTTCAAAAAGCGAGGAATTTGGATGGATCAATACCGTTTGATTATGTTTAATAGTCTTATAATTGCCACTTTTTGATAATTTCGCAACATGGTAAAAATATCCAGCTGTAACTGCTTTTCTTACATTTACCGTCTCAGGCATACATGAGACCATATCAATTTCTACACGCTGCATTAAACCCACGAGTTGCTCACGTACGTCTCGTGCTCTTTTCATAGATCTATACTGTATAAAGTTCTCGTAACACCACTGTGTGCTATAATCCGTATCAACCCACTGATTGTAAACCTGCAACAAACTCAAATGATCACCATGCATGTGATTAAAATTCTTTCGAGCTGTATCCGCATGTATAATTTTATCTTTTGGTCGGTAGAAGATTGCACTATTCACAGAAAGCATCGCTGCAATAGACACCAATTCTTCCGAGCATTTGTACCTATAATAAAAATAATTGATATCATTAACAATAAAAATATAAATTTTTATTTTACTTACTTTTCACTTGCTAATAACATTTTTCCCATCATTGGATCAACCGGAAACTCTGCCATGCGTCTACCCAACTTTGTCAATTCTCCATGATGATTTAACGCACCCAATGCATACAGCTGTTCCAAAGCTAGGACCAACGTCTCGTGTGGAGGCGGGTCTAAGAAGTCAAAGTGTATGAGATCATTTATACCTAGAGCTTTCAGCATAAGCACGGCATTGCCAAGGTTAATACGCTGAATCTCAGGTACAGTGTTATCCTCTAGTTCGTGTTTGTAAGCCCAAGCGGTATAAAGCCGGAAACATTTTCCTGGAGCTGTACGTCCAGCGCGGCCAGCGCGTTGATTCGCTGACGCCTTTGAAATTGGCACAACCATTAAAGATTCCATGCCAGTGCGTGAATTGAAATTATTTTGCTTGGCGAATCCAGGATCTATCACGTAAATTATATTGTCAATTGTTAACGAAGTCTCCGCTATATTTGTTGCCAATACAACCTTTCTGGCATTGGGTGGTGTAGGTTCAAAAATTTTTGCCTGCATATCACTTGGCAAATTAGCATAAACTGGTATAATAACAAGCTCTCGTATCTTCGAACCTAGTCGTTTTACACGATCTTGTAAAACTTCCTGACATGTTTCTATCTCATCTTGCCCCGTGAGAAATACCAAAATATCACCAAGTGGCTGTGTGGCATGTATTTGTAAAACTGAAACGCAACAAGCATCAATATAGTCAGCTTCTGGTGCTTTCGTATAAAATATATCCACCTTAAAACAGATATGTACATAAAAATAATTACAAGTGAATATTTGCAATAATAAGATATATATTACCGGATAACGTCGTCCAGGAATGCGAAAAATTGGCGCATCATCGAAAAATTTAGAAAACTTATCAGCATCTAACGTTGCGCTGGATATAAGTAGCTTCAGTTCCGGTCGAAAGCGTGCTATATCTTTGACAAGTCCGAATAATATATCTGTATGTAGAGTACGTTCGTGAGCTTCGTCAATGATCATAACACTGTAGGATGCCAGATCCGGTTCTGATAAGAACTCTCTGTGTAAAGTACCATCGGTCATGTACTTGAGTACAGTACGTTCTGAATGAAGACAATTTAAAAAAGTGGTAACAGTAAACAAATACAAAAAAATAAGTAAACTTTTTATACCTGAAGTACAATCTTCGAACCGAATACTATAACCAACTTCATTTCCTAATTTAACTCCCATTTCTTCAGCAACACGTGCAGCTACAGACATAGCAGCCACACGTCTAGGCTGCGTGCAGCCAATTTTCTTATTATCTTTGGTGAAGCCAGCTTCTACCAAGTACTGTGGAATTTGTGTTGTTTTGCCGGAACCAGTTTCACCTTCTATAATTAGAATCTATAAAGGAAAAAAAGTTTTAAAATTTTATTAATATAATAATTTTAAAATTAATAATTTGTATATACCTGGTGTTCTTTCACAGCTTCTATTAAATCTTCTTTGAATGGATAAACTGGTAAGGATTTTTGTGTTTCCTCTATTGTCATTCGCTTTCTCTCTGCTTCAGAAATTTCGGACTTTTTTGAAGAGTCCTCTTTCGAGCCATCCATTGTAAGAGCTTGTATGAACTCAATTTGATCTTCAAGTAGAAGTTCATATTCTTCTTTCATTTTTGCATCTTTCGAACCAAATTGAAAACGTGCAGATGCCAACTGTTCGGCTTCCCATTTTTTCTGTTCCGAATTAGGTTGTTTTTCCAGCTCATCAACTTCCACATATTCTTCTGAAAATGTTCAGAGATATTAAACTGTGCACACAAATGCAGCACAAGCAATAGTTTACCTTTTTCGCCCTTTTTTAGGTTTTGTGGTATATGATATCGCTGGATTCGCTCCAATTCTCGCGCTTTTTCATGTTCCTTTGCAATTTGTAACAACTGCTTCTTGTATTCACGTTCCTCTCGTTCTCTTGCAGTCAAACTAAAATAAGTAAACAATAGATTCTACACTTGCTTTCAAACTTTTGATTTCAAAGCTTACATCTTTTCGTCAAACAAATATTCATCATCCAAAATATCTGCTTCAAGTTCGGCCACTTTATCATCCTTTCGTTTTTCAAGATACTTTCGACGAGATTGCACTCGTAGCTGTGGTAGAATTTTATCCCGATCTTCGTGCTCAAGCTTCAGTCGCTTAGCAGCTTCTTCAATAGCTTTCCGACTAGCACTGGATTCCAATACCTTTCGCACCTTGCCCTCATCGCGTTTCTTAAGTCGCTCAGTAAATTCATCACGCTCTTTAAGATCTTTTAAGCGGTCTTCTTCCTCACTGTCCACTTCTTCCGAACTTGAGTTAGCAGCCCTTTTGCTGACTTTTGACATGACGATTTTCTAGGTAATTACACTTCAACCACGAATTATATTTAATGCAACTCTAATATTATTAGTTTTTATTGATAGTAATGATTTTTATTAAATAATCCAATGTTGTGTTTATTTAAATTATATCTCAGAATAGTTCTTGGAGATGATACGTTAAGCTTGCGTTAATTCGATTACTTGTTTTTCGATGTCGTATGAGGATCAAGCTTTGGAGAGTAATATTTCTATAAGACATCGGCGCATCATATGTTTTCATGTGTAACTTTCTAAATTAAAGAAACATTTACTTAGTCCATCTATTGTAAATTTTAAGACAATAATTAAATTATATGTAAACAATCGTTTTTGTGGTAACGCTTATGCAAAATATTACGTTTGCCCAATTCTATATCGATCTTTGTCACTATCGTTTTTAATTTACATTTTTGTTAACTTTTTTAGTTTTCCGCAATGCCATATTCCGTTTCTTCATTTAATTAATAATGAACTATTTCCTTTGCATGCAACAAATCACCATTTCTTTAAACTTTTGACTGTTAACCAATATCAACTATTCGGTTTTAAATTATGGCAAATTGATTGAGGTGTTTTTTTTTTTTAATAGGTGGCAACATTTAACGAAACGTGTCCAGTGGTTTACATTCATTTTTTTGGTGCATTCGTAATTTTCTGATTCAATCTTTTGCATTTATTACAATGGCATCTGAAAGTTCCGAAATTCCTTCCATTGGTAAGATAAAGTGATTAAATAAGTACACATCAATTAATTTGTTGCGTTTGTAACTATAGATGGAATTTATACATCTGAAAAAACTGGTAGTGATGAAAATGGTAAAGGTACACAAGACAACCCCTATAAAACAATTTTGCAGGCTATGCGTCATGCAAAGGTTGAACCATTTCCCACAATATACGTAGATAGTAAAGATCCAAAAGCTGAAAGCCCATATGAAGTTGCTGCCAAATCGCAGCTGAAGAAAATCCAGAAGATCTTTGCACGCGAAGGTTATAAGAATGCCGACAAACAACAACGTGAAGTCGAAGATGCTGAAAAGCGAATGCAAAACTTGGAAGATGCACGCAAAATTAAAATCGAGGAGGATCCCAGCCTACCCGCTGCACGTAGAATACGCATAAGTCACGGTGAGGAATATCGTGGTGAACGTATTAAGATTTATGGATGGGTTCATCGTTTGCGTCGTCAGGGAAAGGGTTTAATTTTCATAACCCTAAGAGATGGCACAGGATTTTTGCAGTGCGTACTCACTAATCGGCTTTGTCAAACTTATGAAGCACTTGTGTTAAGTACTGAGAGTTCAGTGCTCCTTTATGGTGTATTGAAGCCGGTACCTGATGGGAAAATGGTAAGAAAAATAAATACTACTATAATTGAATTACACATGTAGTAATTAAAAACATTTTTAGGCACCAGGTGGTCATGAATTGCATGTAGATTATTGGGAATTAATTGGTTTGGCACCAGCAGGTGGGGCTGAAAATATTCTTAATGAGGAAGCACATCCTGACGTTCAACTGGACAATCGCCATATTATGATACGTGGTGAAAATACTTCAAAAATTTTGAAAATAAGATCAGTTGTTATGCAAGCTTTCCGTTCACACTTCTTTGATCGGGGTTATAATGAAGTCAATCCACCAACTTTGGTACAGACACAGGTCGAAGGAGGGTCAACACTTTTCAAATTGCAATATTTTGGGTGAGTTTTAATTAAGTTTTAAAATATTTTGAATTGCGAGGCTTTCGATTACTTAAGTTTTTCGGGAATAAAAAGGTTAACTGAATTATTTCTTAAAGCATTATTTTACCATGCCTTTAACATGACTTGACTTTAAATTAACCACGGATACTTAAGTATATATTCATAATTTCAGCGAAGAGGCCTATCTAACTCAAAGTTCTCAGCTGTATTTGGAGACTTGTCTGCCAGCACTTGGCGATGTATTCACTGTTGCCCAGAGTTATCGCGCAGAACAAAGTAGAACGCGTCGTCATTTGGCCGAATATACACACATAGAAGCCGAAAGTCCATTTATCACCTTTGATGATCTGTTAGACCGTTTGGAGGATTTAGTGTGCGATGTGGTTGATCGTATTTTAAAATCACCGTGGGGCTCCATCGTTCATGAACTTAACCCTGAATTTAAACCGCCCAAGAAACCTTTCCGGCGCATGAATTATGCAGATGCCATCAAATGGTTAAAGGAGAACAACGTAACTAAGGACGATGGCACATTCTACGAATATGGCGAGGTATGCTAACAGTATACAAAAGTTATTGGGTTACAACTATTATTGATATTGAATTATTTATATTCTACATAGGATATACCAGAGGCGCCCGAGCGTAAAATGACTGATACCATAAATGAACCAATTATGTTATGCCGCTTTCCACTTGCTATAAAATCTTTCTATATGGCAAGATGTCCCGAAGATAGCAACTTAACGGAGAGTGTTGATGTACTTTTACCGAATGTTGGCGAAATTGTTGGCGGTTCCATGAGGATTTATAACTATGAGGAGCTGCTTGAAGGTTATAAACGCGAGGGCATTGACCCAACTCCATATTACTGGTATACTGATCAACGTATATATGGCACACAACCGCATGGTGGATACGGTCTCGGCTTGGAACGTTTTCTTTGCTGGTTACTCAATCGCTATCATATTCGCGAAGTTTGTTTGTATCCACGTTTCCTTGATCGTTGCAAACCTTAAATGACGCGACGTTCTTAATATGAATAAAAACACATAGTAAAGCTTGCATTTGACTAAACAATATGCTTAAACGCATTCATTTATTTGCATTTAGTAAAAATACCCAAAATAAGATTTACTCGTCAAAATTTTTCGACAAAGATCACTATTGTCCTCGTCAAATGTTACGTCGCCTTCAACATCTGCATCCTCCTACAACACGAAACAAAACTTGTAAAATTTAAAATAATTTACGTATAAATTTAACGAACCGCATTATCTACTGAGTCCAGTTCAACATGCGTCTGACCTTTGCGATAATGATTTCGTAATAATTCTTTAATGCAATTACTCATAATCTGACGAACTTGCATGTCAAAGCCTACCGGTATCCAGCCCGTTTTCTCATTACATATTGCACCAGTGCGCGGTGACGGTATCTTCTCGATCATCTCTTGAATTTTCGGCATATGTAAATCACAATACTAAAAATATAATTTTTTCAAAATGTTACAACATGTTTATGTATAAACAAATAAACTTATAACGCTTACTCTTAAAATACATTGCCGAGAGCGTGGTAATTTGTTTTCTTCGAAGTATGGATAATTTATATCTTGCACCAATTCGCTAAGTTCGTATGGACTCTCATTTTGCTTTTTCAGTTGATCCTTCCTGTTTTAGAAATAATATTTTCAGTTTACTTATGCTTGAATTTGCAAAAAACATGCTTACGAATTCGGACATGCCAGAACGGAATCGTAGTCGATAGTCAAATGTTTGGTAATAACGACTTTTGAAATCCTTACGGGGATCATAACCATAACGCACGTATAACGTACGCCATGGTCCAGTCGAAAAGTAATAAGACAGGGATGGTACAATGCATTTTAGTTTTTCAAGAGATACACCAGATTCGTAGAGCAGCCCTTTACGTGTCCAAATTGGGCATTCCTCAAATGACTACAGACATATTGCATATAATAAATAGACAAAAATAAAATATAAAAAACTTTACATTTTTCGGAGAATGTAACGTGTTTAAAATTTCAGATCGATATCTCAAAAACAGAAAATAAATAGTTTATGCAAGCAAGCAGACTCTGCTCAACACCCTGATCATTTACATACATACATATATATATTTATATGGTCCCCGACATTTATTTCTAAACTTTAGATATAGATCATTTTATACTCTTTTATATGAGAAATGCAGCTGTTCAGGGTATATTAGCTTCGGTGCGGCTATTTTACAGCCCTTTTTTTTACAGCAAATATTTTTCCGCGTGTGTTTGTTGTTGTGCCGTTGTAAATCTGCAATTCTTGCACCGTGCACCGGGTTTTGCAAGAGCAAGAGAATACCCCTTATGTTCGCACAGTTCAATGAACTTTCATTTCACATCAATTTCGTCAAGTAATTATGGCTCTTCTGGCATCCCGCCGTTTTGACTAACTGCTGATTGGCGGCACCTTGATTATGGTTTGTTGCCATCTTAGAAAACAGATCAGGGTGTCCGGCCAGCTGACAAGTGAGAGAGCAAGAAAGCCGGTATTAATTTTTTGGTGCATTCGTAATTTCCTGCATAGATAACATTTTCTGATGCAACCTATTGCATTTATTACAACGAAACGTTTGCAGTGGTTTGCATTCATATATTTGGTGCATTCGTAATTTTCTGTTTCAATCTTTTGCGTTTATTACAACGAAACGGTTGCAGTGGTTTACATTCATATTTTTGGTGCATTCGTAATTTTCTGATTCAATCTTTTGCATTTATTATAATGGCATCTGAAAGTTCCGAAATTCCTTCCATTGGTAAGATAAAGTGATTAAATAAGTACACATCAATTAATTTGTTGCGTTTGTAACTATAGATGGAATTTATACATCTGAAGAAACTGGTAGTGATGAAAATGGTAAAGGTACACAAGACAACCCCTATAAAACAATTTTGCAGGCTATGCGTCATGCAAAGGTTGAACCATTTCCCACAATATATGTAGATAGTAAAGATACAAAAGCTGAAAGCCCATATGAAGTTGCTGCCAAATCGCAGCTGAAGAAAATCCAGAAGATCTTTGCACGCGAAGGTTATAAGAATGCCGACAAACAACAACGTGAAGTCGAAGATGCTGAAAAGCGAATGCAAAACTTGGAAGATGCACGCAAAATTAAAATCGAGGAGGATCCAAGCCTACCCGCTGCACGTAGAATACGCATAAGTCACGGTGAGGAATATCGTGGTGAACGTATTAAGATTTATGGATGGGTTCATCGTTTGCGTCGTCAGGGAAAGGGTTTAATTTTCATAACCCTAAGAGATGGCACAGGATTTTTGCAGTGCGTACTCACTAATCGGATATGTCAAACTTATGAAGCACTTGTGTTAAGTACTGAGAGTTCAGTGCTCCTTTATGGTGTATTGAAGCCGGTACCTGATGGCCAAATGGTAAGAAAAATAAATACTACTATAATTTAATTACTATTAGTTAGTAATTAAAAACATTTTTAGGCACCAGGTGGTCATGAATTGCATGTAGATTATTGGGAATTAATTGGTTTGGCACCAGCAGGTGGGGCTGAAAATATTCTTAATGAGGAAGCACATCCTGACGTTCAACTGGACAATCGCCATATTATGATACGTGGTGAAAATACTTCAAAGATCTTGAAAATAAGATCAGTTGTTATTCAAGCTTTCCGTTCACACTTCTTTGATCGAGGTTATAATGAAGTCAATCCACCAACTTTGGTACAGACACAGGTCGAAGGAGGGTCAACACTTTTCAAATTGCAATATTTTGGGTGAGTTTTAATTAAGTTTTAAAATATTTTGAATTGCGAGGCTTTCGATTAGGTTTGTGAATTATTTTAATTCGCATGGAAATTAATTAAGTTTTTCAGGAATAAAAAAGTTAACTGAATTATTTCTTAAAGCATTAGTATACCATGCCTTTAACAAGACTTGACTTTTTAAATTAACCACGAATACTTATAAATTCATAATTTCAGCGAAGAGGCCTATCTAACTCAAAGTTCTCAGCTGTATTTGGAGACTTGTCTGCCAGCACTTGGCGATGTATTCACTGTTGCCCAGAGTTATCGCGCAGAACAAAGTAGAACGCGTCGTCATTTGGCCGAATATACACACATAGAAGCCGAAAGTCCATTTATCACCTTTGATGATCTGTTAGACCGTTTGGAGGATTTAGTGTGCGATGTGGTTGATCGTATTTTAAAATCACCGTGGGGCTCCATCGTTCGTGAACTTAACCCTGAATTTAAACCGCCCAAGAAACCTTTCCGGCGCATGAATTATGCTGATGCCATCAAATGGTTAAAGGAGAACAACGTAACTAAGGACGATGGCACATTCTACGAATATGGCGAGGTATGCTAACAGTATACAAAAGTTATTGGGTTACAACTATTATTGATATTGAATTATTTATATTCTACATAGGATATACCAGAGGCGCCCGAGCGTAAAATGACTGATACCATAAATGAACCAATTATGTTATGTCGCTTTCCACTTGCTATAAAATCTTTCTATATGGCAAGATGTCCCGAAGATAGCAACTTAACGGAGAGTGTTGACGTACTTTTACCGAATGTTGGCGAAATTGTTGGCGGTTCCATGAGGATTTATAACTATGAGGAGCTGCTTGA